>NC_059129.1:108609095-108913738 GCF_020740605.2 Lemur catta
TTGCAATGTAAGGTGAGGCTTATAGAACCATACAATACCATTTCTGCCTTCAAATGTGGGCTCAGGTTTCCTTGGAGGCAACACATAATGACTTCTTACCAAAACTCTGTTAAAAGCTTGCAAAGAACTGCTCACCACAGGACGAATCAGTCTCCTTTGTCTGAGAACCTCAGGAGCAGGGCCAAATGGCATTCTCCTAACTCCCAACATGACATATAAACTGTTACTCCTAAACACCCATGCAAAAATCCTTTCTCTTTGGAGGCTTGGGCCTTTTATCTTTCTCTTCTTCATAGCTGACAGATACCAAACTCCTGGTCACTCTTCCACACTCAGTAATGACTATGGACTCTGCATCTCTGCCTTCCTCTTCATCCCAATCCCCACCATTATTCTTGAGAGGACCATGGGCTTTGGAATAAAGGAGAACTGGGTTTGAGACACAGCTCTGCCCTCTACCAGTTGTGTGACCATGGGCAAGTCATATAACTTCTTTGATCCTTAGTTTCTCTATATGTAGAACATAGAAATGGTATTTACTTCAAAAAGGCTATGTGACTCTGCATGTAAATTGCTCACCACAATGCCCATCTCGTAGAAGATGGTAAGTAAGTGTTGTGTATGTGTGTTGTTGTGATGTGAACAGCACACCCAACACCTTCTTTCATGGTTCTTCAATCTCCACAGGTCTACCAATGTCCACACAGCTTTGGGCTACACCTCAGCAATCTGAATTGCTCCTCCTGTAAAATCTTAAACATCTACATTTTTTTTACACCACCTTTTTCTTTAGTCCTCTTATTTCTATACTCATATTATATCTTTTCTTCAAGTTTTCTTAATCTCCAGTTCATCCTTGTTCTCCTTTCTCTCTTGTTTCTCAAAGGAGTCTGGACCTCATGATGTCTATAACAATCTTTGACAACTCTCTTGCTTCCTATCTTTCCTCCCAGCCTTCTGGGAGAACCTTATTCCTAAGTCAAACTGGGTGATTATCTCTTCTGTTTTACTATCCAGTCTCCAGAGAGCAATTAGAAAGAAAAATACATTTCAGTGAGGATCTATAAGGTTCCAGTTTCCAGCCCAGCTCTGGTGAACTGCCTCTGTCATGCCTCCCACCACCATTTGAACCTTCAATGCTCTCTTCAAGTTCCCTGCCTCTCACCTCTCAGAAAGTGCCCAGCTAAACCTCGTGACATCTACATTGTGAGAGAAACTTCCTTAACTTTCTGCTCCTTCCTCTCTCTCAACCGTTTCCCAACTCCCCGCTGCTAATAATATAGATTAGAAAATTCTGTATCCCATCCTTCCTTGTTTCATTAGGATGTCATTTCCTTGTTTATTTCCGTCCTCTTCTGTTGTTTTACCCTTCCTTGATCTACTTGGTCTTTCTCTCAGAATATAAATGTGTTCAAGATCTTCCTTTCTTCATACACTCCTCTTCCCCAGACATTATTTACTGAGTTCTCTGAAACATTCCTCCTGGTGTTTCCTGGTATGATGCTCCTGCCTCCAGGGCCAGGCCTTCTCTGCTGTCATTGTTGCTTCTTCTCCTCCTCCTTCTCCTTCCTCTGTCTGTTCTTCCCCTTTCCTTTCCCCTTACGCTCCTCTTTTCTTTCTTCTTGATTTTCAGGATTCTATCTTCAACCTTTTCCTACTGTTACACTGGATCCTTTTATACAGAGGTGGTCGTCACAGGGTCTAACAGGCACAGCTGAGTACTGACAAATGGACACGGTCATCGGCAGCTCACAGCCACGTCATGGCTTACCAGCCAAGTATGTGTCCTGACTCCATGGCATCAGCATCACCTGCAGTTTACATCTGTACTGCCATCCTAAACCTCTTTCCATAAGTCAGAGTGAACACATGCACTGGGATATATCACAACCACCATAAGTTTAACGTTTCTGAAACTGAACTGCTCTTTTCCTCTTTTCTCTTCTCCAAATTCTGCTTCTCCTGTACTCTAGCTACGTGTACTGATCGGTGAATGGAACCCTACTCTGTCCTGGGCACTGCTATCTCACCACTGTGACCTCAGGCCCATTTTACCTTTGCTGCAGTGGGAAGAATACAAATCTTAAACTGTAACTCCTTGCTAAAATTCTGCAATGGCTTCCTACTGCTTTTAGGATAAAATTCGAACTCCTTAGGGAATACAAGGCTCTTCAGGATTTGGCCTCTGGCCACCTCTTTAACTTGGCCTTTCTGCATTTCCCTTGCTACCCTTTACCCTTTGTGCCCTCCACCCCATGCTAGATGGAACCCCAAATATCCACCCCCAAAAGTCATGCTAAGTTTTGCCTGTGCCTTTCCACAGCATCTCTCCAGTAACTGGCCTTGTTATCATCTCCTGCTCATTTCAACCTTTTTGTTAGAATAGCTCCTGCTTGTCTTTAAAAACTTAGTCAGATAGGTCATTTCTTTTCGTGGGACTTACTTGAGCTCCCCATTCTCTGGTTTAAGTGCACTCGCCCTGCTCACATTGCCTCATGACTACCTTTTCCACTGCACTCAGCCGAAATTATTGGATCTGTCTTTTCCTTCTCTAGCTCTTCATTACAAAGCGAAATCCTTGAAGGGAGAGACTGTGTGTCTCCAGCAAAATTAGTGCTTGGCATACAGCAGGAGCTCAACAGGAGTTTATGGATTGAAGGGCCGACTGCACCAAGCAGGAAGATTATAGATGATGAACATGAGCACATTGGGTCTGTTCATTGTTGGTATGTGGGTTTTGTTTATCATTTGAAAAAACTTGAAATGAGTGATGCCGATAATATTGCCTGGTCTTTGTTCAGTGTGTGGAGAAGCTATCAAGATGCACAGAAATTGTCCCTCGGGAGTTTCTGAGAATCTATAACTGATTAGAGGGCTCTGTGAGCACCTGCTGCCTTCCCCTGTGTACCCAGGGGTGCGTAATGAATCTTGACTACTCACTGCACCTTTCTCTGCACTTTGCCAAAACAAGTCCATATGCTTTACGTTAGTTTCACTTGCCATTCTCCTCCTTTCTAGATTTTTCCTTCACAGAGTAAGAAAAGCAGCAAAATGGACAGACGTAACATTCTTCAAATCATCTTGTTTTATATTTTGGGTGCTTTCACAAATTCTGCTTCTTTTTCATTCATTTCAGTAAAGCTAAATACTTTATATTTTATGCTTCTCTGTTGTCCTGTAATTTTATTACATCCAAAGTGTGTTCTGGACACAAATTGTGATCTACCTTATTGTTGCAAATCCTGACTTGTCTGCATCCATTTGATTTAAAATTCCAGAGAGGGATGCTGCTTTTACTAGAGGCGCAAACCATGGTGTCTCTGGTGACTTGGAGGTAGTGTGAACGTGTCGGGACAGCACGAGTCTACGAGTGGCAAGGGAAGAGGTAGCCCTCAGTCATCAGAGGAGGCCAAGTAATCTGGAGCTGATTAACTGCACAGTAGTAAAAGATTCTTCCTTCAGAATCATCTTTTAAATTATTACTCAAATTGTGGTTAAAACATTCCCTTCCCTTCCTTCCCATTCTCACCTCTCGTTGACCCCCTAAGGGAGATTAACAAAAATCAGAAAAGATTAACTTCTTAAATTCTTGAGAAAATAGAATTTCAAGCCTAATATATTTTATAGATCATTTTATCCTTCTTGTGCAAATATTATTGATAGTAATTTGAATTTTGCTTATGATTGAAATACAAAGTAACTCTTCTTCTATCCTGTATTCCTTGCTGGGTTTTCCTGAACTTATTATCTGCCTTGGACCATTCTCATTTTATTTGTTTTTATTAATACAGCTAGGCTTAGTGTTATGTTGTAAATGCCCAAATGGCAAGGCTGGTTGGTGTTTATTCATTTCATATTATCAATAAGAAATGAAAGGGAATTATCATTTATTGATCACACATGATGTGCTGGCCAGCGATCCCCAAACTTTTTGGCACCAGGGAATGGTTTTGTGGAAGACAATTTTTCCACAGACAGTTTTTCCACATGCTGCTTCATTTAATTTTTACTGTAATCTGGTGATGAAGAGATTAGCTCCATCATTTTAGATGAATACACTGAAGTTCAGAAGGCCTAAGTAATTTGACCAGTGGGGCACAGAGCATGGGAGAGCCTGGATTTAAATCCAATATTGTTGATTCCGGAATCCACTATTATTCTACTACATCAAGCTACATCCTTGTGTGAATAGGGAGTACCACAAAATTTGGTATTTAACTTCTTTTACTTCTTGCTGATTTTTTCTTTTAAAAATTTCACTGTTTCCTAATGGATTCTCCATGTCCATTGTAAACTGCTTTGGACAGTCCTGGGTTTGTACATATACATACGTGGGTATCCATTAGGAGTTAGAGATAGTTTTGTTTGTATAATAAGATATTTAGCCAAAACCATTTTCTATTGAGAACTTTTTCCCTTTTGTATACCACCAATTTGGGAGTTTTATAAAATAATCTATAATGTGCAAAATAAAAATGTGCAACAAAAAATGACTTCTCTGTACAAACTTCGGAGTATTTTACACGGTCCAAATTCTTTTGCTCTTTTGTTATCTGTCCCAACCTCCTTCCAACTTATTTCCTCTATTCCTCGTTGTGCTTCCCTCCAACTTGCTCTCCACCGATAACCAATTCCTGAAAGCTGATGGCACCCATTTCCCCTTTCTCTTTTCCTGGGCCAGCTTGTCTCCTTTTTATGAAACCTTCCTCTGTCTACTTTCTTCTCTGATCTATTTTTAGTCAGAACCACACAGTTGAGTCAGTAAAACAAAGGTTAAGTGCTGTTAGTAGTCATTGTACAACTAAATTGCAAGAGCAAGGTCATTGGTTTATATAGGTTTTTTCTTTTTGAAACTCATCTGTAGTGGTTGGACAATGCTGGCGTATGGCAAACCCCCAATAAATATTTCTAGATTGTTGGTCAGGGCTGCCTGTAAAACTACACTAACATGGGGGCTATGCAAAACAGGATGTTTTCACTGTGGTTAAGCACATGTCATACACTTTGGAAGTGACCAACCCAGGGAATGGGGTGAGGCTGACCTAAATCTAGAGTAGGGTCCTTTGGTAAGGAAAGGATCCTCAATAAATGAAATAGTTTGGTATTATTTAGTGCCAAGTTAAATCCTCACATTACTTAACAATCCTTTTAATCTATTGTCCTTCAGTCTGAAACAAACTCACTACCTTGGTCTCTTAACATCTGCTCTGTGCCATCCGCCCCAGTCACAGTGTCTTTCTCCATTTTCTTGCTGAAATTCTTTAAGGCCTGCGTGTGCCTCAGAGCATCCCATACACCAATTTAAATTATGTGTGTGGCTGGATGGTATATCAGAGCCTCCCTGGGAGGTTACTACATGCTCATTGCTTCAGAGGAGAGCCGTGGAGAACAGAAAGCAAAAGTCTTCTTGTCTTGTCTTTTGTCTTCCAGATTTCTATCCCTCAGGGGCGGGGGAGAAAGAACTGCTGCTTTTGCTACCAGGTTAGAGGGACAAGGGCTTACCCCTGTGGCAGAGTCTGCTGCTATTGCACTCTATTTCTTTTTATCTTGGACAGACAGCTAGATGACGCTTTCCAGGTTCTCTTGTAGTCATAGGAGACCATAACCAAGTCTGACCCATGGAATATTGGCAGAAGTGACATGGGCCTCTCCCATACCTGGCCCATAAAATCCTCCCAAGCAGTTCTCCACTCTCCGTCTTTCCTCCTGTGCTGGCTGCATGGAGCAGACTCTAAGGACCTAGAGGAAAGTGGAGCCACAAAATGGAAGGAAAGCAGGCCCCTGAATCATCACACGGAATGTTTCCTGCTGAATACGTCCAGTGAACTTTTTGGTGAAGGCATCGGTGATGGAGAAGGCAGAAAGACCCGATACGGGTTTGTGGAATCTGAGAACAGAGGTGGAAGTCCAGTTTGGTGGTAGAACTTCAGCAAACGAAGAGGTATGTAGTGAATCTAGAATCCCAGAGTACCAGACAGCAGAATAATTCCCACTTCCCTAAGCGCAGCATAAACACGGCTTATAGAAATGCTGGACATGAACACCTATGTGGGTGGGTCAGGGGCCGTTTCTCAGAGATGGCCTCATGGACTGATATCAAGCATCATAGGGAGTGCTGCGTGTCTCAGCAATGCAGAGTGGACAGGTAGCCTCAAGGGGCAGTGCTGCCCCTCCTCTTCCCTCCCCACCAATTCCTCAATGCTTTACAAGACCCACCTCCAAAATTATATGCAAGGCATGGAAGGAAGAGGTTCCAATGGACTGAGATAAGGTTTCTCCTGCTATAAGAGAATGGAAGGAAGCTTGAAATAGAAAATAGATTGAATTATAGAAAAATTAAGAAATGTATATATTTTTCACCACTGAACATGAGCACTGAGATTCCTTTTAACTCCTCTCGTTTACTTGTCTGTCTTTCCTGAACCGTGAGCTCCATGAGTCAGGGCCTGTCCAGTTCACCAGGGTGTCCCCCGTTCCAAGCACATGGTAGGCACCTAGTGACTATTTATGAATAGTGAACTAATGAAAAGTTCCATTTCCATCTATCAATCAGTTGTGGCCATAGGAAATAACTTCACATCAACAAGAGCAGAGAACCAGGTTGGGGAGAGCCTTCTGTTGAAGATTTTGTTCTTTTCTTCTAAAGGTCAAAAGCTAAATGTCACTGAATCTATTTCCTGGGAGACAACATCAGCTGCTGGGTCTTAAAATAAAAATTACCAATTATAGAACACTGTCACCTTTGTGAAAGGCTTACTCTTAACTCTTAGGGTGCTAAGCTCAGAAGAAAATAAGCAGATGTTCAGTGGCAGGCTTCTATTGTAGTATTTGTTTATATGAAAAAAGCAAGCTTATATATTTCATATACTGTGTCTTGAATTCTTTGAATTCAATCATAATGAGCACAAGCAAGTATCAATAGCATTTTTATATGAGCTGGAAATGCTACATTTGTTAAGGACACGAGAGTGGTTACTTTTGATGTACTATGTGAGATAATTTCATTACTGGGTTTTCATTTTACATGATAATTATCATAATCACAAAAATAATTATCACCATTGTCATAGTGGAGACTGTTTATTGAGTGCTTACTTGAAGAATCAGTCACTTTTAAATTACTTTTGGTTTTGAACCTATGCCTAGAGAAGCAGGAAGTGTTATTCCCCCCATATCCCTCTTACAATCACAGAAACTCCCGGAGTGATGTAGAGCAGTCAGGGTATTGGAGGCTTGTACACAGTCTTCAATGGCATAGGTTCTCCTGAGCGCAGGCTGGGGAGGTGCCAAGGCTAAGAGAAGTTCTGAATTCCGAATAGTAGTTGAATTGTGGCCCCCAAAGGATATGTCCACCCAGAACCTCAGAATGTGACCTTAGTTGGAATAAGGGTCTTTGTAGAAGTAGCTAAGGTAAAGATCTTGGCGTGAGACCATGCCGGATTAGGTTGAGCCCTAAATCCATGACAACAGTCCTTATAAGAAATAGAAAGAGAGTGAGATACAGAGACAAGAAGAACATGGAAGCACAAGTTGGAGTTTTGCAGCCCTAAGCCAAGGAACATCAAGGGCTGCTGGTCACCGCTAGAAGCTGGGAAAGAGGTGTGGAGCAGAGTTTTCCTCAGCGCCTGCAGAAGGAATCAACTTTGCCAACACCTTGGTTTCAGATTTCTGGCCTCCAGGATTGTGAGAGAATAAATTTCTGTTGTTTTAAGCCACCCAGTTTGTTTGATTTGTTACAGTAACCCTAGAAAACTAATACAAGAATGGAGACAGACAAGAGCCACAGTGGCTGGGCAAGGGGCAGCCTCACAGAGCCTCATTCTGCAGATCAGTGCTCAGAAACCGGTTAGGCTCCCCAGCCCAAGGGGTGCAGAGAGCTGCAGCCCAGAAGGGGCCTCAGGCCAGGATAAGGGAGACCAGAATGTGGACACCTTGAGCCCAGGGCAATGGCTTGGACTCCCCCGTTTTCAGTGACAGATGCCAGCACGATGCAAGAGCAGCTCAGCCACTCCTCAGGGAAACTGGGAGGGGCCCACGTGTAGCAGGTGGACACCAGTGGCTGGGAGGGATGAGGGATGTCATGGAGGCACATATTAGGCCCTTGGTGCACAGCGTGTAGCCCAAGGAACCTCTCTGCCCACTGTCAAGGCATAGTGTGAGCTGCCTCTGGTGTTTTATTACTCAGGAAGAAGAGAAAAGTTAGAGAGAGGGAAGAAAGCCTGAAAGCTGAATATTTACCCAAAAGAGACCAAGCACTTACCTGAAAGACACTATTTTATACTGGAAGAGAGAGTTACTTTTAACTGGCATATTTAACTTTTCCTCCAGTATTAGTCACATAGGAAGCTCAAGGAAAAGGGGAAGTATAGAAAATAATCTACTTTTTTGTACATCTGAGTTGTTTGTGTGAATGCATGCGTTCTCTACTTCATCTCCATCTTATCTGGGATGTGGTCTTTCTCAGGAGAGGCCTGTGCCCCTGGTGGTTCCAAACACCTCCTCCTAAGTCTTCCAGAGCTCAGGGATAGTGGAAACATAGCGGGAACCCACTGCAAACTCCAGGTGGGACTTTGTCTAGCATGGAGGATCACTCAACAAGTGTGAGTTCTTTCCTTTTTCTTTCTTTTCCTTCCTCAACTTCATTTTATCATGAAAACATTCAAATATGCAAAATAGTTGAGAGAACAGTTCTTATACTTCTCATTCACTTAGACTCAACAAATGCCAAGATTTTGCTATTCTCTCATTATCTATCATCTATCTAGATGTATCTGTATAGATAGATATAGTTCTGTTCTTTAACTGATAGACAATAAACATTATATATTTAAAGTGCAGAATTTGATGAATTTTGAAATTTGTTATGCTCCCATGAAACCATCACTGCAATCAGGATAATATAACTGCGTCTTTCACCTCAAAGTTTCTTTCTGCCCATTTATACCTCCCTTCACTCCTTCCTTCTCTTTGCTCCCTTCATCCCTAGGCAACCTCTATCTGCTTTCTGTCACTGTTAATTTGCATTTTCTAGAAGTTTATTTCTTTTTATTTTATTAACCTTAGATGGAGGCAGCATAAATGGATGCACACAGTATATACTTTTTTGGGGGGAGGGAGGGCTTCTTTCATGTAACATAATTATTTTAAGAATCATCCAGGTTGCTGCATGTATTAATAGCTTATTTCTTTTATTGCTGAATTGTGTTCTATTGTGTGCAAACCGTAATTCATTTATCTGTTCACCTATTGATGGAAATGTTGGTTGTTTCCAATAAGTCAAGCTACTGTGAACATTTTTATACAAGTTTTTGTGTGAACATATGCTTTCATCTCTTTTTGGTACATATCCAGGAGTGGAATGTCTAGGTCATTATACCACATGTGTATGTTTAACATTTTAAGAAACTGCTAAGCTGTTTTCTAAAGTGGTTATACCATGAGGCATCTCCACCAGTAGTGTATGAGAGGTCCAGTTGTTTCAAATCCTTGCATTTATAATTTTCGTTGTGCTTGTACGTATGTAGGAGATTCTCCTTATGGTTCTAGTTTGCGTTTCCTTAATGTCTAATGATGTTGAGCATCTTTTCATGTGCTTACTTACCTCCACTACATGTCTTCTTTGGTGAAGTGTTGGTTCAAATCTCATGCCTGCTTTTAAAACTTGAGTTAATTGCCTTATAATTGAGCTGTCAGTGTTCTTTATATTTTCTAGAAAATCATCCTCTGTTGGATATATATTTTGCACATACTTTCTCCAAGTGTGCGGCTTGCCCTTTCATTTTTTTATAAGTGTCTTTTGAATAACAAAATATGTAATATTTATAATGGTGAGTTATCCAGGTTTTGCCTTTCTTTATTTGTTTTGCACACATTGACAATAAAGGAAAGTAAAGTGTAGTTAGACACATAAGTTTTAGAGTCAGACATCTGAGTGAATCTAACTTTCCCACTTGCAGGTTAACCTCGCATAGTCTTAGTTATCTCATCAGAATAAGGGTAAAGTATCAGTAACAACCTCGTAAGATTCCTGTACAGTATTAAGTGTGTGTGCGTGTAAGGTACTTAGCTTAGTGACTGGCATATGGTAAATGTTCAACCTTTAAAAGATAGCTATTATGTTCCTACATTTATTTCATGGTTTTGCTGGCATGCATGCTTTTCAAGAACCTGGAGGTACAAATTAGCAATTTAACAAAGTCTGTCAAACTCAGATGAGGCTGTCTGGGTCAGGGAAGGGGCCACTCTGTGTCACTAGATGCTATGTCTTCCTGACACATAAACCCAGAGGTGTGCTTTAAGAACTAGAAAAGATTGTGCTTACTTCCAGCAGCCACAGTGATGGTTGTTCGTTCAGGAGAGAGCATTAGAGAAGCACATTAGGGTAACACCAGTGTACTCTGGTTTCATACATAGGCCTTTCACACTAGGTGAATGTGGTCACCACCGTTTTATAGAAGACTGTAAGAGGCTGCTGATGTATGTGTTTCAGTTTCTCAGTAGAGTGCAAGTTTTAAGTTGGGAGCAATTTTTTGGAAGAGTTTCCCTGAACACTGGGGATGTTTCTTGGAATATGCCTGCAGAGCCAGCAATGAATCTTAGGAGGGAAATCATAGAGAAAGTTTTGAACATCAGAACGGTCAGAATGGTTAGTACATTAATATGGTACTCTTATCTTCTGTCACACATTGCTGATAGTCTTCTCAATGGTTGTTTTCTCCTCCTTTTTGCTAACAAAATCCAACTTTATTTGGATGTCAGCTTGCCCAGCCTCAGGGTGTGAAGCATGACTGAACCAAGTCAATCATAGCAATCCTGTTCTGTGCCAGTGATTGGTTTAGCGGTCTAGCCAATGACATGTAAGAAGTCAGTTGGGGGATTCTAGGAAAGATCTTCCTTTCTGCAGTGGGGGGAAGAGTCTGGCAGGAAATGCCCCTTTTTGTTCCAATCCATCCTTCCTGCATTGGACCTTTTCTTGTGAAGTCGTAATGCATGGAGCTGTTGCAGCCACCTTGCAACCATAATGTCAAGAGAAGCTCAGAGGTGCACACAGAGTTCTTACGTCATTGAGCCACTGACCCCACCCTGGAGGTGCCTGCCTCCAGACCTCTTGTTAAGCAAGATTAAAGTTAAGGGTTCTTCTGCTATGCTGTTTTGATCCTGATTCAGTCCAGGTGAGCTTTGATGTCTCAGACAGTGTTTGAGAAGATAGTTTAACATAAGGTATAGTTGACAATTCCTAGTTAAGTGTTGCTCTCAGGTTCTTCTCATTATAATATCTATACTGGACTGTGCTTTGTAATATATGGCAAAGGAATCTGACTCCACTGATAGATATTTTCGGTCTCTAAATCAGAACGTGGTTGCTCCTGATCCTGGCATGTCTCTGATAAAGAAGCTCATTCACACAGTTGTGTTGGGACAGTACAGATTTCCTTACTCAAAGAGTCTCTAGTGATATTATTACTATTTGGTTATGCACAGGGTCATGCTTGCTGTTATAGCCTGAATAATAGATTTTACAAAAACAAACCAATTAACAAACAAAAAACTCAAACAATATTTTCCCGATGGCTATGTTTCTTTAGTCTTTATATTGGCTCTTTACAGTGTTTCTTTGCCAGCCTGGTTTCTTTTTTTTTTTTATACTTGAAATCTGCTACATGCTTGACACAAAAAATGTGTTTTGCTTGTCCTAACGTCTACTTGAAGTGGTAAAAAATCTCAAATACAGACTGATTAACAACATAAGCTTTGAAGTTACCACCCACACGGGGAGCCACTCTTCTTCAGTGAAAATTTTTCGTAGAATTACATGAAACCAAAGAATCTTTTTTTGAGACAGAATCTCACTCTGTTGCCCAAGCTAGAGTGCTGTGGCATCAGCCTAGCTCACAGCAACCTCAAACTCCTGGGCTCAAGCGATCCTCCTGCCTCAGCCTCCCGAGTAGCTGGGACTACAGGCATGCACCACTATGCCTGGCTTATTTTTTCTCTATATATTTTGAGTTGTCCATTTAATTTCTTTCTATTTTTAGTGGAGACGGGGTCTCGCTCTTGCTCAGGCTGATCTCCAAAGAATCTTAAACCATATCTTTTGGGTGAATAGGAAGCAGGCTTTCTGTGGAAAGACCCTAGTTACCTCTATTTAACTACAATAAAGGCCTTTTTATATGTTTATAGCTCTGGAGTACTTTCAAGTCAAAAATACACTGTGAAACTTGTGGAATTTTTGCTCAAATAACTTGACTAGATGTAAATATTTAATGAGTTTTAGAAAAGGTTATTATAAGCCAGCAATATTCTATAAAATATGAGACACACAATACCATTGCAATAACGTCCTGTAAACTTGTAAAGGACCCTCCTCCTTTAAAAAAGAGATATCTTGGTTTTGTTATGACTGTAAAAATAACATATGCTCCATGAAAAAATTCAAACTGCACATCCAAATGTTTGAATGTATTATATACTGTGGAAGTTCCCATATAAGCTCATTCTCCCAAAGGGAATCACTGCTAACTGTTTAGTGCACAGACTTCCAGTTTCTTATGCATACATATTTATATAAATTGGACCTTACTCAACATACTGTTTTGCAAACTGCCTTGTCACTTAAAAATATGTATCTTAAACATCTTTCCAAGTCAAAAGTTATATACTTCATCTTTTAAAACAGATGTATAATAGTCCAATAGGTAGATACACCATATTTTATTTCACTAAATAAATAAACTAAGAAAACTTTTTTTTACTGTTTTAAATAATTCCACAGGGAACATCTATGCACCTGCATTCTTGTGTTCTTGCCTAATTATTTTTCTTTATTTTATTATTATTAAATTCTAGGTGGAATTACTTTATTAAAGGATAGTGCTTTAAAATTTTGTTACATATTGAAATATTTCTCTAGAAAGTTTATATCAATTTGTATTCTTGTACGAAATGGATGAGAGGACCCACCCTTCCTAATATCCTTACTGTTGCTAAGCAGTAACAATCTTTTGGATATTTCTCAGCCTGAAAGATAAAAATAATATCATTGATGTTTTGTTCTGTATTTAATTAATGATTAGTGAGGTTGAACATCATTTCATTGGATTATTGGCCACTTGTATTTCATACTTTGTTAATTGCTTGAGAATATCCTTTGCCCATTTGCAACAGGAGTGTTAATCTTTTACATACTCACGCGAGATCGGGTTGTTTAAGAGAGTGTGGGCACCCCCTCCTCCCTCTCTTGCTCCTTCTTTCACCATGTGACATGCCTGCTCCCCCTTCTGCCTTTATGAGAAGCTCCCCGAAGACCTCACCAGAAGCAGATGCTGGCACCATGCTTCTTGTACAGCCTGCAGAACCGTGAGCCAAATAAACCTCTTTTCTTTATAAATGACCCAGCCTCAGGTATTCCTTTATAGCAGCACAAAATGGACTAAGACACATAGTGATTTGTAAGAGCTTTTATATGTTAAAGGTGTCAATTGTTTATTGTCATATATTTGTATAAATTACTGGCTTGTTGAAGGTTATTTATCTAGTTTATTAAGGATCAGTTACTTCCAGAGTCCCAGTCTTCCTGAGGAAAACAAGTTGAGTTGAGTTAGGTGGCACCTTCTCTTTGTTTCTCTGGCACTTTGGACATGCGTCTCGTAGAATGCTTGCCCCTCAATGCTGTGAGTGGTTTTCAGACTGACTCCTTCATTAGACTGGCAGGTCTTGGAAGGCAGGAGCAATTCTTGTTCATCTGCATGCCTTACTACCTAATATGATACTCCTAAAAAGCAGGCATTAAAGATAGTAACAAAAGCAAGGCTACTGAGCTTTCTTCTTTCTCTCTCTTCTAAAGTGTAGCCCAGACTGAATCTGCCTGATAGTAGAACATGCTGTTTTGCTCCCTTTGGTTCAGTTTTTGTTTTTTTTTTTAATTTTGGGATATTATGAGGGTACAAACATTTTGGTTACATGTTATGACTTTGCCACACAAAAACCTTTGGTTCAGTTTTGAGTGTTTACAGGCAGGTGTCCTCGTCTGTTTGGGCTACTATAGCAAAATACATCAACAACAAACACTTATTTTTCATGGTTCTGGAGGCTGGAAGTTCAAGATCAAGGTGCTGGCAGATTTGGTATCTGGTGAGGGCCCACGCCTAGTTTATAGAGTGCTGTCTTTTTACTATGACCTCACATGGTGTACAGAGCAAGGGATCTCTCTTAGGCCTCATTTATAAGGTCACTAATCCCATTTGTAAGGACTCTGGCCTCATGACCTAATCACGCCCTGAAGCCCTCCCCCTACTTCCTAATACCATCACCTTGGGGATTAAGATTTCAACATACACATTTTGGGAGCATGGGCCGGGTTAAGATTGCTACAGAGGCTGGCACAGTGGCTCATGCCTGTAATCCTAGCACTCTAGGAGGCCGAGGTGGGAGGATTGTTTGAGCTCAGGAATTCAAAGACCAGCCTGAGCAAGAGTGAGACCCCGTCTCTACTAAAAATAGAAAGAAATTAGCTAGACAACTAAAAATATATAGAAAAAATTAGCCAGGCATGGTGGCACATGCCTGTAGTCCCAGCTACACCACGGCACTCTAGCCTGGGCAACAGAGTGAGACTGTGTTGCAAAAAAAAAAAAGAAAAAAAAATTTGGGAGGATGCAAACATTTAGACCATAGCAGCAAATGATGCCCAGAATGAAGGATTGGACTCCCCTGGTCATGGGCCTATTTTTCAATTCAAAGAAACAGGATCTCTCCCCACATTTTGGAAAGTAAGGGCCAAAATGTTAAAGCCACTGTCTGCATATGTAGTGCTCTATATGAAAGAAAACAATTTGTAAAAAATGGCATGCTGAGAAGATTCAGCCTTATAATGTCTCAAAAATGATTAATATAGAGAAGATAATATCTATGTTTTGAAACACAATTCAATATTTACTTATTTATTTCTAGATGCAAATGTATCTAGGTCATGTAAATGAATTTTGTAGCTTTATTCTCTTTTTAGTGATCATGCTGATAACTGAAATTTTTGAAGAGCTGTTGCTAAGCAATGTGACTTGAAGCATGTAATGACAGTTTCCTATGACTACTTAAATGTAAAAAAGAGCTATCTTAATTTTACAACTTTATTACCAATCACCCCACTTTTAATGTTTTGGTGATTTCAACCTTCCACCTTACCTAATTAAAAATTTTGTACAGTCATATAAAACTGATCTAATACTCTCACAGATGATTATAAAGGGGAAATCTCCTTAAGAAAAAAGTGTTTATGTAATGAAAAGGAGACAAGATTTTCGTATTCAGCATTGGGTTATCTGTCATTATCCAGCTGTGTGACTTTGAGCATGTTCCTCCCTCTTTCGGAGCCCAAGACTGCGCTGGAAGTCATAGTCAATATGATAAGACAAATAAAATAAGCATAAGCATAGGAAAAAGGCATTTGCTACAAAGATTCTACTCTATTGTATATGTTGAAAATTCAAATGACCTTACAGACAATTTATTAGACATAATAAAATAGTTCAGCAGATTTGCAGTAGAAAAGATCAACATACAAAAGTCATTTGCATTGCCATATCAGCAATAAACAAATAATAATAGAAAGAGAAAAGAAGATGCCATACTAAGAGCAGAAAAAAACCAATGGTAACCTAGAAATGAATATGTACAAGTCATCCATGAAGAATATTAAAACACATTATTGAAGGACCTAAGGAAAAAACTGAACAAATAGAGGCACATACTGTGTTAATAAATGAAAATAATTGATATTATAATTGATGTTATTTCTTTCCAGAAAAAAACTTATAAATGAAATAATATTACAATAAAACCCCATAGAGTTTTTCATGGAACACGGGACATGAAAAACTGATCCTGAAATGTATATGAAATAGGCCAAGAGTTCTCTCATATAAAGACCAAGAGGACCTAAAACAATTTTGAAGACGGCAAGGGAAGAGCTTGCCCTTCAGATATGAAGATATATTATAAAACTACGATAACACCAGGTGGTGCTTTTTTCCAGAGATAAACAAAAAGATTAACAGAACAGATTGATACAAAATAGAATTCAGCAAAAGCCTGTACTCATATGAGCACTTTATATATAGCAGAGATATCACTCTAAATCGGTAAAGAATGGACCTTATTAAATCGTGTCAGCATAATTTTACAGCATCAGATAAATTCAAAGATAAATTCCAGGTAGATTAAAGAATTAAATAGGAAGGACAAAATTTTAAAACACTTAGAAGAGAATATAGATGCATATCTTTATAATCTCTGCATAGAGAAGAATTTCTTAAAAATAAAGACGTGAAAAGCACAATTGATAAATGTACTTGTATGCTAATTGAAAGGCTTTTCATTATAAGAGGCATTTAAAAGGCTCAAATACAACCTACAGACTGAAAAATATATTTGTAATAAGTATAATTGACAAAAAATTAGTATCTAGGATATGTAGAAAACACCTATGAATCAACAAGAAAAAGGCAATCGACCTAATATAAAAATGGACAAAAGATATGTATGAAGAGAATATCTGAATGGCCAATGAACATATAAAAACAGCTCAACTTCTAGTTATGAAAGAGAAAGTAAAAACAACAATGAAATAGTATCTCACATCTCACATGCCTAAGATTGACAAGCATGGAAAAGCTTGATTTAATAATAGGAAGTTTTGGAAGTCTTTGGAGAAATGGGAACTCTTCTCTATGGCTTTTGGGGCCCAGCAGGAGGAAACTTATTGTTTAAGAGCATAGACTCCAGAGGGAAGCCTTCCTCCCTGGCTAGCTGTGTGTCATTAACCAAGCTATTTCAAATACTCATGCTGCAGCTTCCTCATCTGTGAAATGATAATAATAACCAAATGTGCATAGAGCTTACTTGGTACCCAACCAGGTTCTGTTCTAAGGTGTTTCACAGGGCTTGGATGAGGATTAAATGAAAAACTTTAAACATGCCTTCCCACAGAGTTAACACTATACAAGTGTTAGGTATTTTTACTACACAATGTCTGGTAAAGCTAAAACTGTCCACACACTTCAATCTGATGATTCCCTTTGGAAATGTAAACTGTAAAACTCTTGCACTTGTGTGCAAGAGGCTATATAAACACATGTATTGCAATATTGCTTATTACAGCAAAAAATTAAAACTACCCAAATGACCATCAGTAGGAAAATAGATAAATGCATTGTGGTGTATTCATTCAATCTTATAAGAGCTACATGTAACAACGTGGATAAATGTCAAAAACAATGTTAACAGAAAAGCAACATACAGACGGATATATCTGGTAACATTCCTTTTATTTAAAGCTTAAACACATGCAAAATAGTATGATGTGTTTATGGACAAATATAAATGTGGAAAAATATAAAAACAGATATGGGGGATCTCACCAACTTCCAGCTGATGATAACATGTAGGCAAGAGAGTGGCATCAGGGATCAGGAGAATCAGGGATCTAGGCTGTTAGAAACACATCCATATCGTGGTTGCAGCTTCTGGAACACACAACCTCCTCTGTTGCTGCAGAAGCAGACAAGCAAAACGGAGGAAACACTAGCAGTGTGAGCAGGGATGACACAGGTCCTTTCTGCTCACATTTTATTGGCTAGAATTAGTCATTTGGCCTCACTCATCTGAAGGGCTTTCTTTTGGTGACCACTAATAATGTCTCCCATACTGTGGTCTAAAAACAGAGAGAGCACATTTAGCTCCAGAATAAATAACCTCTCCTCGTCTTTTTTGCTCTTGATTTGAAACTCCTCAATGATTCAGTCTTTCTGGGTCCCTTGATCTTCAATGATCAGATCTACCATCAAATGCCTTGGATGCCTTGGTGGAGACCAACTGCTTGTTTCATCAAAACATGAAATGGAAGCAGAGGTTACCAGAATTTTATCCAACAGTGACTCACAGAGAAAGTCTGGAGTGGGTCCACATCTTTTGAAGGTTTTGTACAGGTATCTAGAATATTTCAGATTTTTAAAATTAAATGTTAAATAGTAATCATTGTAGATATTCTTTTAAAGTAATTCAAGATTTACCCCTTAGCAGCATAATAAAGCTCTTTGATTAAAGAGTCTTTGAGTGAGGTACATGCTGACTGGTAGATCATCCACGAACTCGGGAGGCTTTGAAAGGCTCATTCATTAAAGCCAGCAGTTTTGGCAAACACTGAGCTACAGCTTGAATTAGCATCATGTTGCTTTCTTCAGTTTGGATTTTGCATAAGTTAAAGCAGCCAGGGAAATATTTTACTAAAATCCACCTGCTCGCTCAGCATCACCTACCCCTTTGGTTTTCTGTAAATAGCTCAGGGTAAAGAGTTGACAGTCTATTTGTTTCCATACTCACAGCTTGGGTGACTCAACCGAACATATGGAAAGATAGAGTTTGGGGGCTTTGTGACTCTTCTTGAGCCAGCGAACTGGGTACCTGAGGCTGTTTTCTTAATACCTTCCTTGAAACCTTTCCATCTGGCTCTCAGATTTCGAGCTGGCCTTGTCATTAAGTCAGAGCGGTAGCTGGCTTTGATGTTGCCCTGCCATGCGTCTTTACTATTTTCTGGGTACCCTTGGAAACCAGCACGTGCATAAATCTGCCTCAGAACTGCCTAAATTCTTTATTTAAGCACCTGTGTCAATTTGTCTTTTAATTAAGTATAGGTATTAAATAATTTGGCTCTATCATGAAATCAATTTCTGTAAACATAGAATTAAAATAGAACAAAAACTATTCTGATAACATAACATAGGATATAGCTGTATTTTATAGTTAGTTTTTCCTATTCTTGATATATTCTTCACTCATTTCCGTTCAAATAGTGTACGAGATTCGAGGGGAGAGGCAGAGGGACGTGGATGGGGTGTGCCGGTTGTGATGGTTCTTGCCATTCACCGTGACAGGAAATAGCTTAATGCTTTATGGCATTTGGATGGATTCTTTTCATGCTCCATTGATTCTGGAAATGGATATCTTACTAAAGACAGACCCCATATCTCACAAAGCTTTTGACCTCCTCTTTGAACCAGCTGAGCACTTTCAATGTCTTCCAGGGTAAAAAGGGAAATGGATGCTTTATTTTCACATTCCGTATTCTTTTCTCCAGTAGAACTGGAGTAGACAGAGCATGAATGTGTCGCCTTAAGTAGAATGTGCTGGCCCTGGGATATGCCTCCCAGCTGCCCGTCAGTGAAGGACTTACTGCCTAGCTGTCCAAAGACAAACTCCGGCTGCTGCTTCAGGGTTTGCCTCAGCTACCAAGAGTGGCCTCACTCAGGGGCTTGAGTGGTTAAGATGGGAATACAAAGGCCTGGACATTTTGGAGTGATGTGGGTCAACTTTGATGGGCAATATTTGCTCCCCAGTTCCCCATGGGGTTGACAAATCTTTGTCACAGCTGCATCAATGACTTTTCCTTTTTCCCAATACTGCTTTTTTCCTTTTCCTTCCACAGGTGTTGATCCTTAGTAATTCCTTGTATGCCAAACTCTGTCTCAGAACCTGCTTTTGGACGAGCCAACCTGCCACAGAAAGCAAGGCTCACATATGCCAAGCACAGCTGTGACTTCTCCATGTTCAAGAGCGGTGGTCCAGGTGGGTGAGGGGCACAGCACCTGGGAGAGCTGTAAAACTGTGGATTCCAAAGATACTGAAAACCGAGGTTGTGGGAGCTGGAAGAGTCCTTTGAGTTCACCCAGTCTAGCTCTTACAGAGAGGCTGGAGAGGCTGATATTGGAAATGGGAGCATTGTTTCAAGAGAGTGATCGTTAGGCTGGCATAGTAATGTGAGGACATGAGGGGGTTGACTCCCCTCTTCAAGTAAAGGGAGAGTGGCTGCATGAGACCACCCAGACAGCTGGGTCAGGTCAGGTCTCCTGCAGTGTGGGGAGTAGTGGGCCAAGGGGAGGCTAGAAATCAGGCTGGGGCCGCAGAACAGAAAGCTGTGGTCTAGGAAATAACTGCAGCCCCCCCCGCCCCCCCATGATGGGACAAAGGGGTGCATTTGTCCATGCTGGGCTTAGGAGACGGTAGACCTGGAGCACTCAGAAAGGATTTGGTAGAGGAGGGCTTGCTGGAAAGAAGATCAAAGCAGAAAAAAAAATTGTCTGCGGAGGTGGATTACTGAAAGTCAGAGCCAAATGGGGAGCTTGAAGAAGCTAGCCAGAAAGCAAGACCCCCATGAGGGACTACAAGTGTGAGCCCACTCATGGGGTTCTCCACAAGTTCACTGAGGTCCACCCCACAGACCAAGTGGGTTTCAAACGTCAGCATGGCCAGAGTAAGTGAATGCTGGCTCAGTGCAGGCAAGGAAGGCCCCTCTGACCTACTTTCCTTTCCCTTCCCAACCCACAGCCCCCGAGAGGGGAAGCCATAGTGGGGAGTGGGAGGAACTGGCAGACTAAACACAGAAGCAGCCATCCAAGGCCCCCTTTCCCAGAGCAATGCCTGCAACAGCCAAAGGCTGGGAGGGGCTAGGTGCTAGGAGATTCTTGTCTGGACTTTAAAAAGTTAATGTTACTACTGTGTGAGCAACTTAGTGTTGATCAGTTAGTGCCAATTTGATGCGGTGAGCGTTGTAGGGGGGAAAGGGCACGCCTCACATCATGGCTTGGGTGAGGCAAAGTCATAACATGTAACCAAAATGTTTGTATTCCCATAATATCCTGGAAAAAAAAGTTAATATTACACCATACTTCTATCTATTTAAGGGTGACTGTTTTTATGCCTCAAAGTTACTGAAAGACTTTTATTCTCTAGGAGAAAGGCTATGAAATCTGCAGAAGATTTTATTCAAGGAGGGGGATGGGGCACAGGTTATACGTAGAGGGGGGCTGATGATAGAATTTGCAGAGGCGGCACTGAGAAAGGAACTGTGAGAACAGTGCCATGGTTAATAGTTGGATGGTGGAGCCAGACCACCTGGTTCACATCCTTCACTTGTTATGTTTGACCTTGGGCAAGTTACTTAACTTCTCTTTCTTGTTTCCTTGTCTGTAAAATGGGGATAATAATAAAACCTACCTCATAAAGTTATTATAAGAATTAAATTGGTTAACACATAACAAACACGTAGAACTGTGCCAGACACCATAACTAATGCTTTTATAAATATTGGCTATTATTAGGCACATATGAGGATCCTAAAGACCATTCCAGAGTTAGTGGGGGCCAAAAAGCCGGTTAGTAAGTGAGTTTCCTCCCCTGTTGAACTAGGAAAGATTGGTCTGTGCTGTTTAGTCCAGAAGATGGAAGCTTATTACCATTCTGTTGATAGCTCTGCAGATTTCCTTTCTCTCTGGGAAAAGGTGTGATTATGCACAGCTAGCTGTGTAGACACTGGCATAACTCCCTAGCAGGCACTGAAAAATGCTGTTTGATTTTAAATGGAGAAAACTTCCAGTGTTCCCCGAGGCTCCTGCATCAAAGCTTGATGCTGAAGGAGGATTTCGTGTACACATCAGTAGGAGGCACTGTCCCTGTGCAAATCCAGCACAGTTGGCACATGCGATTTGGTATTCAGGACATGGTGCCCTAAAGTGAATGTTTAGCATCATTTGAAAAAGATTTCTGCTTTGTTTGTTGATTCACATAGTTTGGGAATTCCAGTGTTAGCTAATAGAAAATCTTTTTCTGTTCCTTGCCCACGACTTCAATCTGTATGTTTGCAATGGAAGGAATAGAAACCCAGGGATTTTTCTTTTTCATTGCTTAGAAAATGAGATGTCTGATGTTCAGAATCTGTCTGGTGGCTCCTAAGTATTCAAAGCAGAATTTAAAACAGGAAATTTTAAGAGAATTTGATGTTTAATTTCTATATCAGTGAGTCATATCACTTGTTTTTAACTGTGATCTAAACACTTAGCATTTAAAATTAGCACTCCATTTTACACCATATGCGGCTGAGTTAAATAATAGTCACGTATGAACAAGAAGGTCAAGGTGGTATTCTTTAGTTTTGTGTTGCTAGTTTGCTTGGCTCTGTTTTGTGTTTACTTCTCTTGTCACATAAATGATCTGAAACATGATTTTTCAGTAGTAGCAAAATGACTTAGACTATATCAGTATGATAACTTTTATGTAGGAATTATCCAATTATTATGAATACAGAACAGATATCACCTTGTCAGTGTGAAACACATACACTTAAATTAATGGAAGGTGTATAATTTGTGTTTTTAATGTATTTTCATCTCTCTGACAAATTTTTGAGCTTTTAAAAAATGTAACTGAGGTTAATGACTCGTTCATACTGTCCCCCATATTGGCTTTGAGATGAAGATCCAGGCTGAGTGAGTTTAGTTGGTACTCTTTCCCCAAAACTGCTGTCACTTCACTGGAAACCTCTGACGGAGATTTTGCCTAGATAGGTTTGTGTCTCAAACAATTCTGTAGCCATTTCAACTGCGAAGACTGGCGGGCAGGGAGCTCACATTCTGAGAACCCCGCAGTCCTCTGCAGGACCCCAAGAGGAAGGGTCTGAGCCCAACTCTGTGGAAGCCTCGCTGTGACAGCTCTCTCAGCAGCCGCAGGTGGGGAAGGGAAAGGGGATAAAAACAGTCTGAATGGAGGAAAGCTAACACTCTGTTCCTCTCTGACCCTCACTCTGGGAGGCAGCCTACCCAGGATGTCCAGGCACTGGAGTCACACAGATCGCCCAGGACCCCTTGGACCCCTGTGGCCCCTGCAGTCTGGGCCAGAGTTGGGAAATGTCTGTGTGGGAGCAAGATGAAAGTGGAAGAGTTGAAGCCCCCTGGGGAGGACAAAGGTGCACGGTGGGTAGAGAAGAAATATGGTGCCTGCGGTCCCAGCTCCGGTCTGTGGAGAAGGGAGGTGCCCCAGGGGGCAGAGGGCCTGGTGCCCTGTCCACAAGAAACTCCTAGCTCACTGGCGGCAGCCGCCTCTGGGCTCTTATGGGCAGAAAGTCTCTCCAGCAGCTTGGGAACCTGCCAACTGTCAGAGATGTGAGCGAGGGAGAAACCAACCGCTCCACCCACCCTTCTCACTGGGCTCCAAGCCTCTTGGGGGTTGATCTCTGCCAATACCTTGCTCCTTCCTGTTCTGCTCTGCAAATTCTGCCCATGGAGTCTCTTGAAGGTTCTGGCACTCTTCCTTCAGATCCACACCCAATCTCTATTTGTCTGTTTCTTTTTTCTCTTTCATCTACAACTTCTCCTTCCTACTGAGATGCTCTTGCAGCTGGTATCTCTGGTCGGTCATCATCTGTTAGTCCCTGACACTTTAAAGTAGTTTAATTGTAGTTGTATGAATAGCAGCTCGTAAAGGGTTTTCATTTGGGATTAGTTATTGGTGTCTCACTAGCAACCCACTGAAGGCATTAAAAAGTATCGGTAATCAAAATATGCCCACCTTATTTCACTTGTGAATTAAATGAAAAATATTCATCCAGTTTTGGTGAATTTTCCATTATTATGTGATGTCTTCAGATTGGCCCTGAATGCAGGGAACACAACATTTATTCAGTTAATTTAAGTTACATAAATGGTAAAAAGAGGACTGCATCCAAATACACCAGTAGTGCCATCCTGGGCTAGACTAGACATTGGGCTGTGCAGATGCCTGATGGTCTGGAGCTGTTGAACCTAGAGTTATTCTGTGAATGGCCTCATGAGGGAGGCAGCGTGACGTAGCTGAAAGCATACTGACCTTGATTTAGGCAGACCTCTTAGGAAAAACTCCAAAGCCATTGGGATTTTATGAATGAGGGCCTGAGTTAGAGTTGGAGAAATCGTACAAGACATGCCATTTAGCCTGGTTTTAACTTTCTTCATATGAAGGATTTTAGATTTTTTTTTTTTTAAATGATAAGGTCTTTCTCTGTCAACCAGGCTGGAGTGCAGTGGTGCCATCATAGCTCACTGCAGCCTCAAACTCCTAAATGCAAGTGATCATCTTGCCTCAGCTTCCCAAGTAACAGGGGCTACAGATGAACCACCATGCTGAGTTAATTTTTGAAATCTTTTTAGAGATGGGTTCTGGCTATGTTGTCCAGGCTGGTCTCAAACTCCTGGCCTCTAGCAATCCTCCTGCCTCAGCCTCCTGACAAATTCAGATATTGATGTCATCTCCAAGTAAGGTTGCTCAACCATCACAGGGATATAGTAATGGCATTGAAAAGAGAAGGCGTTTATCGTCAACTTCAACCTGTGTCTCCTTCCCAGACCACATTGACTACAGCGGATGACAAATTAATATACTATAATATATATTTTATATAAAAATTTTAAATTAATTATAAACATTCAAAATGCCCCCCAAATTTGTAACCTCATCATTTTAATATAATAAGAGCCTTGAATAGCAGTAGCTTGGCTTCTGCTATAGTGTATGTGATTTATAGTTTACTTAAAGGTAGTTAGTACTTGAAAAATGCTAATTATGAGTCCATACTCCAGAGGCAGCTATTTAAATATTGCTATCTAAATATGCACTAGAGGGTCTGTTGTTTAGCTAAACAGATGCTACAAATAAGTCTTCACTAGAGAAATGAGTGGTGTTCAAGCTGTGTCTCTCTGTGTGTGTATATATGTATATATATAGTTGTCTAAAAAAGATTATGCAGGCATCTTCATTCTTTTCCGGAATAAAAAGGACCCAGTAAACAGCCAGCAAGTACAGCAGCATAACAGGTTTGGAGCAATGCCTTAGCTCTAGAACTACTTTTAGTCATTTGCGTGTCTCATAATTGAAGACTAAAAGGCTTATTGATCCTGTCATCAAAATATTGTTGGGTCTGCTTTGCAGTTTCCTACAGGATGCTTTTAGAGTCAGGAGTCATCTTAGCTCAGGCTACTATAAAAACATACCACAGACTGGGTGGTTTAAACAACAGACGTTTATGTCTCACAGTTCTGGATGCTGGAAAGTCTGAGATCAGGGTGCCAGCATGGTCAGGTTGTGGTGAGGGCTCTCTTCTCGGCTTGCAGAGAGCTGCCTTCTTGCTATGTCCACACATGACAAAGACAGAGCTCTGGTATCTCTTTCTCTTTTTATAAGGTCACTGATCCCGTTACAGGGGCTCCACCTCCTCATCTAAACCCGATTACCTCGCAAAGGTCCCACCTCCAAATACCAACACATTGTGGGTTAGAGGCTGCAACATATGGATCTTGTGGGGACACATTCAGTCCGTAACAGAGGTACTCCCAGGGAAGAATTTATTAAGCTTCCAGGAATAGTTCTATGGCTGTTTCTGTACCTTCTTGTAAATAAACATTTGTATATGTGTCTCAATTTGGTCTGACTTGTTTTTGTTTAACATACAATCTGGCAACCAGGTGGGAGGGAGGAGATGTGGGTCCTCTGTTCTCTAATTGTCACTGTCGACCTTGTTCTGACTATACCAACTTTGTTCTGTATCTTTCATTATCCTTTCTAACTGGAGGAGCATTTCTTCTCAACTGTTTTTCCTTCAACAAACTCAAACCATGTAAATGATGTGAAAACATATTAATGCAACTCTCTATGTAAATAACTTCAAACAAGAACTTGAGACTTTTCTTCATAAAAAGAAATTATTTTTTATTACCCTGAATCCATCCTGAACCACAGGGATAGCTAGAGATGATCACAATAGAGAGTTGTGAGCATTGAAAATTGTCTTAAGTGATATGCAGAAGGAATGGGGACAATCAATTGATTATTTAATTCTCAGTGGCTCAGATTCTTCCAGGGATAAACTTTGAACATTAATTCAATTTTTCACGTTCCTAGTATATAAGTCAAAAGGCATTCTTTAGTGTGGTTACCTGTTGTAATGTCCTTAGAAAGCAAGTTATTTATTCGCAATTTATTTCTATATCTTTTCTTATTCCTTAGCCACTCCTTAAGTGTTATATATAGGCTTATGATTTTTAGTTTTAAAGGGTGACCACTTTGAATCTTTTTATATGGGTGACAACATGTTTTTAAGAACTATTGCAGGCCGGGTGCGGTGGCTCACGCCTGTAATCCCAGCACTCTGGGAGGCTGAGGCAGGAGGATCGCTCGAAGTCAGGAGTTTGACACCAGCCTGAGCAAGAGTGAGACCCCGTCTCCACTAAAAATAGAAAGAAATGATTTGGACAGCTAAAAATCTATATAGAAAAAATTAGCCGGGCATGGTGGCGCATGCCTGTAGTCCCAGCTACTGGGGAGGCTGAGGCAGGAGGATTGCTTGAGCCCAGGAGTTTGAGGTTGCTGTGAGCTGGGCTGACACCACGGCACTCTAGCCCGGGCAACAGAATGAGACTCTGTCTCAAAAAACAAAACAAAACAAACAAACAAACAAAAAGAACAATTGCAGATAATTTATTGACACTATTGAGTTAGGCATGAGGTATTCTGAGTGTAGAGTTTGAAACAGAAATTTGAAAAGTGAAAAAAGGAACAAATGAATAAAAAAATCAAGGCCCAGATTGGTGACAAATTAGTGTAATGTGTTTTAGAGTATTCACTTATGCTAGATTAAGATTCTGGTCTAGGCTGGGTGCGGTGGCTCACGCCTGTAATCCTAGCACTCTGGGAGGCCAAGACAGGCGGATTGTTTGAGCTCAGGAGTTCGAGACCAGCCTGAGCAAGAGCAAGACCCTGTCTCTACTAAAAATAGAAAGAAATTATATGGACAGCTAAAAATATATAGAAAAATTAGCCAGGCATGGTGGCACATGCCTGTAGTCCCAGCTACGTGGGAGGCTGAGGCAGGAGGATCGCTTGAGTCCAGGAGTTTGAGGTTGCTGTGAGCTAGGCTGACACCACGGCACTCTAGCCCAGGCAACAGAGCGAGACTCTGTCTCAAAAAAAAAAAAAAAAAAAAAAAAGATTCTGGTCTACTAAAATCATTGTATATATAGAGCTGAATATAGTAACATACAATTAGGAACTTAGTAGGTTTTTATTTGATCACGATGTTTGAAAAGAATTTCTTAAAGTGCTCTGAGGCATTAGATTAGGAAGGCAGGATTTTGCCTAACATCAAACAGGTTCCGTTTTCCTACATTGGATATTTGCTCATGTGTCAGTGACCCTGCTTGCCAGTCAGGAAATGAGACCCAGTGACTTTAGAACCTAAGGTTTCCTCTGTAGTCTCTCATATGAATGAATTTTAAGGGCAGTCCATCAGACCTCCAGCCATGTGTTCTGGTAGAATATGTGTTTCACTTTTTTGTCAATGATCCTACAATTAAACTCTTTGAGTTTCCTCATAAATTTAGGATAGATTTAAAAAATGATCTTTACCTTGCTTTCTAATATCTTTGGATTAGGTCTGGAATATCAGTGTGTTTGTTATTATTTGATATAGTATCTTTGATCTATCTGTTTCAAGGCAATTTGAAAGTGGAAATCTTAACTTTTTCCAAAGTAATCTTCCCTCCCAGCTCATTGAGTTCATGTTTTCCTTCTGGGCTCTATATCCCCAGGTTGTCATGAAATTGCTCTGAGGAAGAAAACTGCAGTGAATGTATAGCTCATTTGTGTGTTTTCTGTCTTTCAAGCATCAAAACAGTGCTCTCTGTTGCTCAATACCTCAAAAAAGTTTACCCTTATAATTTTTCCAGTTTTATAGTTATTTATGGTGGAAGAATAAGTCCAATACCACTTATTCCATCATGGCCCAAAGTGGAAGTACAATACTCAATACATTTTTAAGCATCAATGAATGAATTTGACTTTGTATTCCTAGTGTTCAGTATAATGTCTGGCACAGTTGGTGCTTAATAAATGTTTATGGGAACAGAAACACTGTATCCATTCAGCAATCATTCCCCTATTCCTGTCAGCCTCTGGTAACTTCTAATCTAATGAATTTGCCTAGTCTAGATAATTTCACTTACGTGGAATAATACAATATTTGTCCTTTTGTGTCTGTATTATTTCACTTACAATAATGTTTTCAAGGTTCATCTGTGTTGTAGCATGTGTCCAAACTTCATGCCTTTTTATGGCTGAATAGTGTTTCAGTATTTGTATATACCACATTTTGTTTATACCTTTATCTGTTGATCTGTTGGGTTGCTTTCATCTTTTGTCTATTGTGAATAATGCTGCAATGAACATTGGTGTACATGTAAATAAATAAATAGATAGATAGATAAATAAAATGTTTGTTGGATACATTTCTAAGATTTCAAAGAAAATCTACCCTCAAACTCCATTATTGGTCCACTATAAATGTAGAAGACAGAAAAGCAGGAGTAGAGGAAGAGTTATTTTGTACTTCATGCAAATAGAAAGAAATGTTTCCAGTTCCAGAACAGTTTCATCAGTAAACTCCATAAAGGAGATTGAAGGGTATTGATGCAGTGCAGACTACTGTATAGGTAGAGAGAAAATTCACATTTATTGTAGACTTGGCTGGGAACAAACAACCATGCTGTTGAGATCAGAAGAAATAGATACACATAATTTTCTGTGGGGATTAAGAAAAAGTGTCTTGATAAGAGATTCACATCTTGTTTGATTATGGATGGCATTACCAGCTTTCCAAGAGGCTATACTAAAGAGGACAACCTTCTCACCTTTTCAGCGATTTTCTGAGGGATTTTTGTGATTTAATGAAAACCCCAGCTGGGCAATCCTTCTGCATATGGATCCCACAAGTTCACATTGTATGTCACCAACTAGGGTGGGTTGTCAGCACCGTGCTTAGTCGACTAACTCAGTGGTGTTTCTGCCACCTCTAATAGCATGGCGACACCTTACCTCTATGCTAACAGAATACAATGTTTATTGCTGCAAATCTTAAAAAGGACAATGCTGCTTCTTTTTTCTTTTCAAACTGGGACTCCCAGTAGAATATCCATTAAGGGAATCAATTGTGATTCATTGTCATGGCTTAGATGCCCACTTTTTTCCTTTAACCCCTTTACTCCCTTTTCCTGCACATTCTATGTAGACACAGACCTACATTCTTGTTTCCTAGAGAAACAAAGAGGCAGCAGAGTTAAAATTTGCTAATAAATCATGTGACCTTCTGTAGTACAGAATTTATTGAACAACGGAGTAGAATTATGCAGATCTCCCTAGCTGCCTGAGTCCTGACACTTCCTCCTTCAGAGAATTAACTTGATTCAAGACTCTGGAAAGCAGAAAGATGAATAAGATATTAATAAGATTGATTTATGCAAAGTAAGCTGCAACAATGAATATATTGTGCATTATGCAAACCAGAGGCAATGTACTTCAGAACCGGAGTCATTTGAAATCTTAATTACAATGGTTATATATTGAAGTACACAGCAATGACAGTGTCCCATATTAAACATTTTACTCATAGCTATCAAATAAAAATTATAGTTCAAAAAGAAGTTGTAAAAAAGCAATTAAAAAATCACAACACCTACATTGTTAGGAACTTATATGTATTTTTTGATTTAACTAATGTGACAAGATGACGTGATAGAAGACAGTTGAGCACATTTGACAGGTGCCTTTCTGCTCCACGACACACCTTATATGCCTAATGACGATATAGCCTTTTATATTAGAATATGGCTCACATCCCACTGGGGAACAAGGCAGCCATTAATGCACAGCTGTTAGCTTCTGTGTAAGAGATATGGGACAAAACATTCTGTATTTAGCTGTTGCCTTTTTGTGAAACAGCAGTGAAATTTTCTACAATAATAGTAATGATAATAATCCCATACATTTACTTGGTGATTTACAGTTTCCAGAGTGTTTTAGAATTTAGAATCAAAATGGCTGTCATTTTTTCCTGCCACGTGTGTCTTAGGCACTTTCCTGAGTGCATTATATGAACTTTGTTGGCTTGATCCTTACAACAACTCTGTGAGGTAGCCATTTCCCCACCCTGTTTTCCAGATGAGAAAACTGAGCTTTGAGAGATTAAGTAACTTAACTAAAGTCATATAAATAGTACAAGGTCAGTGCTGAGCTCTGTGTGAGTCAAAGTCAATGGTTACTACAAGGAGAACTATGAAAAACTGAGGAAAGAAATCACAGATGATGCAAACAAATGAAAAAACATATCATGCTCATGGATCAGTAGAATTAGCATTGTTAAAATGTCCATACTACCCAAAGTGATTTACAGATTTAATGCAATCCTTGTCAAAATACCAATGGCATATTTCACAGATCTAGAAAGAATAATTCTATGCTTTGTTTAGAAACAAAAAAGAGCCTGAATAGCCAAGGCAATCCTAAGCAGGAAGAACCAAGCCGGATGCATCACATTACCAGGCTTCAAGGCTATCGTAACCAAAACAGCATGGTATTGGTACAGAAACAGAGACATAGACCAATGGAACAGAACACAGAACTTAGATATAAAACCATCTACCTACAGCCAACTGATCTTTGATAAAGCACACAACAATGTACACTGGGGAAAATAAGCCCTATTCAATAAATGGTGCTGGGAAAATTGGAGAGCCACAGGCAGAAGAATGAAACAGGATCTCTCTCCCCACTCACAGAAATTAATTCAAGATGGATAAAAGATTTAAATGTAAGGCATGAAACCATAAGAATTCTAGAAGAAAATGAAGGGAAAACTCTTCTAGATATTGCTCTACACAAATAATTTATGACCAAGACCCCAATGGCAATCATGGCAACAACAAAAATAAATAAATAAATGGGACTTGATTCAATTAAAAAGCTTCTGCACAGCTAAGGAAATAATCAACAGAGCACACAGACAACCTATAGAAGGAGAGAAAATATTCACAATCTACACATCTGATAAAGGACTAATATCTAGAATCTGCAAAGAACTCAAACAAATCAGCAAGAAAAAAACACAACTGTTAAAAAGTAGGCAAAAGACATGAAAAGAAGTTTTTCAAAACAAGATAAATGGCCAAAAAACATGAAAAAATGCTCAACATCACTAATCATTAGGGAAATGCAAATTAAAACAACAGTGAGAAATCACCTTAGTCCTGTTAGAGTGGCTTTTATTAAAAAGCCCAAAAACAACAGATGCTGGCATGGATGCAGAGAGAAAGGAATGCTTATACACTGTTGGTGGGATTGCAAATTAGTACAACTCCTATGGAAAAGAGTGTGGAGATTTATCAAAGAACTAAAAGTAGACCTACTATTTGATCCAGCAATTCCGCTACTGGGTATCTACCCAAAGGAAAAGAAGTTATTTTTATCAAAAGATACCTGAACTCAAATGTTTATTGCAGCAGAATTCACAATTGCAAAGATCTGGAATCAACCTAAGTGCTCATCAAGTTATGAGTGGATTGACAAAATGTGGTATATGTATACCATGGAGTACTACTCAGCCATAAAAAAGGATGAGTTAATGCCCTTTGCAGCAATTTGGAAGGAATTGGAGACAATTATCCTAAGCAAAGTATCTCAAGAATGGAAAAGTAAACACCACATGTACTTACTCTCTAAGAAATTGGAACTAACTGATGGTTACACAAGTGCACAGAGGAAAGTTAAAGTCATTGGAAATCAAGCAAGGGGGAAGAAGTGGGGGAGTGGAGAGGAGGGGCAAAAACTCACCCAATGGGTATAATGAGCACTATTTGGGTGTTGGGCACATTTATAGCCCTGACTCAAGCCATGTAACAAAAACATTTGTACCCCCTTAATGTTTTGGAAAAAAAAGAAGAGAGGGAAAAAAACAACAACAAAGTCAATAGTGGTTTGTACTGATCACTTTGATGCTCACAACAAATATATTCTAAAGTTAAATGAGAATAGCCAGTCCCTACCCTGTTCCTAAAGTGTTACAAACCGTTATGGTTTGAAAAATAATATATTTACCTAAAGTGAAAAATGAAAAAAGCTGTTACTTGGCAAAAATTTTCCCTTCATTTGCTTATATTAGCCTCCACATTTTCTACTCCCCCACATACTATCACCTCAGACAGAGCCCACCCTCCATGCTCTTCAGCAACCTAGAAATCCTTCTGGCCACCCAGTTATGAGCCAAGCTGTGTTCAGTAGGAGATTGTTCTTCCAACCCAAATATTTTCATGTGTGTTTGTGTGCATGTGTGTGTGTGTGTGTGTGTGTGTGTATGTATAACTATTGGATCCAAACAGACTGATGTTTAACAAGATCATATACAAAAGAAGCAATCATTTTTTCTGTAGCAACAGTGGTAGCTCTTGCACACAATTTCTGAGATTCTTCTGATTCATGCCAGGATATTATTCATAGTCATTCATTCATTCAGTAAATAATACTGGAGCACCTACCCTATGACAGGCCTCATACTAGATGCTGGAAATACAGTGAAAAATACAGATACATTCCTGGACCCTCATGGAGCTTATAGACCAACTGGGAAGATAGATACTACCCACCACAATATAGTGTGAAGAAGGAGATTTTGAAAATGGTAACAAAGTGTAAGTCAGAGACCAGCAAAGGACAAAGCAGCTTTTGTGGGGAACATGGCCTTCCAACTCCTAATGTCTCCACCCTTGGTAGAGAGCACAAATTATTGTTAACACCTGGCATCTCTCAGTTTGTGTTTCAGTCTCCAGGTGTCACTCTTGTTCATCTTCATTGCTCTCCACCCTCCCCCACTTAATCTTACCTGATTGGTGAGTTTGGTAGGAGGAACCAAACACAAGTAGCCCCCATGCCATCTCGCTTCTCTATGGGGCTCCTCTCCACAGGAAGTATATGCTCTTGTCTGCTCCTCATGCTGTAGAGGTATCCCAGGCTGGCTCTGCTCTCTGTGAAGCCCTGTGGATTTCAGCCGGTTGCCTGAGACTGGGTGAGTCTAACTCGGGGGTGCAATATTAGAAACACACGGTTGCTGCACATTTAAACCACATTCTTCCATGTCAGCTTAAAGCATAACAAAAGTGATATTTTAACCCCAATGCATTTTACTTTTTTGAATTATTTCTCAAATGCCTCAGAAAGCCATTTGGATGGGGAGACACAGGTGTAAATTATTGAGTTTACTTATAGCCCAACTGTAGCCATAGAAAGTACTGATTGTAACAAGTATCCTTAAAACATTTCTGCTTTAGAGGAGGACTAAGAAACATAGAATTATTCTTATAAGCCGATTGTCAACATGATTACTGCCTATTATTTTGTTTCCTACAGCAATGTCATTTGGATAAAGGTAACGCTGGAATGAAAAGTCAGGAAATTGTTTTGTGTTCAATTATTGGTATCTCATTCCTCTTTGACCTTTATTACATGTGTAATTATTAATTAAATTTAGCTTGCAGCTCTTTATAAATGAGTTTTCCTTGTTACATAATATTAAGCCATGGAGATTTGTTTCACTTTTTTCATGGTACAACATACATGTGGAAAAATTTACAAAATATAATTGCCTACCAGCTCATTAACTTATCACTGGACATCCAGTTTTTAATGTGTGAATTCTGATAAGGAAAATAATATGATGGGTTTGCTTTTATGTTTGTTGCTCTTTTCATGCATCGGTGCAATCCGGGAAGTTTGACATCAGCCTACGTTTTGATTATTTATTCTCATCTTAACAACGCAGCTCTCAAAATGCAGTGGATGATCAGGATACGTCCCAATGTATAAATTACCTTTTATTGACTGTGTGGGTGCTATTGAGACTCCTGTTTCCTCTCACCTTGCCAACATCTGTCATTGCCAGTGTCACTCTGTGCATCTATACAGGCACACCTTGTTTTATTGCACTTTGCTACATTCAATTCACAGATAATTGTGTTTTTTATGAATTGAAGTTTTGTGGCAACTCTGTGTTGAGCAGTCTATTGGCACCATTTTTCCCATAGAATGTGCTCACTTTATGTCTCTGTGTCACATTTTGATAGTTCTCACAATATTTTATACTTTTTCATAATTATTATGTCTGTTATGGTAATCTGTGATCAGTGATCTTTGATGTTACTATTGTAATTATTTTGGGGTGCCACAAGCAGTGCCCATATAAGATGGTGAACTTAAGTGATAAATGTGTGTTTTGACTGCTCCACCAACCAGCCATCCCCCCATCTTTCTTCCTCTCCTCAGGTGTCCCTCTTCCCCGAGGCATAAAAATATTGAAATTAGGCAAATAAATAACCCAACAATAGCCTCTAAGTGTTCAAGTGAAAGGAAAAGTTGCATGTCTCTGACTTTAAATCAAAGGCTAGAAACAATTAAGCTTAGTGAGGAGGGCATGTTGAAAATCAAGATAGGCTGGAAAGTAGGAATCTTGCACCAAACATTTAGCCAAATTGTGAAAGCAAAGGAAAAGTTCTTGAATAAAATTAAAAATGCTACTCCAGTGAACACATGAATGATAAGAAAGTAAAACAGCCTTATTGCTAATATGGAGAAAGTTTGAGTGGTCTGGATAGAAGATGAAACCAGCCATAACACTCCCTTAAGCCAAATCCTAACCCAGAGCAAGGCCCTAACTCTCTTCAATTCTATGAAGGCTGAGAAAGGTGAGGAAGCTTCAAAAGAAAAGGTGAAAGCTAGTAGAGCTTGGTTCATTAGATTTAAGGAAAGAAGCTATCTTCTTAACATAAAAGTGCAAGGCGAAGCAGCAAGTGCTGATGTAGGAACTGCCACAAGTTATCCAGATGATATAGCTAAGATTATTGATGAAGTTGGCTACACTAAACAACAGATTTTCAATGCCAATGAAACAGCCCTATACTGGAAGAAGATGCCACCTAGGAATTTTATAGTTACAGAGGAAAAGTTTCAAAGAATAGGCTGACTCTCTTATTAGGGGTTAATGCAGCTGGTGACTTTAAGTTGAAGCCAATGCTCATTTTCCATTCCAAAAATCCTAGGGCCCTGAAAGAATTATGCTAAATCTACTCTGCCTATCTTCTATAAATGGAACAAAAATGCATGGATGACAGCACATCTGTTTATAGAATGGTTTACTGAATATTTGAAACCCACTTTTGAGACCTACTGCTCAGAAAAAAAAGATGTCTATCAAAATATTATGGCTCATTGATAATGCACCTGGTCACCCAAGAGCTCTGATGGAGACGTATAAGGAGATTAATGTTGTTTTCATGCTTACTAACACAACATCCATTTTACAGCTCATGGATCAAGTAATAATTTTGACTTTCAAGTCTTATTATTTAAGAAATACATTTTGTAAGGCCATAGCTGCTATAGTGATTTCTCTGATGGATCTGGCCAAAGTAAATTGAAAACCTTCTGGAAATGATTCACCATTCTAGATGCCATTAAGAACATTCATGATTTATGGGAGGAGGTCAAAATATCAATATTAATAGGAGTTTGGAAAAAGCTGATTCCCACCCTCTTGGATGACTTTGAGGGGTTCAAGACTTCAGTGGAGGAAGTAACAGCACATATGGTAGAAATAGCAAGAGAACTAGAATTAGAAGTGGAGCCTGACAATGTGATTGAATTGCTGCAATCTCATGATAAAACTTTAATGGATGAGGAATTGCTTCTAATGGATGAGCAAAGAAAGTGGTTTCTTGAGATGGAATCTATTCCTGATGAAGATGCTATGAACATTGTGGAAATGGCAATAAAGGATTTAGAATATTACATAAACTTGGTTGATAAAGCAATAGTCGGGTTTGAGAGGATTGTCTCGAATTTTGAAAGAAGTTCTGTGGGGAAAACACTACCAGACAGCATTGCATGCTACAGAGAAATCTTTTAAGAAAGGAAGAGTCAACTGATGTAACAAATTTCTCTGTTGTCTTATCAGAAATTGCCACGGCCACCCACACCTTCGGCAACCACGACTCTGCTCAGTCAGCAGCAATACATCAAAGCAAGACCCTCCACCAGCCAAAGATTATGACTCAGCATTTTAGTAATAAAGTATTTTAAAATTTTGTATTATACATTGGTTTTAGACATAATGCCATTGCATACTTAATAGACTACAATATAGCATAAACATAACTATAACTTTTATATGCACTGGGAAACCAAAAAATTTGTTTGACTTACTTTATTGTGATATTCACTTTGTTGCAGTCATCTGCAACTGAACCTGCAATATCCTCAAGGTATTTCTGTACATGTAGAGGGTTCGTAGAGAGAGGCTGTCAACCAGATGATATTGGTCCATCTCCTTAGGGACTTAGGAGGAAACAAAGAAAAATTTAACCCCCTTTTCTATGTTTCATTTTGAATGATATAAGGTATATTTTCATAGATGGATCCTCCAGTTCACTCAACCAAGAGTTACAGCTTTGCTTGATTAACTGTAATCCAAATACAATCAATCCTTCTTCTAAACCACATGCATGCACAATTTTTGCCATATTAATTGCATTTACTAATATGTTGTACTTATCTTCATGCAGTCATTTATTTAACAGTTAGTACGGCCTTTTCTGGGTCCTGGAAATGCAAAAATGAATAGGAAACAGAATTATAACAGTAATAATCTCTACAGCAGATTTAGGAAATAGATTTGGGAGCACAGAGGAGAAAGTGCATAATATAGACTGAAACCACTGGGGAAGACTTCATGATAAAGGAGGTGGGAGAAACACTGGGAAGACAAGAATTAATTTACAGAGGATTTGGAGTGTCAAAGGGTCCAATGGCACAGGTAAAGGTGAAATTCAGAGGTGAAGAGATAAGGACCTGATGGCCAGCTAGGTGAGAATGAGGGTATGGAAAAGGTTGGATGATCCCAAGGCTTGCCACTTACATTTTGGATGACAATGCAGAGTGGTGGGAAAGGAATGAACTGTTTTCAAGTTTCCAAAATAAACTATAAGGAAAAGTATTTTGGAGGTGCTTAGACTTAAACAAAATTTTCTGTATACTTATGGGAACGTTGTTAGGGTCAATTCAGCTCACTATCAATCAGAAGGGAGAAATGTTGGAGGAAGAGGGTAGCAAAAAGGGCTTGTACTTAAAAAATGCATTTCTACAATACCTGGGTTATAATAATTAAATCTATCCTTTTGTAGTATATCAATATGATCTTAAATTCTTTTCATATGTTTGTGACTCTGTGCTCATTTTTTCTAAGTAATATGGAAGCTATTAAATTTCAGAAATCATAATTTCTCATTCCTATATATAATTCCCATCCATCACTACATAGTACAGAATTTTTATACATTTTGTTATAAATATTGGGTATATGACAATCTCTTTTGGTTATAAAATTCTTTAAGGCTAGAATTTTAATCATTCTTATTTATTAATTCATATTTAGTAACTACTTAATAAATGTTTGTTGATCTACAAAACCATAGCTAAATTGAGCAGTGAAGTCTCAGGTATCGATATGTTTCATGAACCTATGGAGGGCAAGAGAACACACCACTTCCTGGCATGGACACCAAACAAGTCTGCATAAACATTCATTCCTGTTGCCATGGGCTGTGGACATCCAGCACAAATGCTTACATCTGCCTTCCACTCCATGGAAAACATTCTCCGTGAAATAACAGAATATACCAAGAACTGTCAAAGCCAATAGCTATACAGATGTTCATGATTTTTCTTGATTTTTTCCAGTAAGCCTGGCTTACATAGGCTTTAGGATAGCAGAGGAAAGAAGGTTTTCTCTTCTGCATGACACTATCAGCATCACTGTTTATCTTGACATGAAAGAAGAGAATTTTTAAATACACTAAGTAATTATTTTTGTATTTGTTAGGACATTTGTTTCTAAGATATTTCACTGTATGTGAAAACCATGTGTTGATATTTTATGATCTCCAGACCCCAAAAGGGATATTTCTAATGAGCAGAGAAGAAAGCAATATGACACTGAGTGATAATTACCTGCAATGATATTCAGCTTCTGTTGTGATTTCTTAAATAAACTTTTTATTTTAAAATAGTTGAATTTACAGAAAAATTGCAAAGATAGCACAGAGTTCCCATATACTTCATGTCCAGTTTCCCCTGTTATTCATATCTTATAGTATTAGTACAGTACATTTGTCACAATTAATGAACCAGAATTGATACATTGTTATTAACTACATACTTTATTCAGAATTCCTTAGTTTTTCCCCCAGTATCCTTTTTCTTTTCCAGAATCTGACCTAGGATACCACATTACATTTAATAATCATGTCTCCTTAGACTACTTTTGAAAGTTGGACATGCGTATCAAGTGATAGGAACTAAGGAAAACAGGCTTCTGCTGTGAGATTTTATATTAATTAGGCTAGAAGGTGGGCTATGTTAATGTTTGCTGCTGTTATAGGCATCAGAGTCTTAACATTGTTGCAGTGATAGTTTTTGTCCCCTTCTTGACTTCCAGCTTTCCTAAGTACTCTCCCTGAGAGAGAGTCTGTGTTTCTTGCATCTCTTTCAGCTGTAATCCATTGTTATTATACTGAAGCCCTATTAGTGTTATAATAAGGTGTGGAAGAGAGACAGTATTTCATAATCTTGTGATTAAATCTAGGTCTTTTGGTGGGCCTGTATCCCTGGGCTGTGACTGTTCCAAGTTATTTGTCCAGTGGTATAGTTCCACACACACATCCTTGCCCCGGCTCCCTATGCCCTTCTCTTGCTGTAGTATTCCAATCCATTTCCCTGAAGCCCTGATCCCTGTTTAGTATGTTTTTCCCCCAGCATAAATCCATTCAACAAATATTTATTTAGTACCTACTATGTTCTAGGTATTGCTTTGATATTAGGGGAATGAGTTACTATTGAGAAGAAAACTGATGTTGCCGGAGAAATTTGGGATAATATCTAGAATGATGTCCTTGATTAGGAGATAGAGGATGTGATTCAATTTATAAGTAGAAAGATTGGCCTTAGATAGTAGCTTGTATAGTTGATCATATTAATAAAAGCTTGTAACAGGCAAGAAGATAACATGTTAGCCCAGATGCAAAGTACTTTGGTTGATTTGGCTTCATGAGGGACTAAAGCTAGGAAAGTATTAAGAAACTTGAGATAGCTTCTCTCTCTCTCAGCTGTTTATCTCTTCTTGTTTGCTTCATTCTCCAATCTCTCTGAAGTCTGACATTCAACACCCAAGCAGGCATATTATTGCAAACGGCTGCACTATAATTCCTTCAGTTTAAGAGCTTGGAGTTGCTGTGTCTCAATTATAAATTTCTGAAAGAAAGCACTATATGATTTTCCCATCTGAGGTCAGATGTATACCATTCTTTCAGTCACTTGTAGACAATAATTTCACCAATTCTCACTCTGTGAAAACTCTCTCTGAAAAGCATATCTGAGCATGATCACATGGAGTTTGGGGGAATTATTTCAATTTCTAGCAAATGTGTGTGTGTGTGTGTGTGTGTGTGTGTGTGTGCAGGGTATGCAAGTAAAGCATACAAAGTTAATCTGTAAATTTCATTTAACATTCTTCAAAATATAGCTATGCTCAAGTGAATTTGGGATTTGATTTTGGTATTAAGAACTCAAGAATAGGGCAATTAGGCCGGGCGCGGTGGCTCACGCCTGTAATCCCAGCACTCTGGGAGGCCGAGGTGGGTGGATCACTCGAGGTCAGGAGTTCGAGACCAGCCTGAGCGAGACCCCGTCTCTACTAAAAAAAAAATAGAAAGAAATGATCTGGACGGCTAAAAATATATATAGAAAAAATTAGCCGGGCATGGTGGCGCATCCCTGTAGTCTCAGCTACTCGGGAGGCTGAGGCAGTAGGATCGCTTAAGCCCAGGAGTTTGAGGTTGCTGTGAGCTAGGCTGACGCCACAGCACTCACTCTAGCCCGGGCAACAAAGTGAGACTCTGTCTCAAAAAAAAAAAAAAAAAAAAAAGAATAGGGCAATTATAGTTTAAATTATGGGTGCATAGTTTAAACTATTGGTGTATCTTCCCTTATTAATATTGGTTACCTTACTCAAGAATAAGCTGATTATGTGTTGGAACTCTGTACTGCAGGGGATGAACCATGGCCTTTTAAGTATGTGCTGTGGCTATTCCTTTTTCACTTCTGGTTCTATTACTGTGCCCCCAAAGGTCTTTCAAAACTAGCCTTTCATGATACTTAACAATAATTTATTGTATATATTCAAATAGCTGGAGTAGACGATTTTGAGTGCTCCCAACACAAAGAAATGATAAATGTTTGAGGTGATGAATATGCTAATTATCCTGACTTGATCATTACACATTGTATACGTGTATTAAAATATCACTCTGAACCAAAATGGCAGACTAGAAGTAAGCCGTCTTCACTCTTCCCCAAAGAAAACCAAAAACAAATGTGCAGCACTGAGATTATCACTAGCAATAGCCCTAGAAATCAAAGAGGATGAGATATTTCCTGGAGCCAAGGAAACTGACAAAACTTCATAGCATCAATTTGTACCCCATACATGTATACAATTATAAATTGTCAATTTACAATGAAGGTTTTTAAAAAAGAATTTTCTGTTAGAATGAAAGTTTCAATGTTTAGGATGTGTGGGAAAAGGCTCTTTTTATATTATGCCAGAAAGATGAATGAATTAAAGATGTAGTTATAAACACATACATTTGGTTTATTTGGATAAATTAAATAAACTACCTATATTTTAAAAATAACTGTTATTTAATAGAAGTTCAGGAGATACAGATTCTCATCCTACTTCTGGAACAAAGTTGACTTATGATTCTGGGAGGGCCAAGAGGAAAGGAGTCTTTTCTTTTAGTGATTCCCCTGAGCTGGGGGTTCCGTGTGTGTTCTCCCAGCTACTGGGCTGAAGCTGTTTTGAATCACTTAACTCCTGTATGCCTGATTCCCTTGCCTTCAAATTAAGTTGTTGGATCTGGCCAGAGTTTTTTAACCAAGAGCCCAATGCATGGGATTCAGGGTGATTCTGCATTCTCTAAAATTGCATAAAATATTTTGAGTACATATGTGTGTGTAATTTTCTGTGGGAGATGGTCCTGAGCTTCCATCCATTTCTCAGAGTGATTTGGCTTCTGAAAAATAAAGAACCAATTCACTTAGAACAAACGGGTATGTGCACCCCTGGGAGTAGGCACAGACTTTCCAGGGTGTTTGCTGCCATGGAAAGCTCTAAGGACATCTATTTGAGTTTCTCAACTTTGTGTACTGTGCGCTAAACCTAATCTTCCTGAGAAAATACAAGTAAGAAAGCCCCTTGACAGAAGACTGATTCTTCTCTTCTACCTGGATGTAAAATTTTACGTCTTCTGCTAGCATCCATGAAAGAGTGGCAGGTTAACTTCGTAGTTTGCAAGTAGAGTAATATCTCAAACCCTTCATAGTTCCTGATAATTATTATCTGAAATTGTATTTTTGTTTGCTTTTATATTAACTGTCTCCTTCTCCAGAATTTAAGTTCTATTAGGGTAGGGACTTTATCTTTTTACCTTTTATCTTCAGCACACAAAACAGTTCTTGGTACATAGCAGATACTCAATTAATATTTGCTGACTTAATAAATGAAAATCTTTTCCTACATACTGTTTCCTAGCATAACTTTTCAAAAACCTATAGAGCAATTTTCCTCATCATATCCTAAAACCGCACATCCTCCTATTTTCCTAAGAGTTATATGCTGTTTTTCTGGCAATTGTCCATTGTTGGTGCACCCAACAGGCACCATATCCTAAAACCAAACAAAGTCTTATTTTCCCAAAGTTAATGCTGCCTAGATCATTTTTCTTCCTGACTAGAATATTACTTAAAGTCTTTTCTCAGTATAGTCATGTTATTTATCATTTCTTCCAAGGTGCATTACTTTACATTTGTTCTTATTGTAGCAATTTAGTGTAGTGTGTAACACATAAGAATACAGAGGGTAGTAACTATGGACCCTCGAGTCAAGTTGCTTCTCTGTCTAGTGCTGGCTCTACCCGTTAATAGTGGTGTATCCTTTCTAAACCTCAATGTCCTCATCTTTAAAATAGGGATGACAATAATGCTTAATTCATAAGGTTGAGACTGTAATCAGAGGTAACATATGTAAAGTACTTAGCAGAGTACTGGGCCTATAACACACATTCAGTGTGTGGGCTGAGTTGTCTGTGGGATTTGGTTACACTTTTTCTTCTCTGTGATGCTGACAATGGCTTAGAGTCAGAACTCTGTGCTGACTTTATGTATGTGCTCTTTGTTCCACACTGAAGGAAATTACAAAGCTAGTGAACAATAATAGGCTCAGAAATGTACAGCTCTAGGAGGTGTCACTAAAGTTTTTACCCAGCTTTTTATTTCCTGCAGATGATCTGAGAACCCTTCTGCAAGGTAAAAGAGAAGCAGAAGATGTGGGCAAATCTTTTGGAAATTCCAGGAAGTAAAAAGAAACAAATTTTTTTTTTGTTTTTTTTTTGAGACAGAGTTTCGCTCTGTTGCCCGGGCTAGAGTGAGTGCCGTGGCATCAGCCACAGCAACCTCAAACTCCTGGGCTTAAGCGATCCTCCTGCTTCAGCCTCCCGAGTAGCTGGGACTACAGGCATGAGCCACCATGCCCGGCTAATTTTTTGTATATATATTTTTAGTTGGCCAGATAATTTCTTTCTATTTTTAGTAGAGACGGGGTCTCACTCTTGCTCAGGCTGGTCTCGAACTCCTGACCTCGAGTGATCCACCCGCCTCGGCCTCCCAGAGCTAGGATTACAGGCGTGAGCCACCGTGCCCGGCCCAAATTTTGGTTTTGATCTGCATTTCTATGGTTTATGATATTTGAAATTTTAATGCCTTTGCTTGGTCAGAATTTCCCCCAAATGATCGTCTCAGCGCTCTGCTTTATTAAAATTAGAGAATAACAATATTTTAAAGTCTCATTTACAAGACAGGAAACTGGCACAGTGTGGTGACATGACATAAACCTTAAAATAGAGATGCCAATTTTGACCGAGCAGACTGTCATGAATCTACAGGCCAAGTTTAAGTATAAAAACCTGAGGTGTAAAATCACTACATGCTAGATAGTAGTGTAAGCACATAATTCTAATGTTACGTTTTATTTATTTTTAACTGCAAAGACTAAGTTTCTGACCAAGCAGAAATACTGAAGATGTCAGGGAGCACCAAGCCTCGCAAAAACTTTGACTCATCTCTCCCAAATGTTGACAGTCCCGTCATGTGCAACTGCAAGCTCACACGAAGGCACTGTTCGTCATAAACTCCACATCACCAGTGCAAGCAGCTGCTAAAAAATAGACTGAAAAGCTGGTGGTTATAGATAGATTTCTAGAAATAGATGAATTTCAGAAAACAGAAACAGAAACGGCTTGACATTCTCAGATGGTGTTATATTTACACGTTGCTCTGGCAAATGAAATCGAATGCTGGTGACAAGGCATTCACCAGAAAATAAGTAACAACGACAGTCTCTTGGGGTTGTGATTGAGGATGACATTTTGTTACATCAGGCAGAAAACTTTCTTCGAGGCTAAAGCTAAGGAGTGTGAGACGGGATGAATATAAGCAGCAACTCCGTGGTTGTGGGATCAGTCACAAACGCCAAATGCAGAAATATGTTGGGTACATATTCCTATAACAGCATTATTATCACCGTCATTATTATCAGCAACACTGTGTTCTTGGTAGGGTGACCACACACCACGCACTCTGGTTTGTTTGGACAGTACTGGTTTGTCCTCGTTCTCACGACCCTGCCTGTTAGGGCTCCTTTTCATGCTAATGCATGTTCTGGTTTGGACTACATGTTCACTCTGTGCGTGGCATATTAGTAGGCGCTTGGAGCCTATTCTGAGAAATCTGTGGCCCCTGGACTTGATAGTGCTTATTAATACTTTTCTCCTTTGTGGGCACTACGTACCCCTATGTTTCTGGAAGAGGAGGGGGGTGTGGGGGTGGTGGCCGGGGAAGGGTGGGAGGCAGGGAGCAGGGGGCATGCGGCACCACAGCACTTGCAGGGCTTAATAGGTGGGTAAATTGGTTGAATTAAATACTTAACCACCCTACTGCCTCTTGGGTTTAGGTAAATACTGTCTCTCTGCCAAAAATTCTGAGGAGTATAAAGATATTGTAGCATGGACCAAAAAAAAAAAAGTGTTATTGAATCTTACCATGTTGGAAAGCAATCGTGACAGAGTGTTTGCCCAAAAGGTTGGCTCTCACAGTGCCAATATATAACCAGCCCTTCTCTTCATACCAAGTTTAGTGATTTAATCTTTGATAATTAAAAAGTCCTGAGCATGTATAAAGTCCCAAGCACATGCTTCCTAAAGTTAAGGAACTTGTAAAGCTACTCCCTAAACCTGTGTATGAACTAAGTATCTGCTATTTATCAGGTAAAGTAACTGATCAGCTGTGTTCTGAACAGAGTCTGTCATTTGAAGACAATCAAGTTTCTCAAATATCACCCTGAAAGTTGTTTGTACTTTTTTAAAACGAATAATTCACCCCTTGTAGACATTACAGATAAAAAAGATTTAAAATCTAAGCAGGATCTTAGGCTTTTTAATAGTACCCGACATCAGGAAGTTCAAAGATATATGTAGATTTATTTCTCAAAATTAATTCCCATAGCTCTCTAAAGAAAGGAACAGATAACATCTTTGATCTCTCTGAAAAAATGAACAGGTATTACCATCTCCATTAGTTGAAAGAGGAAACAAAAAGTGTAGTTTCCTATTATTATTTGTGAATTAAGAAATGTAGTTTCAGGGCCGGGCGTGGTGGCTCACGCCTGTAATCCTAGCACTCTGGGAGGCCGAGGCGGGCGGATCGCTGGAGCTTAAGAGTTCGAGACCAGCCTGAGCAAGAGCGAGACCCCGTCTCTACTAAAAATAAAAATAAATTATCTGGACAACTAAAAATATATATAGAAAAAATTAGCCGGGCATGGTGGTGCATGCCTGTAGTCCCAGCTACTCGGGAGGCTGAGGCAGGAGGATCGCTTAAGCCCAGGAGTTTGAGTTTGCTGTGAGCTAGGCTGACGGCAGGGCACTCACTCTAGCCCGGGCAACAGAACGAGACTCTGTCTTAAAAAAAAAAAAAAGAAATATAGTTTCAAAAATGTTTATATACATGGTAAAATATTGAAGGTTTACCTTTAGTGATGATGAGAAGAATACACATTAAGATCAGGGCTGCAGAGCTAAAGATGACAGGGAGGATTAAAGAATTTTCTGGCTAATTTATTTGGAACTTCATTTTTACTTGAATTATCTCGGATATTTGTCAACTTAAAATACTTAACCCTAAGTCATTTGTCTATAAGAATCATTTATTGCTCTTCTGAAAATGCACAGCAGTTCTGAAGAATTTATTAATTCATTCCCAAAGACGTATTTACCACTTACTATGAACCAGTCACTTTTCTGAGTGCAGGAAATTCTAATGTGAACAAGACAGTCAGAGCCCTCCCTGAACTTACATGACAGAGGAGAGGCAGATGTGAAGGTTTACAAGGTAAAATGGTTAAGATGGTCACTTTTATGTTATATGTATTAAAAAATACAATGAAAAACTAGCCTGGCTTACCATAAGATCCATACAATAGTTTTATCATTAAAGTAAAAATAATATTTAATTTAAAAAAAGAAGCAGGGTACTTTCAGACTGGGATAAGCACTATGAATGATGAACTAGAGACGTCAAAAGCTTTTGGGGTTGAGACTCAAAATTTCAGGATGGTACAATTTGAGGCCAAGTACAGAAAAAGAGCTGGGAAAAATAGTCACCAAACTCAAATCAGGTATTAGTGATCATTTTTTCTTTCACTAGCTGCCTTCCTTCAATGCAGAATGACTCCTAGGTTCCCCTCAATTAGGCTGTTTTCTACTTTCTTTACATTTAAGTTGAGATCCTCTTTGACCCAAGGACTCCTACTCTGTGAATCTTTTACCTAGTACAGAAACACTTTGTAATCCAAAATCACCTTTTACACACTTTTCTTTGGTGCTGTAAACCTTGGTAGAATGTGTCCCTCTGCTTCGTCCTTGTAAGTATGGTGATGTTATACTCGTTTGGTTCCTTCATGGAAGTTCCTCAGGTGCACAAAGAAGGTGGTACCACGATAGGCAGTTTGGCTGGGGCGAGAATACTTTTATCTCCTGTTTAGCTCCTGTTAAATTTCACATTAAAAATATATTTTTCTTGATCCCTTTGGATATTTTAACCACATGTACTTTAAATTTCCTTTTAGAGTATTCTATTATCTAAAATTCCTGTTGTGTAAATATCCCTCCTTTCCCCCTTTTTTATGAACTGACTCTTTTCCCAGGGTGGTTTTCTCACACACCTTGGAATTTTTGAATCCAGTTCATCTATAGACAGAATTACTTTCTGTGAAAATGTTTTGAGTCTTGAGTTTTGAGTCTCCCTTTCCTCATCCGGTCTGGTCTCCTCTCCCCTTTCTTGTCTATATAGGCAATATTTAAAGCCCAGCCTTCATTTAAAAAATATTTGTCTAGATTTAAGATGGAGGTCAAATTCTGGACTTTCTCTTGCTAAGGAAGAGGCTGACATGGGACATATCAAAATGGGAGCAACCATTTGCTTTATGGTTCAGAAGTTGAAAGAAGACTATTATTAAAATGCTGTCATTCTATTGGGCTTAGTCTATTTTTCCTTATTGCATAGTCTTTGTAACACTATTTGGTGGCCTATTTGTGGATGTTGATTACATTTAAAAAGTAATAATATTCAGAACATTTTTATATGATCAAATACTTTCAAAATTAAAGCACTTTATTGATAGGATGAATTGTATAACATAAGTAAGTTAAACATTATAAGTTTAATTATAGTTTTTGCTGAGAAACAAGACAAACAAACAAACAAAATAGCTTCTTCTTCTCTGACCAAAGTTCTTCACTGATGCTGAATAGATATCAGATATAAAATGTGACTAAAACTTCATTACTCATTTTATTTTAAAGCAGAAGAAATGACCCTATCAAAAATGCATTCTAAATAGTTCACCACTGTGATGTAAGAATCATTTAACCAGATTTCCTTCCTTAACTCTGATGTCTACATTAGTGATATCTAATGCTGATTAAAATTTGAGGATCAGTTATGCTTGGGTAAACCACAACAGCTACTTTTTAGGCTCAAATTCTTGAAATTTTTATAGCAAATATCATGTGTGTTTAATCTTTGGTGTCTTGTTCTGTGACTTCTCAGAAGTAAATATCTTAAAAGCATACCTGGGTGTTTTGTGGAAAATTATTAAACACTTTAAAACATTTATTAAAATTAGTTACTGGAACTATTTTTCAATTGACTTATCATAAGAACCATAATGCAATACACAACCAGGGAATTTTTAAATTCATGGTCATTTGTTATGACTAACCATCAAAATCTAATTAATGTTATCTAGGGATGAAAGGGTCCATTGAATGTCAATATTTATACAATTTTATAACTTTTACTCATCTATATAATCTGTCAAATGTTAATGGAAGTTACTATTGGGCATGATATAGTTGTTCTCATTCTAGGAAAAACTTAAGTGATTATGGGAGAGAGGTACCTCAAATCCAAGATTTTGACTGTCATTGACTACAAGCAATGTAATTTAATGAAGTATCACAATGTAAATTAAATGAAATATTAATTTACAGTAGTTGTTCCAAAGATCCTGGTCCAGTAATCACTGAGAAATAATTTGGAAGGCCAAGAATTGTGTGAGCATTTGATGAATTAATATCTTCAGTTACCTCCCTGGAGCATTGAGGAATTCCAGTGGTTAGGATTTTTCCCTTTGCTTACTCTTGATCCAGAGGCAGTTTGGGGCCATGGGCATACCACTGAATAGGGAGAGAGCCTTTGTCTCTGCTTTCATGCCTGCAGGAATTTATTAGCTCCTTATGTTCACATCTTCCCTGGAAAGATTAAACACTCGTGCTGTAAAACCACCCTCTGTTCTAAAGATATACTCTTTCCCATTTTGATCCTCTCTCTTCTGCTTTCAGGAACTTTTATAGAAGTTTATTGGAAAATAGCAGCCATGTCCCCAGCAGCCACTACTGTGAACAGTTCACTTACCTCTGTTGTTTTCCCCTTAAATGGCTCCATGTGGGTACATCAGGTAATGCGGTGTCTGTAGCATCTCGTCTCACTGGGCAGAGTGTACACCTCTGCACATGCACCCGCTTTAATGTTATACTGAAGATGCAAACCTAGCACTCTTTAAAATAAAGAAGCAAAGTATTTTTGTTGTTCTTTTTTACCCTTCTCCTTTGCCTTCTTTTGGTTCTCCCACAAACGTGCCTTTTCTCTTAGGAAAGAGGTCACCCAGTGACCCTTTGATTTATCTTGTAATTCCCAACTGTGCTGCACAGAATAAAACATCTTTTCAAGAGGACAGTGGGAATATTTTTCTCTTAGCAGTTCATTACTATTTCTGAAGGAGGAAAGCCATAATAGAGTGATGGTTATATAGCATTAAAGGTCTAGTTGTCTCTTCTCATTTCTTTCTGGAAATTTTAAAAGGAGAATTTTCTACTTTTGGTGGGGGAAAAAAGGTTGTGTGTGTGTGGTATGAAATAAGATGAAACAGTTAGGTAATTGAGAAGAAGGAAACCACTTTTCACTTTCTTTCCTTCTTTCCCATTCCCCTTTCACTAAGCATGTCCACACACTAACCAACTCTGCTGAGCACCCCCAACAATGTTTCCATAATGAGTTTATTAGGCAGCAGAGCCAACACCTGGTTATGCTCTTTTATCTTGTCAACTAATAGACATTTAGGTATATCTTGTCAACTAATAGACATTTAGTTATTGGAAAAAAAGAACTCATTTGAAAAGATTTGACTTTTCCCCCTTAAAAGTACCTCAAATATTTTCAAAGTGGTGAGACCTTAGCAAATTACAATTGCCTTTTCTGAATGGGATCCCACCTGGCTTCTCTTTTTTTCTCTTTAGCTTCCTCCACACTTAACTTGACTGCTCTGAGGTGGTCTTCACATTGTCACTTAGATGATTTGTCTTTGGCTTATCTCTGTTTTCTGGGCAGTCTTTTATTTATTTATTTATTCATTTATTTATTTATTTATTTTTCAGGATATTGTAGGGGTACAAACATTTTGGTTACAAATAGTGACTTTGCCTCACCCAAGCCAGGGCTGGAGGCATGCCCTTCCCCCATACAGTGCACATGGCATCCATCAGTTGTGAGTTTACCCACCCCCCACCCACCTACCTGACCAACTCTCAATGAATATTACTACCGTGTGAACACATTAGTGTTGATCAGTTAGTACCAATTTGATGGTGAGTACATGTAGTACTTATTTTTCCATTCTTGTGGTATCTCACTTTGAAGGATGGGCTGAATCTCTATCCAGGATAATATAAGAGGTGCTAGATCACCATTGTTTTTTGTAATTGAGTAGTATTCCATAGTATACATATACCATATTTTATTAATCTACTCATGTATTGAAGGGCACTTGGGTTGTTTCCACATCTTTGCAATTGTGAATTATGCTGCCATAAACATTCGAGTGCAGATGTCTTTATTATAGAACATCTTTTTTCGTTTGGGTAGATCCTTTGGTGGATCAAATGGCATTTCCATTTTCAGCTCTTTGAGGTATCTCCAAATTATTTTCCACAGGTATTGTACTAATTTTCAGTCCCACCAACAGTGTAAGAGTTTTCCTATCTCTCCATATCCATGCCAGCATTTGTTGTTTTAGGACTTTTTGATAAAGATCATTCTCACTGGAGTTAGATGATATCTCATTGTGGTTTTGATTTGCATTTCCCTAATGGTTAGAGATGTTGAGCATTTTTTAATATGTTTGCTGGCCTAGGCAGTCTTGACAATTAAACAATGGTGACATGGGAAGGGCTTGATACTTTGACAAGATGATCACATCCTTTGATAGTGGTGAAACACCACAGGGAAGAAAGTATATTTTATAGAAGTCTTTTGTGAAGGAGGTGGGGGTGGAGATGGAGGTGGTGGCTGGGAGTGAGATATTTGAAGTAAATCAATGTCCAGTTATCAGTATTTAGTGGGCAATGGCAGGGATGCTAAACACCCTACAGAGAGTGGGGCAACTTTATAAAAGGAAGAATTGTCCCATGGAAATACTGAAAGTGCCCCCCAGTGGAAAGCCTGGGTCTAGTGTGTATGTGGAGAAAGGAAGAAGTTTGTCTTAAGTCCTTCCTGAGTTCCCCAACTGACAGTTGTTCCCCCTGTTCCTATGCAGCACTGTTGCTGCCAGTGCACCCATGGGTCATGAATCACTTAGCTTCTAATCACTTTCTGATGCTCCTGAACATAGTGCCTTTCAGAGAATATTGCTGTCGCCATGGGGACCAAATTCACATGTCTCTGTACTCTCCACATTCTATCATCCATTTCTTTATTTGAATCTGTCAAGATTTTGGCATAACCAAAGGGAATGACATTGTAAATAGGAAATGGTTAATACTTTACACTAAGTATAACTTTCTCCGTAGTTCAAGGGAAAAAAAGTACTGCAGGTCATGACCTTGCTAACCTGTTCTTAAGTCTGAGATGCTTTAGTAGAATATCCTCCTTTAATCTCTTCTGTGTAAGTCCATCTTTCAGGAACATTGTTCATAAGGGATGTTGGTCTGTAGTTTTCATTTTTGGTTGTGTCCTATCCTGGCTTTGGTCTCTAGGAGACATTGGCTATGTAGAAAGAGTCAAGGAGGATTCTCTCCTTCTCAATGTTATGGAATGGTTTCAGTAGAATAGGAGCTTGTTCTTCTTTGTAGGTCTGGTGGAATTAAGCTGTGAATCCATCTGGTCCAAGCCTTTTTCTGGTTGGAAGATTTTTTATTACTGTTTCAGTCTTACTACTTGTTATTGGTCTGTTCAGGATTTCTATTTCTTCCTGATTCAGGGGGATGTGAAATTTATCCCAAAATTTATCCATCTCCTCTAAGTTTTCTACTTTGTGTGCATAGAAGTTTTCACAGGAGTCATGAATGATATTTTGTATTCCTGTGGTATCAGTTGTAATGTCTCCTTTTTCATTTCTGATTGAACTTATTGAATCCTTCTCTTATATTTCTGGTTAATCTAGCTAGAGATCTATCAGTTTTGTTTATCTTTTCAAAGAAGAACCATTTTGTTTTGTTGATCCTTCGTATTGTTTTCTTGGTTTCCATTTTATTTAGTTCTGCTCTCAGCTTTATTTCTTTTTTTTTTTCTTTTGTCTGTTTTCTTGAGACAGAGTCTTACAGTGTTGCCCTGGCTAGAGTGCAGTGGCATCATCATAGCTCAGTGTAACCTCATACTCCTCCTGATCTCAAGCAATCCTCCTGTCTCAGCTGCCCAAGTAGCTGAGACTATAGGCACGTACCATCACATCTAGCTAATTTTTCTATTTTTTGTAGAGATGGGGTCTTGCTCTCACTCAGGCTGGTCTTGAGCTCCTGACATCAAGTGATCCTTCTGCCTCAGCCTCCCAAAGTGCTAGGGTTACAGGTATGAGCCACTGTGCCTGACCTATTTTGTCTTTCTTTTGCTAGCTTTGGGTTTGGTTTGTTTTTCTTTTTCTAATTATATGAGGTAACACTAGGTTGTTAATCTGTGATCTTTCTGTCTTTTTCATGTAAGCAGTTAAGGCTATGAACTTCCCCCTTAGCACTGCTTTGTTGTATCCTGTAGATTTTGGAAGCTTGTATCATCTTTGTCATTTAGTTCAAAAAACCTTTGGATTTCCATCTTAATTTCATCATTGACCCTAGGATCACGCAGCAGCAGGTTGTTTAATTTCTGTGACTTTGTGTAGATTTGAGAGTTCCTCCTGGAATTGATTTGTAGTTTTATTCTACTGCAGTCTGAAAGATACATAGTATGATTTCAATTTTCTTTAATTTGCTGAGACTTGTTTTGTGGGCTAACATATGATCTACTTTAGAAAATGTCCCATGTGCTGATAAGTAGAATGCATATTCTGCAGTTTTTGGGTAGAATGTTATGTAAATGTCTGTTAGCTTTATTTGTTCTAGTGCCCCATTTAAGTCCAGTGTTTCTTTGTTGAATTTCTCCCTTGATGATCTCTCTAGGTCTGTCAGTGGAGTAATGAAGTCCCTAGCCATTATGATGCTGTTGTTTATTTCCTGGCTTAGATGTAGCAGTATTTTATTTATAAAACTGGGAGCTCCTGTGTTACATGCATATATATTTAGGGTTATTACATCTTCTTGCTGAATCGCTCCCTTTATCATTATGTAATAATTGTCTTTGTCCTTTATTTACCATTGTTGATTTAAAGTCTATTTTATCTGACATAAGAATAGATACTTCTGCTCACTTTTGGTTTCCATTTATGTGGAATATTTTTTCCATCCCTTTATCTTGGGTCTATGAGAATCCTCATGATTTAGATGGCTTTCTTGGAGACAGCATATATTTGGCTTGTGTTTTTTCATCCATTCAGTCAATCTATGTCTTTTAAGCAGAGCATTAAGACTGTTTATGTTCAATGTTAGTATTGATATGTGAGAAACTGTTCTGTCCGTCATGTTGAATGATACCTAGTTGCTTTGCTTTCTCCCTAGCATTACTGTTTTATAAGAGCTGTGAGATTTAATTTTTGGATATAAACAGTCAATAACAACTATTACCACATAAAATTACATTCTGGGAGCTGAAGAGAAAAAAATCAGAGGATGTATATGTGTGAGAGAAATTCTTAAAGTATAATAAAGGGTAGGATAATCTGCTGGGGAGATAGCCTGGACCTTGGACATAGTTGGCACTCAATAGAGACCTGGAATTCTAGAAGCAGAGACTTCAATAGTTGGAACATTAACTTAAAGGAGTACCTTTTCTTCTTTTTGTTATTCTCTGCTGCACCAGAGAATTTGAGCAACATAAGGGAATTTGGAATTTCTCCAGTTGCTTAGCATTTTTCACTTCTCCATTATTAATCATGCTTAAGTTAGGCATCAAAAGCTTCTATCAGAACAGTAGGCATATTCCTGATTATGGAAAGCCATGTTTCCTCTACTAATTGAGGTGTTATTCTCTAATCACTTTGATGTGTGAAACATATTTAATCCTGTATTTTTAGTTTAATTATAGGAGCCTTTTCCTTGAGGCCCTATAGTTTGACAATGTGAAGTCCCAGCATCCTGTTTGTCTAGTGCAATATTGTTCAATGAGGAGATGTGGGTCAAGCATACAAAGTTTCAGTTATGCAGAATGAACAAGTTTTAGAGATCTAAGATATAGCATGGTGACTATGGTTAATACTATATTGTACTCTTGAAATTTGCTAAGAGAGTAGATCTTAAATGTTTTCACCACACAAACATACAAAAGTTGAGGTGATGTGATGTGGCAATTAGTCAGATTATGATAATCATTTCACAGTGTGTACATGTATCAAAACATCATGTTGTACACCTTAAAGATATAAAATTTTTACTTGGCTATTATACCTCAATAAAGCTGGGGGGTAAGAATTTTCTGCAATGATAGATATGTCCTATATCTGCTCTGTCCAATATAGTAACCACTAGCCACAAAGGGCCGTTAAGCACTGGAAACATTGCCCATGTGTCTGAGGAATTCAAATTAAAATTTATTTAATTTTAATTAACTTAAATTTAAATTTAAATAGTCACATGTGGCTAATAGCTAATATAATGGACAGTACAGCTCTAGTGTCTAGCCAGAAAAAAAAAATCAATTTCAGGTTACCTATCAGTCTGTTCTTCCTGCTGAATTCTTGTCTTCAAACAGAGCTTTTACCTCTGTACAATTATGTGATTCTTTTCTCCTCTTACCTCTTTCAGTTAACTTTCTGTCATCACTTGTTTCTCAGCATTTTTCAACTATCGCCTGCTTGCTTCTAGCAGGGATTTTAAAATTGCTTTATTGGATCATTTTCATAGGAGTATCATTTTCCCAAGTTCTTTCCATATTTGGAAAATTAAAGTAGCAATTTGTAAAAGGTGTTTCTTTTCATGTTTGTTGTTAAATACAAAGCAGTATTTCCCAAAGTGTGGAGCATGTGCCCCTGGTGGCACAAGAGGCAGTTTTAGGTGGTACAGTGTGAAGCATTTACATAATTACAGTACTTATTTTTATTTTAATGAGTATTAAAAAAATGTGATTAGCACTTCAGATATGTAATTTCATGGATATTTTTGCTTGACATGAAGCTAAAGTAGGCCTTTACATTTTAAAGAGTCATTTAAAATAATATTAAGTAAATAGTAGTAGAGGTGGTGCACAGATATAGCAACATTTATTAATTTACTTAAAAAATGGCTGAACTCTGGGAAAGCAGTTGTTAAATAAACTTCCGTATCAGCTCGACCCCATGCTCTTCCCTCACATTCTCTGACTTCCATCCTTGTGACCTTACTGGGCACTTCCTATCCATCAAGGCTTTGTGAATTGGTTACTTCTGCCAGGAGTGACCTTCTAGTCTTGACCCCTCACTCTGCACCAGGTAAAATTCTACACAGGCCTCAAAGCCAGATCATCCTTGGAGAAATCATCCCTGCAAGCTCTTCTTCCCTGACTCTTTCATAGAGCGAATCATACCTAGCTTCTTATCCTCATCATGTGTTATTCATTCTTCCAGTGTAGTGCCTATCACATGACAATTTGGTTGTATATAGGTCTGTTTTATTCACTAAATTGAGAATTCTTTGAAAGCAGAAACACTTTTTTTTCTAAGAGGTGTCATCTTTATTTTATCCTAAAGTACAGAACATAGACTTTATTAATAATCTCTACCCAAGATCAACTTTATAAAGCAAACACATTATAAAAATATAAAATGTTAATACCTCCTAACCATAAGCTCTTATAAAGTAGCTAGTATGTATAGTACATTGCACAAGGGACTGGAGTAAAAATTATTAATATGTCAATTCTCCTCACATTGATTAAAATGGTCACTACTAAAATAAAGCAAAAATAACAAGTGTTGGCGAGGATGTAGAGAAAGTAGAACCCATGTACACTGTTGGTGGGAATGTAAAATGGTCCAGTCATTATGGAAAACAGAATTACAGTTCCTCAAAAAATTCGAAGTAGCATTGCCATCTGGCCCAGCCATCCCACTTTCAGGTATATATCCAAAAGAACTGAAAGCAGGATGTCAAAGAGATAGTTGCACACACGTTTATATCAGCATTATCCATAATAGCCAAGAAGTGGAAGCAACCTAAATGACTACCCGTGGATGGATGAATAAAGAAAATGTGGTATCTACATACTGTGGAATATTATCCAGCCTTACAAAGGGAAGAAACTCTGACACATCCTATAACATGGGTGAACCTTGAGGAGATTATACTAAATAAAGTAAGTCAGTCACAAAAAGACTGTATGATTCCACTTACATGAAGCTGTATTAGCCCATTTTGTGTTACTAGGAGAGAATACCTGAAGCTGGGTAATTTATAAAGGAACAGTGTTTATTTGGCCCCCAATCCTGATGGCTGGAAAGTTCAAGATTGGGCATCTATATCTGGTGAGGGGCTCAGGCTACTTCCACTCCTGGTGGAAAGCGAAGGGGACGAGAGAGACACCGGAGAGTGCAAGACAGTGTCTTAATCAGTTTTGTACCTTAGAATCAATCACCATGCCTGGTACATAGTAAATGTTTATCAAGGGACAAACCCAGGTTTTAATTTAAACTTGATTATATGAAGACAATTTTTAAGTATTCCTCTACCCCTCTCTTCCTCTCATATTTATTACATTTGCAGACAACCTTTGGCTGTACTAGACTAATAAATACTCAGGGAAGCAGGTTACCTTTAGTATTTGCCAAAAGGAAACAAATAAATACGTGAGGAAAAAATTACAAAGCTTTCCAAATATAAAACAAAATGAATATTTGGAATTACTTTCACCTCTGCTACCAAAGAGTTTCTAAAGTAAGAATTAACTTATTCAAATAATGCAGGCTAAAATAACCTGCTTTATTTAAAAAAAAACAACAAGATTTTTGGCTTGAATTATGAAGTTTGTCTGTGCTGATTTCTTTCACCAAGTAATTGCTGAACTCTCTTTTTCACTGTGTCTGGTTAGCTGCATTACAAACATACTATTGCGTAGCCCTTTGCCATCAAGGTTAGACAGCAAGATATATGCAGAGAACATCTGAATACAATAAAGTTTCAATAAGCCTCCTTATGTGAATAAGTCATTTAGTTATGTCTAGATCAATAAAAATATGCAAGATAGCCGGGGCTTCTAGGAATAATTTCTGTTTAAATAAAAAGTTAACTGCATTACTTTCTAGAGAGTTCTTGGCCTTTTCTTAAAGTGTTTTCTAGCTTATATAGGCAATATATTTGTTCAGGAGATATTTCTTTTCCTTTTAGCTTCTTCTCTCCACCCTTAAATGAGGTCTAGTACATAAGGCCTGATTTCATCTATTTTTTTAAGCATTATCTGATTTTAAGAAAGTGTAGGATAAATTCCTAAGGCCATTTCTTCATTATCAGCCAGTTATTTGACAGATACTTATTGCATGCCAAGTACTGTACTAAGTGTTGGGAAAGAAGCTACACGAGGCAAGATAATTTAGCTAATGGAGCTTACAGTCCACAAAGAAACACATTAAAAAATTGATACTGTGTCTGGTGTTTTCAGAGAGGGCTGTGGTTGCACTGACGAGGGCAACTAATCAGGCTATGGAGTCAAGGATGACTTCCTGGATGAGGTAATTTATGAGATCATTCTTAACAATAAGTAGGTGTTAGATAAATCAGGAAAGGAGGGAAGGCCATTCAGGGTGAGCAATATTTGCGAAAGCCCAGAGGCATGAAAAAGCACTACATAGTGGGGAAATTGAATGTTTTGTTTGGCTGATGTACACAGGGAATGGGGGTTCATAGTGGGGAAATTGAATGTTTTGTTTGGCTGATGTACACAGGGAATGGGGGTTGGCAAATGGTCAGAACAAGAAAGAGGCTTCCACTTAGCTAAGGGATTTGACCTTTATCTTGAAAGCTGATGGAGCTATTGAAGGGCTGATAGGAAAGGAAGTGACAAGGTTAGTTTTGTGCTCTTGACAAAGCTCTTTTGTGGGAACCCAATTCAGAGACCATTAGAGTGATCAGACAGACATGACAAGAACTTGGACAGGCTTGTGATGTAATGGGATGGAGATGAATGGGAGAAGTTTTTAGGAGATAATGCTGCAAGATATAGTGACTGTGGGGTGAGTGAGGAGCATAGTGTAGGCATCTCCCAGAGGTTGGGATTAATGTTATTCACCAAGCCAGGTGTCAACAGTAGGAGAAGGTCAGTGGGAGAAATATGAGACCACAGTGTTTCTGATGTGCTTTTGGGACATCAAGTGTTTGGATTAGGGATTATCAGAGAGTTCTGAAATATAAATAGAGAAGGTCCTTGGAAGTAGCAAGTGACAACTGGAGCCATAGAGGTGGATGAGATCACCCATGGATGGTGCATTGAATGAAAAAAGTAGAGGGCCAAAGTTGAGGCTCTGGATAAAACCAACAGTTAAGAGGCAATTGGAGGAGGAAAAAGCATGTAGATAAGATGGAGAACAAAAGAGGTGGGAGAAAACAAGAGAAATGTTCTTTCAGAAGCAGAAATAGATTAGGAGAAGGTCAACAATACCAAATATTGTAGAATGTTCAAGTAACATAAGAACAGAAAAAAGTCCATTGGTGTGATGGCTAATTTTATGTGACAACTTGGCTGGGCTAAGAGATGCCCAGATATCTGGTAAAACATTGTTTCTGCCTGTACCTAGGAGAGGTTTCTGGAAGTGATTAGTATTTAAATCAGTAGACTGATTAAAGAAGATGTGTCCTCACCAATGTAGGAGGGCATCATCCAATCCATTGAAAGACCAAATAGTACTAAATGGGGAGGACATTGGAGGTCCTGATTCTCAAGCCTTTGTCCTCAGAGTGCATACCTATTTGTGTTTTGTGGTTCATGAAAATAAAAAAAGATCATTCGGTAGGCTTGTGTGTTCTCTTTCAGCAACATTCAGTGGCTAGGTATGTGCACAGAATAGGTAGATAAATGGATTAAGTCAGGTAGAGTTTTGTTAGGTAGATGAAGGGAATTAAGGTAATTTGAAAAACAGTGATTGTAATAATCGCTCATGGAGTCTAAATTAGGTAAGGATGGAATTTGAGAACTTGAGAGGAAGTCTTGATGAGGTCAATGAAATGCTACAGTGAAAGTACTAGAGATGGTGGTCGGAGAATGGGATTTTGATACACAAATTTCAGAGGAGACTCAGTTTGTTGTGATAAGGACCATGGAAATGAAGGAAGAGTTGAGATCACTGGAGCCAAGGAAAACCTCAGTGCTGGGTGACATAGGCATTATTTTAGGACTATATCAACACACAAGTGGTTAATAATCCTCACAGCGTCTCTGACCTTGCCAAAACTCAGCTCTAACTGAACTTGACATGGGAAAGAGCCGTCTTCAGAAAGTCTTCTGGCTTCTATTAAGTTTATCATCAAGTAGAGGATATGGAATGCATACGTCTGAGTCAGAAAATAAGAAACTGGCATTGGCACAAAATTAGGAGCTCCCTTAGGTTTCTAGGTAAACAAAAATAATACAAATATATTTTTGTATATTTATTGGTAAGAATAGGTAAAATACTTTAAAAATAAGGACAGTTTAGAAATACACGAGAAATTATTACTGGGTTGGAGGTAGACTATTCATCTTTTTAATGTTCTACAATTCAATGATTAAAGATATTCACTATTTGATAACTTATTCCCATTGACTTTAAACAGCCCCATTGACTTATATAAGCCTAAAGGGAAAAGGGAAATCTACTACATCCAGCTGAATGAATAAAATCAACCACATTTAACTTTTGATTTGTAAGGTGAAAAAATACCATGTTTACTATCTTCCTATCTTCCCTTACCTTGCTGGCAAAGGATGTTAACTAGAAAATGATGGCTCATTGTTTTAATAATACTCTATCATTTTATGTCAACTTAAAATACAAGAAAATGTTTATTGAATTGTAGCTGAATTTACCTATTGTGAAATTGAAGGTTTATCACTGAAGAAAAGAGAGACATTTCTAGAGCATGGAAGAATAATTAGCAAATTAATGAGTCCATTTGTGGATTTACTGTTACAATTATTTGTTAGCCTGAATAACAAACTCTTCCAGCTCTAGCTATCAACCCCTAATTTTCTCCCTTAGCTGCAACCTCCTCCAGAAGGTACCTTAAAAGCACCAAGGACTCAGTGGAGGAAAGAAATGTGTCAAGGTTACACTTCTCTATTTTCCTTTCTTTTTTGTAAATGTTATTTTTTTAAAGCTATAGCTGCACATGGTTTAAAGAGTAAAATAATTCTTCAAGGTTTGTTAAGCAAAACAGTAGCATTCCTCCCTCTTCACCATTTTCCCCTTCACTAGAGGTAATCACTTTCAATTGTCTTAGTTGATTCTCCTATTGATTTCTCACTATGGCAGCTGGGGTTTAGCTTTCTTTTTTCCTGTCCCCAAAGATACATATATATCATTTTATCCTGTCAAATATAGGTAAATATAGTTAAACATTTACCTAGATCAAAATGTAGTGTCTATGTTGTTATGGTTCACCAAACACTACTCAGCTTAGGCAATTAGTGAACTATGATTATTTTTTGTCTCCTGCCTGAATAACTCTTTGTTATTACTGGAGTTAATAATTATCATTTTCTGAAAAAAATTTTTACATGTCATTAAATTCAATTGTAAATTTTCTACCACTTGTCTAAATTCACTCTCAGGAAGTTAAGATGCACCTGGTGTCTATATCTATCTATATAAAATCAATTTCATGTCCTCTGTCCTAGAGTCTTCTGACATTTTCTCAATGTGAATTATTTGTCCTTTATTACATGTGCACACCTGTAATCTTGAGATCTCCCGTTATCATCCCAGGTATTCCCTTTGCTTCTCTCCTGTGTTGGAGCTCCCTGTTCCCATTTCTCTGTCTTCATTTACTCTCTGGTTTGGTACAGCACATCAACAAGTAGCTTCCTGATAAAGGGTACCTGGGAGAGAAATATTTTGAGACCTCGCATGTCTAAAAATATCTTTACCTACCCTTATAGTGGATTGACAATTTGGCTGGGTATAAAGTCCCAAAGTGAAAATAATTTTCCTTCAGAATTCTGAAGACTACTTCGCTGTCTTCTAATTTCTACTGTTGCTATTAAGAAGACCAAAATCATTCTGGTTTCTTTTCCTCCTCTCTGGAAGCTTGAAGAATATTCTTTAGTCCCCAAATTATTGAACTTTCATGATATTATACTCAGTGTGGTCTACTTTAATCTGTTGTTCTTGGTTTTATCAGACTGTTAACTCATGTTTTTCATTCTGAGAAATTACTGAATTTATTTCATTGAGGTTTCCTCCCTTCCATTTCTCTGTTCTGTTACATCGAACACCTATTTTTCAAATGTTGGGCCTCCTTGACTGATTTTCTTACCTGTTTCCCATATATTTTGTTTTTTTCCTGATTCCTTTGAGATTTTATTACCTTTATCTTGAAAATCATCTGCTGAGTTTTTCTTTCCTCCTATTGAAACCTCTTGCCTATTGCCTGTTTCTCTGCTCTACACATACTTTTCATATCCGCTAACACCACTTATAGACTATCTGCATTGATAAACGAGTGCTCACTGAAGTTCTGTGCTTTGACATCTCAATTATTTTATGCATTTTTGGATGTAAATTTAAAGACTTACCCAATTACTCCTCTTCCTTTTCTCCTCTCCACAAATTTCTCACAGTTTTGCTTAGCTTTCTTCTCTTGTATTTAAGTTCAGTTACGTGAGTCAAAACTCTGAAGCTCTATTATTGTAGAGGCCATGCATTTAGTACTGCATGTTGAATAGATTCAGCCAGACTTAGGAGAGAAAGAAAAAGATTAAGAGAATGACACAGGGAAAGCATATGGGCCACTGGGCATTTGCAGCAACACAAGCAATTCCAGGCAAGTGTTCAGCAATTTGGGAAGGATCATCAGTCACCTCTGGAGCATGACTCTGAAGCTTTTCTCCAATACAATGCACAGGTGCAGTCTATGCTAAACAGATTAGTCAAAATGCCTGGTGACTCAGGTCTGAAACACAGGCCAAATTCTACTCTTTCCTACATGAGTGGAAATGTCTTAAAAATGAGCAACACTGAAGAAGGTGTAGCTGATAGCCAACTTCTGCTTCCCTAAGGAATTCAACAGAACTAGCAAGTGTCTTAAGAAAAACTCAGGTGATATAATGGCTGGAGTGGCAGAATTTTTTGTGGAATGGAAACTTTGCAATGGCATTGTGCCACTAACCACAACTGGTAAGGGAGAGGGAAGCTGAGCAGTAAGTGTGTCCCTGGAACCCACATGCCACCACTAAAAACTACATAAAGTTTCCCAAACTATTCCCCTCGTCCCCTTTCCTTTTGGTCATGAAAGATGTATTTTTGAGGCCAGGGAGACAGACAAGACCCTTGCAGCTAGAAAGGGGAAACTGTCCTTTCCTGCATCTTTTCTGTTAAAGTCCATGTCAGATGCACCATTATGAGACTTTCCCTTTTGATAAATTTCCATATTCTCAAGTGCTACTGAGTTACTTTTTTTTTGTTTTAGAGACAGAGTCTTGATTATCAGGGGTTCACGACACCCACAATAAAGATAGGGTCCCCTGGCAGAATGTGTTGCAAGAGATGAAAGAAACAGAAACAGAGACACAAAAATAGTATTTAAAATAGCGGGGAAATCAGGGGACCACCAGCACTCTTGGTGCCAAGGTGGCAATGTCTGAAACCCAGAATTTGCTTTTTATTCTCTTTGCCATGCTGCAAAATACGATGATCTCATACGAAAAAATCATGGGGTACAATGATCAAAGTTCTCAGGGATCCCCCCCAAAATCACAAGGTGTCCTAGCTAATTTCCTTCTCCTTTCTAGAAGGGAAAAACACATAATTCTTCAGTAGGTACAACACTTTTGATCAAGGTAAACTAACTAAATTTATCCCAAGCTCAAGCTATGTACATGGATATCAATCTTCTAACTTCAGTAGCTGTGACCCATTTGATCAAGGAACAAAGAAACTACAGGCTTTTCACTGGGAGACTGGTTTTACATTAACTGAGGCATTTTGGAGAGAAAAGGAGAGAAGGAACTTGGCCCAGTGTTCTAACAATGGAAGCCTTAAGACCCTTCTCCCGGGCTGACATATGGCAATCTACCTCTACAGCCATGGGAAGTTTTCATGTCAGGCTGCTCCGCGGCTTTTCATGCATGAGACCCCTTAGGCTCTGAGGTTGGAGCATGCTTTGCTGTACTCCCAGATCGCTGATATATGTCCCCCAACTAGGCAGTTAACATCTGCCCTTATTTCAGGCTTCTGCTCAGGCAATTCCTTTGCCTCCTTTCCTCTCACAGCCTCATACATAGCATCCCTAAGTCCCAGTGGTCTGAATCCCATCACTTGATATGTTGCCCAGGCTGGCCTCCAAACCCTGGGCTCAAGAGATCCTCCCCTCCTCAGCCTCCTGAGTAGCTGAGACTATAGGCATATGTCATCATGCCTGGTGATTAGCTTCTTCTTAAGAGATGAGCATGAAACATAGAATCAGAGAGTAAGAAGGGATCTCATGTTGTATCCCCCTATAAATAGAGTAACAAATACATAAGGCTTGAGACAGCTTCGAGGTCTTTTCTTACCAGTAGGATTGAAATTTTACATCTCTCATCCTGTTCTCTTATCTTGATTTTTCTCCCTTCCTGACTCAGTGGAGATTTAGATCATTTGGATTCAGTAGTCCTCCAGAGAAATGACCAGATGCAAATGCAGACATTGAAGTGCAGACACAGCACTGAGTTGTGATGTGCCAAAAACATTCAAAGGGAAGCAAGCCAAATGTGAAGGAAGAGGGCACTGAAGCAACCAGTCATTCAAGGCAGACACCTGAAATTACCATAAATGTTGTTTTAATAGAGAGACTTCTACCATTACTTGCTGCCAGGTTCAGCTGAAGGGTACTTTATTCATGTCAGCTACATTTGGTGGGTCCCCTAAGGGCAAATTCATGGTGGACTATTGGAATTTTAATGTCCTTGAGGTTACAAGCCTTGGTCCTACTTGTAACAACTCTTCAGAGTGTCCTGTGCAAATATGAGGTGGAAAAATAATAGAGTGAAAGGTTGTTGAAAAAGAATGGGACAACTTGTTAATCATAAAAAGGGAAATGTTCTAATTTGGGATTTTTTTTTTTTTTTTTGGTAGAAAGAAACCTCAAGGATATTTCAGGTAGTAACCAGGTTTTACATATATATTGGAGAGGTTTTGTGAATACCTGTTTTCTCAGATTTTTTTGATGATAAAAAAAGGACTCCCAACATTGTTAAAGTGATGGGAGCTTACTTGTTAACTGAACAATTAATCCCATCTTTTTATCCTCCCCTGTCCCTTTTCTCTTCACTTGAGAAGACAAGCCATTCTTTGTTTTGAATGTTATTTTCTCTCCAACTCCCTCCCACACCTCGTGGCAAATCCTATCACCACTATTTTTGATTTGCTGCTTTCCAGGGCATTTGGATTCAGTGGTGGTATCAGCATGTCTTAGTGTGAACAAACCTACCTATTAAACTTACCCAGGGAAATTAACTCCCCATACTGCATTGAAGCGGGAAATTTTTAAAAATGCATATCGTTTTCCAATGCAAGGTCCCTATCCAAGCAATCCAGATAAAGGAAAACTTGAAAATCTTTTAAGAATCAATTATTAATTGGGATCTGGATCAATAGGCATAAGAGATACCTGGGACAGAGAGCCAGTCTCTTTTGGTAGCCATATAGTCCTGTCCAGATCCAGGATTTCTGTGGCAAATACACAGGGTTTTCCCTTTTGGAGGTGGGGGACTATTAGAGGAGCCGTTAGGCTCCCTGCTGGGTGGTTTACCTCATTTAAGTCTTACAACACCCCGGGGGAAAGACAATGAGGAGGGTAGTCCCGCCACACAGAGAAGAATGCTTTAGAATTTAAGTAAATTGCTTAGGGTCTCTCGGGGAGTAAGTTTCAGACGTGCCACTGGAACTCAAATCTGCCTATGTTTCTCTCACAGCGCTACACTGCCCCAAACAGAGACGTTTTGAGTTGGCGTGATACGCTCTTCCCAGTTCCCAGAATAGATTCTTTGTGAGAAGTTGCTTCCCTCCCATTTCCTTCAGGCTATTACGGTAAGTGAAGTTATAATAGGATACTGAGTTTGGGTTTCTAATGTAGGGCCGGCACCTGTCTGGGCGGCGTCCTGCCGCCGCTGTCCCGAGCAGGTGGTGCTGGATTCCGCGGTGCTTTCGCAGGAGCGAGGAATCCCCGCCAGAGGGAGGGTCTATTCTCAGCCCCGCCCGAAACAAAACAAAATAAAACAAAACAAAACCCAAACCCAAACAATCACCGCAACCTAGACCGTGGGCCTCTGTGGACTAGGGAGAAGGCGGTCGGGGGCAATAAGGCACCTCGGGAGCGCCCTCTGGCGACAGCAGAGTGCGTGGTGGGGGGGCCGCCCCCCTCCCCCTCCCCCCCTCCCTGCTGCCGCCGCCGCCGCCGCCGCCGCGGCGCCCCCGCCCGGCTGTCCTGGTTCACTCTCGGTCCCTCACTCCGTGAGACACAGACGGCAGGTTTCCGAGCGAGCGGGGGACAGGCTGCCGCCGCTCGCCCCGAGGAGACGCGGGCACGGGGAGAGAAGGCGAAGCCCGGAGCCCCATCCTCTCTCTCCTCAGGGTTCCCCCAGCCGACTGGCAGCTCCGCGCCCCCGCGCGACCCCCTTCGCAGCCACTTCACGGGGCGTGCCAGGACTTCGGGACGCGACTCGGGAAGAGCAGGGCGGGAGGCGGCGGCGATACGGGAGCGAGGGTGCGCGCCGCGGGACTGGAGGGGAGTGAGTGGCGGGCTGGGCGGCGGCGGCTGTAGCCGCGGGTGCCTCCCCGCCTCGCCGCTTCGCAGGCAGCACCGCCTCCCGGGCCGCGGCCGCCCGGCCGGGTCCTCTGCGCGTTCCCGGGCCCGGAGCCGGCGCACGATGCGCCCGGCCGCGTTCTGATCGCCACCGCGCCTCTGCCTTCGCAGCGATGATCCCGCCCGAGCCGCCGCAGCAGCAGCTGCAGCCGCCGCCACCGCCAGCCCCGCCGAACCATGTGGTGACCACCATCGAGAACCTGCCGGCCGAGGGCGGCGGCGGCGGGAGCCTGTCCGCCTCCTCCCGGGCCAGCTTGCGCCAGAGGATCCGCAAAGTGCTGAACAGGTGAGTGGTGGCACCGCGCGAGGGCGCGGAGGGCAGGGGCTGCGGGCGCCCGGCCCGGAGTCCCCTCTGTCCCTCGGGTGGCCCGGAGGTCCTTTGGAACTGGGTCGCGGCTTGGGGAGATCGGGGAGATCGGATGACCACGCGCTCAGCGGATGCCGGGAGGCCGCGGCAGCTTTGTCCCGGTGCCGGGAGCCCCGGAGCGTCGGAGCTGCGGCTCGTCCGAGGAGGGAGTTCGGGGGGAGGCGGGGTTTTTCGTACCTAGCCGCCCCGTGTGTCCGCACTCGCACCCTCGCACACGCGTGTTGCCCCTCCCTTCTTTCCCACTCCTACCCCAGCTTTGCGCTCGGGGGCCAGAGGGGACTCGGGGACATAGCCGCGGCGGAGGCGGGAAGGCGCCGGGCTGCGGAGATGGCGTGGAAGTCTCCAGCCTCGCGCTGTCGCCCGCCCCGCCCCGCCCCGCGGGTTCCGACCCGTCACTGGGGGATGGGGGTCGCAGCGACAGCCCTGGCGGGAGGGCGGTGAGCCCCCACTCCTGCCTGACGCTCCAGTCGCCGCTCCGTCTCTCCGTGGCTGGGAGCAGGGAAGAGGCGGCTGGAGGCCTGGAATAGACCCGCGCGAAGTGCAGAATGTTGCGGGAAGGGTGTGAGAAGGAGGTGCCCAGTTATTCCCAAGCGTGCTAAAGCCGGAGGGGGCGGGCGCGGAGCGCAGGCGACCCAGCGCTGGCATCTGCGTAGTGGATCCATTAAGGACCGAGGCTTTTAGGTTTAGGAACCGCATTAACGTGAAAATGGGGGCCGCACCGGCGGCGGCGTCCCTGACTCAACTGTGATGTGAAAGGGACTTATTCCTCTTAAGTAACTTGAAATGTTTGATGGGCTGACACATAAAAACATCACATAGGGAATGGGTTTTGTGTGGTTTTATTTGGGTGCGTGGGTGCTTTTCGACGCATCTGTAAGGGTAACTCTTCTGGGCGCTCTGTTCACACAGGTTTCTGTGTGGCACTGTTTGGGGTAGCAGAGATTTCCCAGGGAATTCACAGGCAGCTGTCTGGGCGGGGGGGGGGGGGTGCGGAGGTTAAAGCTCTGGTGGGAGCACAAAATATACACAGAAATAGAAGCTTGAAAAATACCCTTATTTTGGGAGTGTGGTTTAATTTAGTTAAATTAAATCCCAAACCATTCAAGAATCCCTTGTGAAGACTTAATGTGTATTTTACTTGTGGGTACCTCTGTATGTTTCCATTTATTATCAAACAAGAAGAAATTCACTCTGAAGGGAGGCATGAGTTGGTAATATTACAGAAAGTCAAGTCTTTCCTTTGTAGCTTAAAAGAACACCTTCTAAAATATTGCATTTAAAAGATAATGAGCAGAATAAATCAAGAAGATGCTGGCTCATTACATATTATATGGGTTTCCTATCCTTTATGAATACCTGTGGGGTTTTTTTTTGAACGGCAAATTCCTTGACATTGGCTTTAAATTTTTAAGCAGAGTATGTTTTTAATTATTATTTTTTCTCATCAAACTAGAAAAAACTGGGATAATAGTTCACTTATTTTTGCTTAATTATGAGTTATTCTTGATTCCATGCAGGATATTTCTTGCTATATAATGAACCGTAGGGACCAGAATAACGAGATTAGTGAGGCAGGAGTGAGGGAACTCCGGTTGTCGTCATAACTCTGTCCATGGCTTGCCATGGAGCTTGCAGCAGAGCCTTTATCTCCTGGGTTTCGGGTTCCTCATTTGTAAAATATGTTTAATAATACAGTACTTGTCTTACTTCACCTACTATGATTTTGAGAATTAGATAATGCTGAAGAAAACATTGTGAAAAGTATAAAGCTTTACACTAATTCATTTATTCAACTCATTTTTTGTTGTCTAAGGTGAGTCTGATTCTGTGGGAGCAACATAGGCAAATACAGTGAAGTCATGGTACATTATAGGTAGAACTTTGTGTTTTGCTTTGCCTTCTGAGATCTGTGATATGAGTTGTATTATTCCTAATGTGCAGAGGAGGAATTTAGGTTTAGTTTGGGTCAATGGCATTTCGTCTCAGGTATATCTATGAGTGGAACCTTAGGGTTATGGCCTTCAGACTTAAACTAAAACAATTATTTATTGTCTTTCAAAGTTCTCCAGAATTTTCAATATAATATTTTGTATTGAGTAGCTGGCTTTTCCTTATCCTTAAAGGATAAGAAGATATTTCTTTTGAGAAAGTACATTTTTAGTAAGGAGATTGAAAAAAATCTGAACAAATTTTAAAATCTCAATAGTATAATTTCTTTAGCATGCCGATAGGCGTGGCTTTTGTGTCATTATTAAGTCAATAACAGAGAGCATTAGTAGTGGCTGTGGAGTGATTTGGCTCTAAGTAAAAGTAAGAATGGAATTTTATAGCTTCTATGCAGTGCTTAGGTGTGGCTCCCCTCTGGTTTGAACCCTCGTGGTATGTTGGACTTGTCAGTATGGCTATAAGGCAGGCTCATTGGAGTCTAATCAAAAGCATCTTTGTTCGTTTTCTAAACGCTCAAGATCTGCTAATTTTTGCCTTCTTTTTTGCCTCTTTTCTTCTCCTTCTTTCCTTAATACTTGCCCTCATTACCTTGTCTACTCATTGTCTTTAGTTGTTTCCTTTCCTCTGCCCCTAACATGCAGCATCTTACCTCTTAGCAGAAAGTAGTTGCAAATCTGGAAGCTAGGAGCCCATATAAAAAACATCCCTCCAACTTCCGGCATGCAAATTTATTGTTAGCAGCATTTTATTGCTGTGAGCTGGTGGGGGTAGTTTCTTCAGTGACAGAATGGGGAGTTGCACCACTGTTAGCTATTAGCATTCCACTGGGCCAGAGGGGCAGCGCTGAGAGACAGATTGGTGCAATGGGTTGAGGAGTGTTAAACTGTGAGCAAGGCAGGCCTGGTGAACTGCCTGCTATTGGTCACAGATGATAGCAACAGCTACCTGCCAACCCAGAGGAAGAAATGCAAACACACAAGCTATCTATATCCTGACTACCTAGGGAGAGTTAAAGAGAGAAGTACTGATTAATAATTAATTAAGGGTACCTCTTCTCAAGAAGTTTACAATGAAATGTAGTATTGCCTTAGTAAAAACCTGCCTTACATTATCCTGCATCATTTCATTTCCTTAGTATAGCTCTATTTCCTCTCCCCTTACTTTAAAGGCCTGTAGAGTCATATTGCTACATTTTGTACATGACAATAGGGGCACCTCACTGATTGACTACTCCCTTTCTAATTGAAGCAATTAGATTAGGACATAATTGTATCCAAGACTTTGGTGAAAGAGGAGGTGCTAGATAATTTTTTTAAACTAATTAATGGAATATGTCATATTCTTTCCTCTGCTCTACTCAAAATTGTTTTGGCAATGGGATATAAGAAATACAAGATGATTTGGTTGCTGGGGTAATTCCTACATCGTTAACTTCTAAAGATGTGGTATAATGTATTGATTCCAACAAGGAAAAATTGTGGCAAACTGTTCTTCACTTATTTCTTGTGTGGAATAGTATTTTCACCCTGCTACAGGCAAGCAAGATATGATGAAAAGAAAACACTTCAAGGGTAACAGCTGATGACCCTCTCATAGAAACTGCTGATCAGGTAGATTTCTTAGACGCATACAGGAGTAAATACTGATCTATATATTAAAGTACCTCAAGATATCCTCCTGTAAATGATTTTTTAATGAAATATTTTTGAGAAACGAGTGATGGCTTTTTTGTGTTTTGCATATGTGTGCTTTTATCTTTTCCCACTAGAATACTATTTTCAGTTCTTAACAAAAATAACCATGAATTTCTAGTTTTGATCTACTTTCTTCCTAATAAGACACATAGTGGGATGTCTCAAGTTATGAAGAAGTCTCTTCCCTTTTGAGTCTGGTAGTGGGGATGTTTAATCATTAGAATGGAACCATTACTGACCCTGAGTCATCCATTTATTTGATTTAGAACTGATTGCCAACTTACATTTAGATTTATTTTATTGATTTTCAAATTTCTGAAACTTTTTTGAGTTGTAAACCAAATAGCGTTAAGAATGATACATTAGGAGAGCTGGAAGCAAGTTTACATAAAATCACTGTGCAAGTGGGGAAGTTGCCATGTAAAATGGGGCAATATGTATAATAGCCTTCCTGAGTCTTTAAATAAGGTGGATAGGATATTGTGAACCAGTGGAATGGCTCTCAAGGAACAGGGATATGCCTGATCTCCAGGTATTAGATATAGTTAATGAAAAGATACATTTTCATTTAGATGGTCCTTTCTTATCAAGTGGGAAGGCTTTTGTTAAGAAACTGATGGTGAGGCTCTTCTTCAAGCTGCTCCTTCTAACAGATGTCAAAATGAAAAGAGGAAGATCAGCTAGTAATGAGGATAATGGACACAAAATATTCCAAATGGAACTGGGTGGTGCGATTCAAAACGGACATTTCTAAGATCAGTAGTAAATAAAAGATGTCTGAAGGATGCATTTATATTTAACTAAAAGGACAAAATTATAAAAATAAAAGATCATCCAGTATACTTGTATTTATGCACAGTGGTTGGAAAAACAAATGTTCATATTAGAGGCATATTTGGGTTATCTTGGATGAAGATGATGGATTTCCAAGTAATTAATGTGTAATAAAATAGACATATCTTTGTGTAGTTTTTTGTTGGCCTTTTACTTTCTCAAAATTCTTCAGTATCTTAAAGCCATCATAATAGATGTCTATTTTTACTGTACACATATGTAAATGTAGATGGTATAGGAAATTGAGCTGTCTGCCCATATAGTTCTAAAGTTACTTAATGCAAGAGATGTTTTATTATTTAATTGCCATTTCTCATAAAATTTGAATGCAGAATATGAAAGTACCGTCATCAGATTTTAGTTTAGCTTGCTCATTCATTTGAGTTCAGGCCAATGAACATTTGCTGTACATTGTTCAAACACATTAATTCTTGATTATGCTTCTAAAGAAGTATGCTTAGGAAGTCAGAATCCAGTAGACATATGGAAAAAATCCAAAAATATTTGACATATTTCTTGACGGTAGCATGAACATATATAAGTTATATATTCATTTGTTCTTAAGCAATTACTGTGTGCTGAGCCCTCTTCTAGAAGACACATATGACAAAACATTATTCTTGGACTGAAGGATCTCAAAATCTAACTCGGAAACTTGATATGTATGTCACTGCTTAGAGTGAAATGTTATATGATCTGAATTGCTATACATAGTGGCTAACTGGATGCTTCTACATGTCTAGACACTGGAATCATGTCAATAACATGTTCAATATGCAATCTATATTAACCTTCTCGTTCTGACACTTTGGCCTAGTTCGATGTACAGTAGTTAGGAAGAAATTTCATAGGAAATGTCAAGGAGAACAATATAAATGAATATGCTTTAGAAAATATTTTCTTTAAAAAGTCACACCTTGGTCAGTGACAACATGGGTGTAATTTGTTCAAGTATACTATTAATTTTTTTAAAATACTGTTTTCTATTGAATTTAAATTCTAAACTTTCTCTCAAGAATATTTATCTATGTGACTCTGTGATGATTTGAAAAATACCTTAAATATTGTTTTCAAGTTCCAAGATTATAAGCCACCAATTCCTACAATATTCCATTTTAAACAGATTAATTGGGAAAATCTTCTACAACTGAAGAAACACTTAATAGATTTTTAAAAACAAAATCATGCTAATTATATCCAGATTTAGAGTGACAGGGGTACAATTTGTAATCATCCCTGACTCTGAGAAAGTGCACAATACTCTGATCTATCATATAAGGCAGACCTCTCTCCCTCATTCATTGATTCATTCATCCAGTCAGTCTTTTATTAAACAGGTATTTATTAAGTGCCTTCTATATGTTGAGTACTGTTGGGTCACAGTACTCAACCAGATAGCCATGAGCTGTTTGTGGCAGTTTAATTAAAGTAGAAATAAAGAAAACAGTAATTACCTCTCAAAATGATATTTGCAAGCTGATGCAACAAAAAATCCCCGTAAATTAGCTGTTTCACTTTTAGGAAAACTGCTCAGGAAGAAGACAGAATCCACAGTGTACACAGCTTTAAGCAGTAGACCTTTCTTGAATACAATTGAGGTTGTTTCACTTGGGGCTTTAAAAAATTTTAAAAAGAGGACTAGCAATTAATGTTCATCTAACTTGAGAGCGTAAGAAGAAAAAGAAGAGATTTGAATCCCATCCTGCTGGTCAGGCTGAACCCATCCAGGCTGTTGCCATATAACTCAAGAAAATAGAGTTTTCTGAAATTATTCATATGCTGACAGTGCATAGGCAACTTTGTGGGGGCCTGGGCACATGTTGTGTGCTGCAGATAGGAGAGGTTTAAAATATGACAAGAGCATGAAGATGAGTTGGTAGAAGGACTAGATACTGCATTATATAATTGATACAACCTTGTGAGGGTGTTTAAGTTAAAATTAGCATTTAAGCTAATTAATGACTTAAGTTCTTAATGACTTAAGTTCTTAAATTTTACATTGTAAAACATAAATTTTATATTATAAAACATTACACTATATATTATCCTCCTAATACCAAAGTTGGTATTATTGTCCTTTTCTAAATGGGGAAACAAATTTGTGTGGTCACACAGCTAAGTATTTTCATAAGACCACAGAGGAGGGAGAGCCCATGCTAAGCTAGAGATGGGGCAGGAGGGATGGGGACTGCCTTTGCCCTTGGCATTGAAAGATGATTAGGATAGGAATGTGAGAAGGGCGAGCAGAGAAAGGATGAATCATACAAGGAAGTAAGAGTTGAGGGGAAGATTAAGTGTCCAGTTTGACAATATTATGGAATGTGTAGATATAAAGGGCAATAGAGTGAATTAAGGCTAGAATTGTAGGATGGAGTCAGAAAATGGAAACCCTTAGATGCTCCAATAAGCAGTTAGATTTCATTCTGTGGGCTATTGTTATTGTACGTTATTGAGTAGAGAAATCATATAATCAGAGATGTACCTGAGCATGATATTCTGGGCAAAATCTATAGGACAGAAGGAGAGGGAAGGAACTAGAGTTTGGGGGTCCATTAGGAGGCTATTGCAGTTGTTTAGAGGAGAGGAGATGAGAGTCTTAAGTGGGGTGGAGGCAGCCAGGAAGGAGAGGGAAGTGCTCTGATATGAACAGAATGTGGAAGATTCGATTATTTTTGGGAAGGCACCCAACAGTTCCAAGAACATGGTAGGTATTCAATACTTGTATGTTGAAAGGTTAGTTAAAAGCTACTACAGGGAAGACATCTGCTCACCGGGGCCAAAGGGGCCACTGCGAGGACAGCAGCCAGCTCCTCAGAGCGTGGTCCGTGGGTCCGTGCTGGACCACAGACTGTGTGACCAGACTGTGATAAGAGCAGAAATCGAGAGTAAGCATTTTGAAATATCTGTTGCAGTTTGACAGAGCACTTTTATATCTTTTGTTCTAATATTAAAAAACTGGATCTTGTATTTTGGTAAGTTTTTGGGTTTTGTCACTTTATTTTTCTCGTAATTGATTTTTATTATATTTTACAAAAGTATGGTCTGCAACAAATTGAAAAACAACTGCTATTTTACAAAAGAAAGTTTGAGAAGCACTGGTCCCAGTGAGACATCCAAGTGGGAGTAACAGTGAATCTGTATCTAATCATGGATGGGAGGGTCCTCACTGGGGGCTCCTCAGGCTGGTGCCAGTCATGGCCCTGCAAATCTGTAATACAAACTGGTGGAGTGGAGGCAGTAGGATAGGCCTCATCATAGATACATGAAGTATCAAGGCCTCAGCCAAGTGGTGTGGAGTTTCAGTTCGGCCTCCTGCCTTCAAGGGGTACCCTGGAATCTTGGGCAGGGAAACTATTTAGAATTGAGAAGGGGTACACGGCAGTAGCCCAGATCTGCAGAGTGTGGTATACATGGAGAATACTACCTCTCAGGGATCACACAGCTCAGGAGAGCAGATTCTGGGTTTGAGTGACAGAAGGGTGGGTCAGGGTTACATGGGGGCCCAACGTGAGTGGCTGGACCACTGATACGGCCTTACCTCAAGCTCGCACAGACTATGAGCCACCCAACCATTCAACAAATAATTACTGAGTCAGGTGAGAGGTGTGGTCTAGTTGTTGGAGATGCTTGGGGAACAAGACAGAAAAGACCTCCACTCTCATGGAGGCTACATTCTAGAAGGAGGGCAGGCACTGAACAAAAGCACAGGAAAGATATCCAACAGCGGCAAATACTATGCAGAGAGTTAAAGTCGGGTGATAGAGTCATAATGGGTGGGTCTCTAACTTGAGTAGTTAGAAGAAGCCTCTCTCTCTGGTGACAGTGGAGCTAAGATCGGAATGGCCAGAAGGAACTGGCCACTGGAAGGTCAGGAGGAAGGTCACTCCAGGCAGAGATGCTAATGTGAGACCAGCAGGCATGAGGAACTGAAAGAAAGGGAGGCTGGAGCGTAAGAAACAGGGGAAGAGATCAGACAAGAGGGCAGGTGCCAATTCTAAGTAGGATGGGGAGCAAGTGGAAGATTTTAAGCAGAGGAGTTATCTGGTTAATGTTTGGACAAGCGCACTCTGGCTGCTGCTGGAGACTGGATTGTGGGGGAGGTACGTGGCTTCTGGAGGAAAGAGGTGTTGGAAGCTGGACCATCCGGTAGCGATGGAGGTGGAGGGAAGTGGTTGCATTTGGAGTGATTTGCACTGGGAGGTAGGGTACACAGAACTGGATGAGTGATTTGATGAGGCAGCTGAGGGGAAGAAATAAAGAAAAATTTCCAGTTTTAAAAGCTGGAGTATGGAATTCTGGGGAGGAATCAGAACTCGATATTGGATTTGAGAGTCATGGGCCCTGGATGTGCAAACAGAGGAGAAGAGGGGGGGTCCCAAGAACAATCATGGGAGCACAGCAACCTGCAGAGTCAAACACGGGAGGAGGACACAGCAAAGGGATTGGAGAAAGAGGGGTCCAAAATAGGAAGAAAACTGGGAGAGTGTGGTATCCAGAAGCCAAGAGAGGAAAGCGTTTCCAGAGGGAGATGATCAGCAGTCCACTGTGCTGAGAGTAAGTAAGGAAAGGACAGAGAAATGGCCAGTGGCTTGGTCACATGGAGAGCGTAGGGGGCTGTGACAAGCACCGGGTCAGCGGAGTGTGCAGATGGAAACCTGGTGGAATGGTTTGGGAGGGAATGTGAGGTGAGAGGTTCAGAACATGACTTTTGAGAAGTTTTGCCCTAACAAGGAGTGGAGTAAAGGGAGAGTCTTTTAATGGAGGAGATGATACAAAGGTCCATATGCTGATGGGAGTGATATAGTGGAGAGGGGGAAATTGCATGTGAGGGAGATGGGGCACAGGAAAGACAGAAGCCTTGAGAAGGCGCACGTGGTGGGATCCAAAGCACAGGGTGGAGGGGGTGACCTATGAGAGGAGGCAGGACACTGTGCGTAGTACAGGAGGGGAGGCTGACCATGTGGGTACAAACGATGGTACTTTGGTAGATTTGGTGGTGGCAACAGAAGGCACTTCCTGTCTGGTGGTTTCTCTTCCTCCATGAACTCTGAGGCAAGAACATCTGTTGCGAATGAAGGTGCTAGGGAGGGGTGTAGGATGTTTGTACAGAGAGAAGTGGGAAATAATCATTTGGAAGAGTCAGAAAGGAAGCATACTAAAGAAATGTTATGTGTAAATTTGACATTTGTCGTGGGGATGTGGTGGGAGGTGTGATGGGTAGGAAGGAGCTGCTGCTGTTTCTAATCTGCCTTGAAAAGGGTTAACTCAGAAGTAGATCCGGGCCTGAGAAGCCAGAACCGTCATCAGATAAGTGAAGATATTCGGGCAGGACATATTTGAGGAAGCTCAGTAGGACTTGGGTCCTGACTGTATTTGGGAGTGGAGTGTGAGAGAGACAAGAGGGAATTAAGAGATTTTACTTAGCAGTCACTTAGAGATTTTGTGCCTGGGCCACTGGAATGACATATTTGAGGAAGCTCAGTAGGACTTGGGTCCTGACTGTATTTGGGAGTGGAGTGTGAGAGAGACAAGAGGGAATTAAGAGATTTTACTTAGCAGTCACTTAGAGATTTTGTGCCTGGGCCACTGGAATGATGGTGTCCCCTTTAGAATGGGATGTATGTTCTGTCACAGGCAAGTGACTTAATTTTGGGGACTTCCATTTTCTCACTTGTAAACTGGTTAAAATAATCCTAGTTCTTTATTTCCCTTTGGATGTTGGGGGTTTTAAATGAATAACATCGGGGAGAGGGCTTGGAAAACTGCCAAGCACTATGCAGTTGTTATCCTGGTCACAAAATTAAAAGGAGATCCCGAGCGTTGGCGACTTTGCGCTGTCATCAGGACTGTGATCAATGCTGACCGGCCCCCTCAGCACGCAGTGGGCTCTCATACCCGTTCACTGCCTGGCTCATGAGCCTTGTCCGTCATTCCAAAGTGAATCCCGCTGATCTGTGAACAAGGCACTAGTCTGTTTACTTCAACGTGTTCATTTTTTTCAAGCTAGATATATTTAATTGTTTTTTTTTTTTTTTAAAGAAAGCCTCTTCTTGAGAAGACTAATTTGGCATAAGGCATGTGTTCTGCTATCTAGTTGTGCCTCTCAGATTGATGGAGCTTTGAGGTACCTGCGGTTTGTGAAGGAGAGTGACAGGCTTCAGGAAAGCCTTCGTGCCTCTTGAACTGGGGAGGTTTCCAAACGAGCGTGGGCCTAAAAGGCTCCATAGAGGCTGGCAGTGATGGACAGAGCAGCTCTGAGGGAAGGGACAGAGTGGCTTTAATGTGCTAATGAGGGGAAGCCCAGATGCCAGCGGGATCAGAGGAGCTCTTTGTGATGCTGGCTTCCCCAGGCTGGCTGGAGTCTCTGTCCCTATCTGGATCCTGCCGCAGGCCCCAGCAACACTGCACTCTCAGAGGGGCCCTGTCAGAATGCTGTAGGGTGGCAAGACCCCGGGGTGGGGTTACTGCTGGAAGAGAGGGGGGTCTCAGGTGGGAGGATGGGGGATCGGTGTGTGCAGGGCAGAGGAGGGGAATGGGGGACAATTGTTCTGGAGGGTGTGGAGTCTGGGAAAGCTAGGCAGGACATTTGCAGCTTTGCAGAATTGACTGTTTTCCCTCCGCAACTGTCAAGCTTGATAAGTGACATTCAAGCCCACCTAAAAGGAGGTAATCTATCCTAGACAGTGCAAGTCAGTTTTCAGCTAGTTGCGGAGTATGTCTGAAACATCACAAAAACCAACCAAACAAAAACGACCACCATCCAGTGATCGCTGGAGTGAAATTCATGTTCTGGTTATTTCATTCTGGAATGGCTCCCGACTTGCTAGGTGGAAGCGGTTAGGACACCCATTGGGTGGAAGCTGGGTCAGGGAACTTGTCTTGAAGTTGTGTTTGCATAGCAAGAACACAGGACAGTATTTACAATGATGGTATGTTTACTTGTACTGACCCCATCTGCTGATGGAGAGATGGGTAGCCAAAGCACCCCCAAGCCACCCTAAATGCTGCCTCTAGATTTCAATCATAAAGTCTTGAGTCATTACTGTTTCTGGAAATATAAGTTCCCAGATAAGATGGACAAATGAAGATCGTCAGTCTGTGGTATCTTGACCATTTCTTTGTCCTCTATTTTTCCTTTCTGAATATTTCTGGGGATAGATAACACACATATATTTAAATATTATATATATGTATATATATATATAAAATGTGTTATATATGTTACTTCTCAGTGTATATTAGATATTATTTGTAATGAGTCTTTATCCATCTGTGTGACTGTCTCTGTCTTGTTCTGTCTCTTTGTCTCTCTCTCTCTCTCTCTCACACACACACACACACACACACACACACACACACACACACACACATGAACTGATAGGTAGAGGGCAGTTTTCCATTTGGAGTAATTTGTCTTCCTTATTCGATGATAGCCCCCAAATTTCCTTACCATAGTATTTTTTGGGGAGGGAGCTCAGAGTTGGTTCAAGAAGAATGCTTTATTTTTAAAGTGTTTTATTTCTCTTTTGGAACCACACTGAATTGGTATCACCTAAGAAAATAGAAATATTTGGTGTGGATGGCCTATGAGCTAGCGATATCTGAAAGTGTGAATACACCTACAGAACAACCACCCCATAAGGATTTTTCTCCACTACCCTGAGCCCTTTATGCTTTCATTATAACACATCAGTTCCAGGTGATGATGAGTATGATGACGCGGCTTTAAAATTTTACCCTCTTTTACATCCTCTGACTCTAACAGTTTGTGTGATTTTAATGCTTTTCAGGCAAAAATCTTTTTTATAAAAAAATATTTCCTTCTTTCCTTGATGTTTCCCATTTACTTCCTGCCCCTAATGGGATACATGCCTTTTGGATTGATCCGCCCTAGTGAAAGCTGCGTGCTCTCAAGCCTAAAGAAGCATAGGCAGTGAGGTGCTTGCTTGCGCTTGTTTTAGAAAATTGATCATTTGGAACTCTAATGCTCATAAATGGACTCATTTGTTTCCAATGTGAAGAGACCCTAATTATTACCTCCCTGGCCCCAAAGTTAATTGCAGCCTGAGAGCATGCCTTCTATAATGATGGAAGAAAAGCACCATTTAAAGCATTTATAGCAATTGGTACCAGATTGCTCATTTTGGATATTAATCTGTCAGAGAAAACAGTGATTATGAAAAGTATGTAAATGGGAATATAGGTAGAATGATCCAGTGTACTGGGTTTGCAATTTGTTAGGCTGTGGGTTGGTGAATTAAGACAACTACAAAAAAAGGTGTCTTAGCTAAATTGTCATCTCCTGTTTTCTATTTATTACAGCTAGAAAGCAGTTCATTGGATTTAGGAACACAAGGATTCTCTTTTAGTTGTCATTAGACAAACAGGCAAAGGGGTTGCAGTGCACTTTTTTTCTTAAAAAAGAAATTTGCACAGCCTGATATACTCCTCCACAAAGGGTTGTTGGAGGAGATAAGATAATACTTGTTTAATGAGTTAATGGTGGGCTGGGGAAGGAAAGCTAAGAGTCATATGGTAGTTATTATTAGAAAGTCCTAGCTCAAAGTAAGCAAGGAGAAGAGAGAATAGCATTTCTTATTCCCGGTCAGAAATATTTTCCTGAACAATTTCTACCAGTTAGAAATTAATTTGAGTTAAATTTCTTCTATATATACATCACCATGGGAAAAGTTAATAAAATTAGATATATATCCTTTGCATGTCTACTTTAAAGAAAAGCCTAGTTCTAAGTGTGGTTAGGAGATGCCAACACATATGAGGTTAGGTTCCTGCCCTCGAGTATATTTTAATCTAGTTAATCGGTTATTATTTTAGTAATCAATTAGATTGCTTTCCTCTTAAGAGCTAAAATAAGTCACAAGGAAGGATGGCAGCACTACTCGAAGGCATCTTTGAAACTTGGAACATTGGGCTTAGGGCAGGTCTGGCTGGACTGTTACAGTGGAGGAAATTGTTCCACTGGAGAACTCTGAGCCTTCTGGGCGGGGGTGAAGAACATGCAAGCACACGAGAGCACTAGAGATCAACCTTGCTATCTTTGAAGTATGTCTGGGGCCCTCCATCAGTGGGATCACGCATCACCTCACCAGAAGGTTTTCAGAGGCATACTGGTCAACAAATGTCTGAGAATGTATCTATGCAACAACTATGAGAATTTTGACAATTTATCTGAAATACATAGTCTCTAAGTCCCCTCTAGCTCTTAAAATCTGTGATTACATGTGACAATACAGCCCGAAGTCCTTCTGACAAATCAAATGAAGTTTAAAGCATAGGTGTAGTCTTTTTTTATTTTTTTTTTTAATTTATTTATTTATTTTATTATTTATTTATTTATTTTTAGTACTCTTTCTTCTTCCTGTGCTGGTACTTTGGAATAAGATCCCAGCCCGGCCATTTCAGCAGTCATTCATATGTGCTTGTGTCCCAGAGGCAAACAGCCCATCCAGAGTGAGTTTAGAAGTTAAAGGTTCTGGGTGCTAAATTAGAGCTCCAACCAAGGAATTATTAGATACTTCAGTCTATTTAGGTAAATCCTGCAAAAGCAGGCTCAGTTTAACTTGACAAGTTTTCTGTACTGGGATAGACTGGAAATTGGCATACATATATAATTTTAAAAGTGTTAGTTAACCTACTTGCCTTTTAAATTCCTGTTCCAGAAAACACAAATATGACACCCTGAGGAGCAGGGCAGTGCCAGAGGGTTGCTAACTATGACAACCTTTCTTTTCCTCTCTCCAGGATTTGTTGCTTCACTAAAGCAGGGTGTTTTATCCAGGGTGAAGTGGTGGAAGCTTGCTTTATAACATTATCAAAGATCTGCCAACATAAAAAAGAGTAATGAAGTCATTTGGCTTACATTCTTGATATCATTTGTATTTCCTCTGTGCAGGGTTAAGTGAAACAGTTTCTATAGCTGCTGTAAGCAATAAGCCTCTAAACATCAAATGCTGACTCAACATAAGCATGGCTGCAGAAGATGGTGATTAACTTGAAGAGAAGCTAGCGTCAGCAAGAAGGAATACAACCACACATTCAAAAGGAATGTAGAGTATTTACATGTGACATCTTCAGGAGCCATCTCAGAAGGAGAAAAACCTAATTGTGTTAGATAGAAATAGGTTCCTTTCTGTCACTGGCATTAGAGATTTTGTTCTCCAAAGTCCCTCATTGGTTCCTTCATCCATCTTAACCCAAAGGTAAATGTAAGCCAATTAGTTCATGGAATTTTCCTGGACTCCAGGGCTTGGAGATTGTTGTTGGTCTTGGGGTGGACAAGGTCCTCGGTTGGCCCAGTCAGGTTGAAGAAAAGGGAATTGCATTTGGTGGTGGGGAATGGATGTCTCCTTCTCTTGCTGGATTTAATGAAGGAAACAGCCATCTTGCTACTGGCTGTTATGGGAATCCACCTTATGACCATGAAGGAAATCAGCTTTAGGATGTCACTGATGCTAAGGATGGAAGAGTGGAGAGAAGCAAAGTGCCTGGGTCCTTGAAGATATCATTGTGCAACTTACTGCAGTGCCACATGCTTGGAACTTATTATATAGGATCAACGTCTTTAAGCCATTTTGAGTTGGGATTTTTTTAACTTGCAGTTGAAAGCACCCCTAACTGATACACATCTCTTTTACTTTGCCCTGACACTGATGACCTTTGAATACCATTCAGGTCCTTTTCTTTTTTTTTTTTTTTTAGTCTGGACACATCTGCCAAGGAGGAGCAGGGGCAGGTTTGCTCCATCCAACCTGTGATGTGAAGGGTTGGTTTGCCCAAGATGTGGTTCCCCCAAGAGTAGAAAGAATAGGCTCTTGTGACTGGTGGATGTCATGGATATTCATACCAGTCTTTGGTGCCTTTGATAATCCTAAACTGGTCTGAATTAGGCAAGTATATTGAGGAAGTTGGAGTGCTGGGTGAACGGCTTTCCTCATCTCATCATTCATTTATTCATTTGTTTGGTAAGCATTTATTCTGAGCCTGCTTTGTGCCAAGCTGGTACTGGGCACTGGGTATATGAAAGATCTCACCCAGTATAATGAAAAACCATGGGAGTACCCAGTAAAAGGGGATGGGTGAGGCATTTGAGCATATGACAGCTAAGCTGACAACTGGAGAAAGAGGAGGACATAGCCAGAATGAAGGTAGGAGTGTGTGTGTTTGTGCGTGTATGTGTGTGTGTATGGCTTGGGGGGTTTGGGGGTTGGGGGATAGTGTTTTAGGCTGAGGAAACAACATATCAGATGCCTGTGAGCGGGTGAGGGCATGGCACATCCTGGGAAATAAAACCAGTTCATATGGTTGCAGCCACATGTGAGAGTGAGAGACGTCAGAGTCTGGAGGGTTAGGGAGGGGCAAGGTCATGCAGGGCTTTGGAAGCTTGTTATGTTGTGTGTGCTTTGTCTTAAGAGCACTGAGCAGCATTGGAGACTCTGAGCAGAAGGTTAACATGACAGATTTACATGTTCATAAGATCTGACTGATTTCAGTATAAAGTGAATTTGGGTAGAGCAAGATTGGTTGCAAAGGAGTCCAGGTAGAAGATAGTTGCAGGAGAGGAATGGAGAGTTATGATGTACTCTTAACTTCTCCTTCCTGAAACCATGGGTTTGACTTATAATTTCTACATATGAGAAAGGTGAATCGTGTTGGATGGTGGTCAGTGTTTGCTTTCATTTGGTAGACTAACCTCAAGACTTCAGACAAATGATCTAAACTCTCTGAGCTTCGGTTTCATCATCTGTGAAATTGTAGTAAGAACACCTACCTTGTAAGGTTATTGAGGAGGATTAAAGAAGCTAATATATTTATAGCTCTTGGCACCATGCCTGAAACATGTTAGCCATTCTAATTATTAATATTTAGCCTAATAAATGTGTCAGGAAGAAGCACAAGAATAAAGGCAGAGAAAGAGCTTCTTTCTGGTTCCTTCATAGCCTGGGAGTTGAGAGTCGCATGAAAATCACAAGGCAAGTATAACTATGGTGCTATCATTTATTTTTTGGGAGTAGGACTTGTAATTATTATGTAGGCAACAGATTTCTAATAATGCTTGCTCCTGAAAGGAGCAGAAGTAGAAACAGGACAAAAATGATAAATAATAGGTGTGCTTATATTTGGCTAAGGAGAAGAGAGGAGAAGGGATATTGAGCCCTGTCCCTGGGAGAAGCTGGGACTAAGGGTTTCCAAAAGACCCATAACTTCTCTTCAGTGAGAACATCCTGAAGAGACACACCTGGAAGCTGATGAAAGCAGGTGTACTTCTTTCAGGCAGGGACTTCTGTGTGTTTTTTTTCTAATCATATAGAATAGTGCCTGCCAGATGGTAGATACTGTAGTCAACATATATTTGTTGAATGAATGAGTGAAAGATGAAGGGATTGATGTGCTTCTCCCAAACTTTGAGTTGTGGGGTCAAAATACCTGCCTGGGGCATAGATACCTGCTGGGTCAGGCTCCCTCCACTTGCTTTCTACAAAGAAGCCTTGTATTTTCTATTGCAGCCATTAGAGAAGCTAATTAGAGAAGTTAATCAATAGCTGATGAACTGATTCACGGAGATGGATTTCTCAAGCCAGAGTTTGAAAGAAAAGAACAGATTCTTTCTTTGGGCTGTGTAAGCAGCTATTTTTAGTCAGCAGGTGTTGCAGCTTTTAAGAGGCATTTGGCAGGGATTCCTTCTACTCCCATTTCATCCAAAATATGTAACTTTCATCACTTCCATTCCAGAAACTTGCTGCTTTGTGAGTGTTTTATGAGTAGAAAAGGGAATTCTGGGAAAGTATAATCAAGAAAAAATATATGAAGTGCTTAGCTCAGAACCTAGCCCCATGGTAAATGGGCAATAAATAAGAGTGAATACAGAAATGCTGTTGAGTGTGTATGGAGAAAAGAGATGGTAGGTAGACACTGCTCCCTGTTGAAGATGGAGGAAAGTTCCCTGCATCGCTGGAGATAATGTGTTGTTTCAGCTTCCTCAGTCTGAATCAATTTCCGTATCTAGAGCCTTGGTTTATAATTTTAGATGTCAATACCTATTAGTTAGGGAAGGGCCAATTAGTTTTCTTTGTGCATTGCTTAAAAACAAACAGATCCCCTCCAAATCAATTGGTGAAGCACAGTAACTTAATGCCTTGAAGAAAATGAGTCCTCAGGAAAACAATATGGTACCAATTCTGAGATGAGAACTAAGCCTCGAGAATAGTTATTTCTCATGTTAAATTTCTAATTATGGATTACATTTATGCCAGAGATTGGTAAAGCATAGATATTAGTATAGTTTTCTCTGTGTTCATATGTTCCACTGTGAGATTTCAGGCTTAGGTCTTTGATGAAGACAGCCTGGACATATCTTGCTTCTTGGAGAACAGTTTTGGAAGTCAACCAAGTATACTTGTGGCTTGCCTCAGCAAACTGTACATGGTCTGCAGTTATGGGTCATGTCTGACCAGTACTGCGGAGGGTTTGGGGAACAGCTAGGCAGTCATGATGATTGTATCAGTCAGGGTTCTCCAGAGATACAGAACAAATAGGATCTAGCTCTCTATTTGCACTATATATATATATATATATATATACATATATATATATATATATATATATAGTACTCTCTCTAAATATATATGGGGAGCAAGAGAGAGCTTAAAGTCAACTGATTGTAAATGTTAAGCACATCTATAAAATACCTTTATAGCAACATCTAGGCTAACGTTTGACCAAACAACTGGGCACCGTAGCCCAGCCAAGCTGACACATAAAATTAAACGTCATGGTGATGGTGGTAATAGTGATGTGGATAACTCCCAAATGTCCTGGAATTGTCTTGCATCAGTCACTCTGCCATGTGCTTTACATGTATTATCCTGTTTAATCCTCCTAAGTGTTCATCTCCATTTTAAATATGAAGATATTGAGCCAGAGAGGTCTGCTAAATTGCCCAAAGTCACCTAGATACTGAGTTGCATTGCTAGGGCTTGAACCTACTTGGATCTGAGCCTGGGCTCTTACACAGCATTCTGTAGAGCAGATGTTAGTTGGTACCACTTTGTCTCCTCCATGTGATAGAACCCTGACTCAAGCTGGGATGAGCAAACATGCAATTTATTGTCTCAGGCTCTTGGGAAGTCTGGGGTAACTGGATCCAGGGGTTAAAAGGATGTTATTGGGACTCTGGTTTTTGCTCCATCTCTTGGCTCTATTTATTTCCTCTTAGCTTTATTCTGCAGACAGACTGCCTCCAAGAAGAACACAGGACTCACATCCTCAAAAGTGCAGTAGAAAGGGGCTTTGCTCTTCCACAGCTTGATAGCAATTCTAGAAAATGACTTTGGCCTTGCTTGGATTATGTATTTATTCGCAGTCTAATTCCTAGGTCCAACAGATGCAGCTCTCTGTTGGCACCACGTGGGGCTCTGGGGCCCAGGAGCCAGTGCATCATGATGGAAGCCACACCAGAGAGGCAGAGTAAGAGGGGCACTGCCACGCTCAGACTCCCACCACCACGGGCTATGGGTGGACACCAACTTGGAAAGGAAACTCCCAAGTGGGTACCTCCTAGGCCTGGACTGAGTATAGCAGTTTTATATTTTCTCAGTGGGTAGAAGTACCCTGAATCCATTTTTTTGGGAGCACTGTTATTAGTGCCTTGGGCTGTTCAAAAGGAAAGCCCTAAACTATTTGGAATTAAATATGGACTTTTAAATTTTTTCCTCTGATTCAAGGCACAGGACGCAGACAGGCTTCTTTTCTAAGCCTTAACGCTAAATTAGCTTCCCAGCAGGTGCCTAAACAGCAAAAACAGTCTTAGGGAAGGTAATAGTTGGACCTAATGCTCATATCGTTTCGTCCTTTCTGACGGCTGGTCACAGCTTACCTTGAAATATCGTTGTTTGTATTCCAGTCTTATCTTCCTACTAGAATGCAGCTATTGGGAGGCATAGACCAATCTTATTTCTCCCTATAGTTCCTGGCACAGATTTCTGTCACAGTGGGTGCTTAGTAAGTGCTTTGGAGCAAGTGAATGAATCTGAGTCACAATGGAGTAAAATAATCCATTGTGTGTAGCACTGGGAGAGTTCTGCAGGGTAATTTTCTGAAGGGTCCTAGCACAGAGCAGAGTAAAGGGCACTGGTTCTGGTTCAAGCTGCCTTGACTTGAGTCTTTTATTCTTTACTCTTTTGGCCTCTGTACCCTCATCTATCACATGGAGATTGTAATAGTTTTTACCCCACAGAGGTGTTATGAGGTTATATTGTAAGCACCTGACCTATGGTTAGTATTCAGCAAAAATTAGCTATTATAATTATTGTTGTTGTTTGGTTGTTTTTGATCCTAGAAGGTTACCAGGCCCTATTTGAACCTGGAAAGAATTTTATTTAATTATGCTTATAATTGTGCCTCTATCATATATCAGAATTTAAGTCTATTCTTGATAACATTGCAAAAGTAATGTCTTTCAAAAAATAAATTGCTCCTTTTCCTTTATTTAAAACAATACTAATGTATATCTCAATAAAGCTGTTATAAAAACAAACAAAAACCAATAATAGTGTACAGATGGTTGTTCTCTAAGGATCTCGATCTCAGGCATGATAAAACTGCAGCTGGTTTATCTTGATGAGCCCCAAAGACAGTCTTCTCTGCAAGTCTCCTGATTTATTTTCACTGTGAATGTGGCCCATTCCTCTCTAAGCTTATAGTTGACTAATGGCTTAAACCAGTCATGTTCATTCTCTTATAATTCAGTTACTTCTGGGCACATCATTTGATAATCTTTACATTCCAAATTCATTCACATTATCCACAAGGATTTTTCACTTTGCAGGTAGATGTAATTAATCGTGTGAGGAGGAGAGCATGGGGTGGAGTGTGTCCAGGCTTCCGTGGAATTCACTCTGGATTCCTAGAGACAACGGGGAGGACTAGAATTGCCCACACAGAGGTCTTCAGCCCTGCTCTGTGCAGTACAGACTACTGTAGTAAAGGAACTACTGTATCCAGCTATTGCTTAATTATTGCTATTGGTTTTTGAGAAACTATGGATAAAGAGGTACCTCCAGATCAAGGCGAGGAAATACCCTTGTTGTTTTTCACTGTTGTTACCTAATACATTGCTGTGGTTGGAATGTTTGTGTCTCTCCAATACTTACTTTGCAACTTAAACCTTAAGGTGATGATTTTAAGAGTGGGGCCTTTGGGAAGTGATTAGGTCATGAGGGTTCTGCCCTTATCAATGGGACTAATGCCCTTATGTTATAAAAGAGGCTTCAGAGAACGGCCTGGTCCTTCCGTCTCTTCTGCCATCTGAGGACACACCATTTATTCCTTTTGCTCTCCCATTATGTGAGGACACAGCAAGAAGGCACCATCTTGGAAGCAGAGAGCAGCTCTTACCAGTCACCAAATCTGCCAGTACCTTGATCTTGGACTTCGCACCTTCCAAAACTGTGAGAAAGAGATTTCTATTATTTATAAATTACCCATTCTGTGGTGTTTTGTTACAGCAGCAGGAACAGTCTAAGACTTACATTTCAATTTTTTTTTTACTCTTATCTCTATTAGAGATGGAAACTGGGGCACGGAAAGTTTAAGATAACAAAGCAAGTAGTAGAGCAAGGAGTAGAGTAAGATTTGAAAAGACAATCTGGCTTTAGCATCTGTTATCTTGAGCGTCACACTATACCTACAAAGGTGGCAAAGAAGAGAACCTTTTAAAGTCTCTGTGGTCTCTACGCAGATAAATTAACAGTCTATACCCAAATCTAAGATGAAAAATGGGAGATGAATTAAATCTCAGACATTGAGACTTTTCTTCTGGGATGATCAAAGCATTCAAATCCTTCATTTCTAAAAAGTTACTTTGTAGTGTAATTTATCACTATCTGAACTATATCTTTTCAAGGATGATATGAAGTTTTCAGGAAATGAAAAGACCATGTATGACTTTCAGAACTTGTAGTAACTTGTAGTAACTTGGGGTCAATCTGCGTTTTCCTTTGGAGGTGATCCACAAATGTGATCTTTAGGAAGCTCTTCTGGTCCAAGAGACACAGGCACCATTTGGTTGGGGTTCCAGGGCCAGTGATGCAGCATTTGCCCATGGCTTGTCCCCTCTCCTTCACCATCCCTAGCTCCCTGCTGGACTTCTCAGAAGGTGCTTCTCGGAAAACTAGTAATAACAAAACAAATTTCTTATGTTGATTTTGCTAAAGCTCTAAGGACAAGCTCAGAACCTATTTGAGCTTGAACTCTTCTTCCTTTTGTTTTCTGCCTTCCAACAAAAGCAAGCCCTATGAAGCACTCCAAATTGTATTGTTTTAGAGTAGCAAATTGTCTTTAAAACATCAGTATACCTAAGGGACTCCCATTTTCTTTTAAGCGTTTTTTTTTGGAAGAAGGTATACCATATTCTCAATATTTCTGCGTAAGCATAGATGTCTTGTGATGTGGTGGTTGCCATAGTAATTAATCATCTCCCAAAAAGAATAGTGGAGAATATAAATCCATGTAAATTACTGAGAACACTGGTGAGATCTGCCTCTGGTTTATGAGAAATTTCGGGAAAAAAGGGATATTTTCTTCTTTTTCTCTTTCATGAGAAGAGGGATAGAGAAAGCTGCTTTTGTGCTTGGATTGCCCAGGCCTCTCCCTTCCCACTGGCAAGTGCCAGAAGGTTGAGCAGCAGTCAGAGTGTCACTGTAGTGCACAGAGAGGGCTCTTGTGATAACAAATTGCAAAATACACTTGGGCATGTTGGGATCCATCACTTTATGAATATTCTGCATTCAGATTCTAATTGCTGGGGCACTTTCTAGGACCCCGCGTGAGAATGCAGAGCTCAGTGCTTGCTGCTTTGGTGGATGCTCTTCTGCTTGTCCTGACCTATGCCTTGTTTCAAATTGAAGTGGAATTTACCACTGATTTCTATTCAATAGGAATAACAAAAGTGGAAATTATTTTGAAGATTAACTGTTGAGCAGGAGTCTGCTCAGACAGAGCAAGGCATTGTGGAGGGAAATTCATGAACTACAAGAAAAGGTCTGCAAAGGGAGTGAGCAGCTGAAGGGTGATTTCAGAAATTTAAACTACATTGTGCAGTTGCTGTTTGGCATCTAGGATAGGATTCACCTTTTTAACTGCTCCTTGTAAATCAAAACCTCAGAGCTTTCAATCCTTTCAAAGACAGTCTGTGTCCTTCAGAAGTATGGTGCAGTGTGGCTAGCATACGGAGCTGTTCCTGATTGAAAGGATTTCTTATAGAAAGGCTAATAGGGTGAAGGTGTTTTTAGCTAGGACAAATGCATTGAGTCATATTAAGAAGATATTCTGGATCGGCACTGGGGAGACAAATTTTCATAAGAGAATGTCTGATAATTATTAAGGATATATTTTTAGATAAACAATAGTCATGTATTTCATATATAGGTATATCTCACTTTATAGAATTCAGTTTTAAAAGTCACTTGTAAAGGTAAAGTCTTAATAAGTACACAATTGCTTTTGGGGGAATTTAATTCTCAGTTATGAAATTCACAATTTATTATTTTGGGTGAATATTTGGTTAAGATTAGAGTAAAATAAACCATTGTATTTAATGGTTTCATTTAAATGAAAATGACTTCTCAGATATTGTTGTACAAAAAAAATTTCAAGATAAGAAATTTTTTCATGTTTGACTCAACGGTAAGATACAGAGTTCAATGTTTAACCTGACAGAGCCCTGTGGCATGAAGACTAGTCACTTAGTCACTCTCAAATAACTTATGCACAAATTCTACACCAAGGAAACCTACCACTCTATTCCATTGGACTGATTTTTACTCTTACACAACCTAGACTTATTCTTGGATGAAATAGCTTTTCTAATCCACATGATGATATTAATTATATAGTTAATTTTTATTATTCACAGTAGTTATGCTCTATAAAGTTGCTGCAAATTAGTGAATTGGTAAATGCTGAATTAGTGAATACAGAGCCATTGCTTCTAGGGAAATACAGGGTTAGGCTCCTTTGAGCTAGTAGTTACAACATTTTCATCAACTTCCAATGCATAACCTTTTGAAATACATATTTCTGGTCAAGACAGCTTACTTAATATATATTGTTGAATTCATAAATATTGAACTCATGGTCAACAGTACTATAACTCATTCTTGAAGGAAGCTTGTCTAACACATGTATTTTCTCCATAAAGCACATCACAGCCTTATGGTACTTAGGAACAAGACAGCACTTCAGTGCTATGCTTGGGTGCCATTTTAAAAAGTGAAATCACTGACAAAAAGCAAAAAGCCAAAAAAAAAAACAAAAAACTGAGAAGCATGGCACTAAATAGACCACAAAAAGGACACTTGTTTATAGTGTGAGAGCTGAAACAAGAAGGCAGAGTGTTGCTTTGTTTGACCTCAGCTGGGAATGTGCATGTTGTGTGACTCAAGTTTTTTGCCACTCTATATGTTTGTCCTTGAATGACCATAAAAGTGGTGGAAGTATTGATTTTGGGGTTACAGATAAATTTTAGCAAGTAAGCGAATTTACAAATGCAAAATCCACAAACAACGAAAGTCGTTTTCTGTTTGTTGTATTCAGTCTGTTTCTTCAGATGTTTGTGATTCTGTTTATTGAATTTGGTACCCTTTCTCATGGGGTTGGTTTTCTTGAAGTATTTGATGATTCCTGTATGTGCTCCTCCTTATATTTGAGATTTCTTGCTTACTTACCTGTCAATACTGTTTCTGTTGACTAGAATTAGCCTTCTCTGATGGAGGGGGAGAGCTGGGATGTACTGCTAGGTGTGGTGTTCAGATGCTCTTTTTCTGGATGTGGGGACTTTCTGCTCCTTTTGGGCACTGACATCCAAGTCCCTCTCTAGTCTACTCTCCTCACATGCTGCCTAGGCCCAGGGTGGACACTGCTGCTATTGCTGTTGGTAGTTGGAGTAGTTGGTGGTGGGGTTGTGGAAGGTGGGAGGCTGGAATATTGTTGAACCGTTCACTAGCCAATTCCTGGGTCACTTTCCTCAGGACTTCTGCCTGCTACCTTGTCTGATGTCCCTGAGTTTTGAGTGCCCCAGAGTTACTCTCATCTTTGCAACTGAGTTCCTCTACATTTATCTGGGTCGTGACTTTTCCCGTCAGTATGATTGTCAGTCTGTCTTATTTCTGGAAATCCTCAAAATTTTTGTTCATCAATGCCACCCATTCTTGTTTTCTAGCACTGTTGTGAATTTACTCTTTTTAAAAACAGATCTTCTGATATCTTTAGGAAATTGAAGTGGGAGTAGACAGGCATAAAGACTTAGTCTGCCATTTTGATCTAATTCCCTATTATTTTAATTAGAAAAAAATATAGTTCTTTAAAAAAAAACTTTGTATTTTTAAGATGTTCCAGACAAAGATGTCCCAATTCTGGATTTTAGGACAGCATTTGCATGGAATCCTTTATGGATGGCTTATGTAGGCATCTGTAAGTACAAATAGTAGATTCTAATTTATTATTGTGACTGCGGTATTTATTATTGTATGTATGATTTTTATCTTCATAATTATTCAAAAGTGCTTTAGGAATTACATTTTTATACGAGTACCTTTGCACTCTTGACACATTTGCATCATAACAATGGTTGCCAGACACTTTATGGTTCATTATCTCATTTAATTCTAATGGAGATCCTATAAGGCAGTGGTCATCATTCTCATTTTGAGGATGAGGAAACAGGTCCACTGACTTGACTTGCCTGTAGATTTCAAATAGGTTATGGAGCTGAGGTCTGATCTAACAACTCACTGACTCCAAATTCATCAATCTACCATACTCTTATGGAAGATTGGCTCTCATTCCACATTGCTAATTATTAGCTTTATGCACGGGTGCTCATACACATAAAAATCAGGAAGGTGTGCAATGCACCATGAGAAATTAAATCTATGTTGGAAGGACTGTGTGGTAAACATTGAAGCATATGCTATAGCCTTTTATTATTGGGTTCTTCTTCATCTTGGAATGAATAACTGTTTAAAAGTTCAACTTTCCAAAACAAATTAATGATCAGTTTAGCATCATTATCAACATTAAAAATATTCCTGCCCAATTTAAGGCATAACAATCAAACATTTATTTAAGGGAAATAATTCTGTTCTCCCCTGGGTTTTTCATTTGAATAAAAAGATAATAAGTCAAGAAGTACTATACACAGCAGGCTTCTAGCTCCAAACAGCTCAAAAATTCCCCTAACATCTGTGCTGTAAAAACACAGAAGAATTACTTAATGCTTGGATTTAAATTGGAAAAATACATCTACTTTAATTCATAGAGATGATGAGTACCTTGGGCAAAAGCAAGAAGGTCCCAGTTTCTAACTTTCGATTTTGAGCTGTTCAAACTCAGAGCGAACTCAAATTTAGGAGAGTTCCCTGTAATTTCTGGCCAAAGATGACTTCCATGCCGCAGCCTCTAATCCCTTTACCCTCCATTTCTCGTGGATGTGATTGGAGGAGAATAGTGAGGTCAATACTCTTCCAATCTACACCGCCTTGCCTGTATGCCATCTCACACCCATACTTCCCAGGCATAATGTGCTCTCTGGGGATTGTGGAACCATTTTTAGAGACTAGTCCATTTACCTATGACATAAAGTGACATAAAAATTAAATACAAGCACCTCAAAAATCAGGCCTTAAAAAAAACTTGAAGTATCCCATGGCTTCCCTATTTCTTTACTTTTTTTTGGTGGGGATATGGAGGAGATGATTTGTTGACATCCAAAATGTTTTATCTTGTCCAAGTACTAGTTGCTAATCTGTTAGTCCAAGTGCTCTGAGAATGTGACATAGAAATAAATCTCACTGAATTTAAACTGGATATGTTTCTCAGGACCAGAAAAAAATTGCCAGCTCTCATGATTTTGGTTAATACTACTATACTGGATCATGTTGACATTAATAACAAAATCTCATGGTCCTAAACCTTGATTCGTTCCAACAGAAGTGTCAGTCTATTCTGGTAAACTTTTGAGCGTTGTCTCACAGGCCTCACAAGTTGAGCAGGCACCCCCTTGCGCTGCCTGCCCAAGCATTCTGCATGGAGTCCGCCACCCCCAGGAGCGCACTCGACCCTCCCACCTGCCCTGCCTTCCTGATTGACGTTTGGCCAGCTGGGGGAGCAGATGCTGCTCAGTCATTAAGGCTTCTGAGAAGCTTGAACCTGTTCCTGACTGCTTGGCCAACTCTTGGGAAGTGGGAAGGAAGGTGTTTCTTCCCTTTTGGTAATATTTAGCTAAGAAGGTCCCAGAACAACAGTTCTTGGGCCCAAACTATGGCAGAGTTGAGTGCGATGACTTTGCCAAGTCACACATAGTTCTTTACCTACTTGAGATACATACGTATCACAAGATAGCTTTGTCTGAATGGATTTCAAACTGCATCCCCTCCCCTACCCTAGGCCCCCTTGGCTTGTTGTTTTAGACAACTTCTGCCCCTAAAATGGATTCTCTTTTCCAGACAGTCCCTGCTGTCCTCCCTGAACTTGGGGTCCATTCCTTTTACTTCCAAAGTCCTACCAGATGTGGCAGTATATGCTTGAATTCTGAATAGAGACTTGATTCAAGTGTTTCCACAACTCCCCGAACAGGTCTTTCAGTCCTAATGTAAATCAGTGGATGCAAATAGGTAGTTTTGAGGACAAGCATCACTTAGCTCTACTTCCCAGATGGATCTGAGTCTCACTTTAGCCCAGCCAAGAATTGCAAGTAATTTTTGCATTTCTTTCTTTTCCTCAGGTACTTGCTCTTCCTCTGATATTTTTGTGTTTAAACAGTAAGTTAAAGTATGTTAAGATGACATGGACATTCTAGATCTTGCACTTCCACAACCTCCCTGTTCATCTTTGAAATTTTCTGACACTCACTGAAGGCTGTTCAAAAATTTCTGAGTCCATTCAAATCCAAGTATCACCTTTGTCCCAGTTTCCTGAGAAGTACCAGTTAGAATGGACCTAAATGGAATAAATTTGGAGAGATAACAAAGACACCCTACTGTGGAGTTTATGGAAGAAGAAAAGGAGTAGGGAAGAGATGATTTATTAAGTAACTAAAAGGCTGTGCTTATGTTCACATTACTTTCTTTTTTTACTTTTAAATTAGGAGAATTCTCCTTTTAATTTAGCCCAGAAAGGTAGGACCAAGCAAGCAGAGTGGGGACAGGTCATTGCATCAGTGTTGACTTGGTGGGACAGAGGGACTGCACACAGCTGTCCTCGGGTCTGCAGCCCCACGGTCCTGCACAGCACGAAAGGTAGGACGGGCAAATGAGTGCACTCAACTCTGGTTCTGTCATTCCAGGCCGGGAGCACACAGTGGGTGCTCTTTTAAGCCTGCGTTTCCCCTGCTGATTGGAAAGCCTCTGATGGCAATTAGCTGTGGCAATTTAACCAAGTGGAGGGGTGGGCAGTGGTATGGAGAAACCATTCACGGAAACCATTTTTCATTTCAAAATGAGTGCAGTGGGGGAGAGAAATACGTAAGGGTGAAGAGCTCTTTTCTGTGCTCATTGGTTTTGATTCCTTATAAGTCCATTTGCTGAATACTCAGAGGGAAACAAAAAAGCCAGAGACTTCTATTAACTATCAGGGGAAGGTATAAGGTATTTTCTGTTGAAGTGTTGATGGAGGATGGAGTTTTGTTTTATTACTGAGGGTCATTTGAACATTTCACTTATACTAAGACTGTCTCCACTTGCCACCTTTGTGCTTGCTTATTTATTTATTTATCCAACTTTATTGAGGTTTAATTGACAAATTAAAAGTGGAGCTACCATGTGATCCACCAATCCTACTCGTGGGTATATATCCAAAGGAAATGACATCAGTATCTCAAGGAGATGTCTATACCTCCATGTTCATTGCAAGTTTATTTCACAATAGCCAAGATATGGAATCAACCTAAGCATTCTACAACAAATAAATGGATAAAGAAGATGTTTTTTAAGATTATGTCTCAGCATCTGTAAACTTTTATTAAAAATACAGGAATGGCAACTTGCATTTGTATCTATATGGTACTCATTGACCTAAAGGCTGGGGATCAAATTTGAACCCTGGTCATGGTTTCTCTCCTTTTTTGATATTTTAAGACCTGGTGTCCACATGTTGGCTACGCTATTTACATTTGGTTTTAAGAACTTAGACACATCTTTCTGATTTATAAATTTCATATTAAAGAAAGTGTTTCCTAAAGCAAAATGAAAGCTCTTACTTCTTGAGAAAATCTGTATTTAGAATCAATTATTTTTAGGCTTTTCTGCTTCAGATGAGAAAACATATTGGAAAGACTTTCTGCTATTTTTAAACGTTTAGAAGCAAATAAGTCTCACCACATTGTTTAACTTCAAGGTAAAGCCCTTGAAGAATGAAAATAATTATTTCATTTTCTATTTTCATTCTTCTTCTGTTTCTATGATCAAGGTAGAAAGGTTTACTGAGTAGAGGTCACATCCTTGATGAAACTGCAAAGTCAATCTGTAACAATACCAGTAACAAAACCAGTAGCAACTACTACAACAACCCTTCAAGTAAACCAAGAATCTTAGAGATGTCAAGGGCAGCTCATGTGGTTGTGACATGCCTACTTACCTTTAAGCCAGTGACTTTCATTCCTTTCTTTTACACAATATTCTATTTGCCTTTGGAAATTATTGATACAGTTGCTGATAATGCAACACATTAGTTTTCAGTTAAGAAGCAAATTTATTCCATGGAATGAGTTGTTCAAGTACTACTGAAGATTTAAACTTACATTTAAACACCATATATATTTAATCAATCATATTTCTTGTTTACTTGAGGCTTTTCTAAATGAAAACAGACCTCCCTCCCCTCCAATCTGGATTCCCCATCCATATCTAGAAAACATGGATAAAATTAACATGACTCAGTAGCTGTCCTTGATCACCCAGGAGTCAACTAAGCAGATTTTCTTCTTCACCATCATATTATCATTTAGATAATAGTTACCTTATGGTTGAATACGTCTGTCTTCCAACACTTCTTTCTCAAGATCTTAAGCATCATCACTGAGGAGAAGAATAAAGTGGCAGAAAGGCCAATAACATGCATATTTTATCAAAATTATCATTTAATTCTCTCAACAACAATTGAGGTATCACATCTTTTTATAGACACTGATACTGGCCCAACATTGCCTCAGCCACTCATCTGAGATTACACAGCTAGTGGTGCACTGAGGGCGTGAGCTCGAGCCTCGCTTACAAGGCCCGTGCACTCATTGTGGGATTTTGACCTAATTCCATTGTTGTTAAAGAATGTGAATTATGTAAACTCTGTGAGCTTAGCTTTGTAAATATCCAGGAAAAGAAGGGAGAGAACAACTTTTTGAACATGTAGTCTATAGATTAACATCATTTTGATACAGAATGTTTTGACCCTTAGAATGTTCATGACTGTGTTCATGAATTTAAAATTTTAATACTTAGCACTGATTAATTTTAGTCTTTTCTAGAAGTAACCTCCAGTCTATACAGGACAGTTAATTCCATGTTTATGTCTATTTTTAATTTACTGAAATTAATTTCTTTGAACCACTTATATTTTGTATAGTTTTCAAAACAATTATTTAATATATTATTCAACTTTCTGGCATGTATTAAAGTGTTAATGATTATAGTTGAAGTTATTATTTTATGAACTCCAATCCTTTTGGTCAAACATTGACATGATTGCACTTTTACCAGACAGATTTAATTCTTCCATCAATGGTTAGCCATTGCCAATTTTGTGTTATTTCTACTAAACCTAATTTTCCCAAATCAGTTTTGTAGTTACCATTGTTGTTATCAAGATAACATGTGAGGTTGTAGCTATTGTGAATTTTGTGTTACTTATTTTTATAAGTAATGCATTACTTGCATATACAAGTAATACGTTAACAGAATGAATTAACAGCTGATCATTTTTATTTATTTAGAAATGAATTAACAGCTGATAGTTTTTATTTATTTCTTAGCCAAGCCATGAGAAAAATATGATTAGTTTCTCTTAGTCCACAATTTATCCTTTGTCAATATACCATGCCAATCTCAAATTCTTTCAGTTCTACCACAGTCAATAGTTAAGTGCCTCTGAGACAACCCGTCCTGTCAAATGCACTGATCTTGTTATTGATCCATTTTGGACTGGGTCTTGCAGATCCTGCTAATGGTTTTCTAAAATACACAGTGCTTTATTTCACATTCCATTTGAACATAATGTGTGTATCTCTAACCAGATTGTTTGGTAGATCATTATAGCTGATTGATGTTTCATGTTAGGGCCAAACCTGTGGAGGTAACCAAAAGCACATTTCCTGAACCAATTTAAGTGCGGTTGTATTTTTTTCTAATATCTTAACTGCAAAGATTTCCAGTGAAGCCCCAGCTCACATGTTGGAATTTAGGTAAGTGACACAATGATCTCTTCTGCATGAGTAAATTACATGTTGTTATTAGATGAGCTGTTAACATTTTCTGCTGCAACTTTTACTGGATTAAAAAAAATTGAAAAATTTAATATTGGGGAAATTGAACAGATTGTATTAATTCTACTTATTAAGGCTATGCACATTGATGTCCGTGTGAAATTTTGTGTAAACTTCTTATAGCTTGAAGCTTACATTGATAGCAGATCAGATAAAATTCTTGCAATGTAAATTACCTAAACCATTGCCAAAACAGTTAACTCTATTTTAAATATTCTTTGAAGAGAAGTCTCTTCATTTGATTGTTGCAGCAAACATGAAGACTACAGGACAGATCCAAACAAAATAAAAGTTTCCCATGTTTGTAGGTCTGAAAATGTTCTTGAGCCTCAGATTATGTCAAAACCATTGATTTTGCTGGTACTGGAAGAAGTTCCTAAAGCTTTACATCACTTTTTGTCATTATATTTGCCTTTAGTTGTTTTCCTTTTGCCTACTCTCTTGTGCTCTGATAAGCATAACTCTGAATTAAAGATGGTGTTTCAAACATTATAAGCATCGATCATGGCAGCATGAACTCTGGCAACAACACTGCCATGAGAAGGTTCCTTCACCATCCACAGATCTGGCGTCTTCATGGAGATGTGAAGTCTAGCTTTAAAAGCACTAACAACTGATGGTTTCATTGTCACTTATTTTTGAAAAGCAGAATAAGTGGCCATTATAAGATAATTTTTTACAGTTATATTTGATACTCTTGTTCTATATTTGTGCTTGCTATTCAAAAGCAAAACATGGAGAATTCTGGCTAGGCGTGGTGGCTCATGCCTGTAATCCTAGTACTCTTGGAGGCCAAGACAGGAGGATCAGTTGAACTCAGGAGTTTGAGACCAGCTTGAGCAAGAGTAAGACCTTGTCTCTACAAAAAAATAGAAAGATTAGCTGGGCATGGTGGTGTGCAGCTGTAGTCCCAACTACTCAGGAGGCTGAGGCAGGAGGATTGCTTGAACCCAGGAGTTTGAGCTTACAGTGACTTATGATGACACCACTGCACTCTAGCCATGGCAATGGAGTGAGACTCTAAAAAAAAAAAATTCTTCTGTTTGTTATCACTTTGCTTACTATGTGCTATATTTGTATACATTGTTGGGAGTTAAAAGACTATGAGTAAAGAAAAGATAAAGGATCTGGGTTCAAGGGAGGGATGAATCGTCTCTGAGTTCAAAGTTGTGAGTTCAGAATATCCCACTTTGTTGCCATACATAGCATGAATTCAGTTATTGGGCTCAATACATCTGTGCTGCAATTGGAAAATGCTGTGAATAGCTTAAAAGTTCAAAATATAGTGAAAATATACTGAGCAAGTTTATCATACTGAAAAGCTGGTTACTATTTCTGTTTTTAGTTTACAAAAAAATATTTCAACTTTGTTATTTGAGATCCATCTCTCCCAACACACACACACACACACACACACACACACACGCACGCACGCACACACATGTGCGTGCATGTACACACACACAGAATATATTCAAAATGCAAACACATGATAAGTATTTGTTGATTTGTTTCAACTTACTTTACTACCATCTTTATGGATGCATCTGTTCTGAGGAGAGAATGCCTGCATACAAACAAGGGAAATTTAACTAAACTTTACAGGATTCCAGTTTTAGAGTAATTTGTAAGCAGTTTTTGAAATGTGATTCTTATTTCAGTATGAAGCCGTTCTTACTTTTTGTTTCAATGATGCTGTCTAAATCTGAGTGTTTTTACTGTTTCTGGATTCTTGCAGAGATAGTGCTGGATCTGTCTTTGACAAGGTACAGCAGGTTTGGGGGTTAGAGGGCAGAGTGGGAAAATCCCGCTTGGCAGGGCACTTGGACGTGCTGCCTGGCTCCACGAGCCAGTGCTTTTCCCATCCATAGGACATCTGGCAATTGCCCAGTCCCTCTCTAATGCTGCCCAGTCTCAGCTGGAGTGCACTAACCAACTCTCCTTAAGTCGTTTAGTGATGGAGTTCGCCCTATTTGGAGAGATCTACTACAACAGAGGATATGTTTCTCCTTGTTTGAAGTTTTTTCTTCCCCCCACATATAGTCACAAGTTTACTATTATTTACTCAGTACTTGCTATATACATACCATCGCTTAATCCTCATCCTGCAAAGTAGACTGTAGTCATTATCCCATTTTACAAATAAGTAGACTGTTATTTAGGGGGAGTAACTGTTATTTTAGGGGAGTATTAGAGGGAGTAACATAATATTCCTCACAGCTTTTCTGAAAAATAAAAGTTAACTGCTCATGATGGTTATTTTAGAGACAGTTGCAATGATTTAAAATGATCACTTCTTAAATGTTAGAAGCAGCATACTTTTCCCTATTCTCTAGTTTTTAAGCCTACAAGTAAGAGATGCTTCCAGTATGACAGGCTCAACGAGCCTCTCCCCTGTGTTTCCCCCATTGATACTGTGCTTCTTCCAGTTGCCATGTGTCTTCACAGAAGGACCGTAATGGGAAACACTTCTCTTCTGGAGAGTAACAAGTTTTCCTTTCACTTTGTAGGGACATTTTAGATTTTGGAGTAAGTGTAAGTTGTTCAATGTTATGATTCCCCAGAATAAACTTTTAGAGATGGAGCTCAGAAGAGCCAAAGTCAGAAACAGCACAAGCAGAGAGACCAGGGTCCTAAGAGAAAATGATACTTTTTGAAATGATGAGCATTTTCCAAGATCTACAAAAAGTTTTTAAAGGAATTGCAGTTTATGTTGTTATCGTAGAACTGAAGAACAGAAACTCTTACTTGTTCTTTGTACTTCATTATTCTGAGCAGACTTTAGTACAAGAATAAAAGGAAAATGAGCTGGATTGTTTCCCCAGCGACACCCATTTCCCTTCGTTCTCCTCACACCTAACTTCCATGTCCTGACCCATTTCCAGAGACTTTTTTTATTTTTAAAAGATTGAGGGTTGAGTAGGAGAAGAGGGTAGTCTAAATGGATTTGCACCTATTCCCAAAAATGTGGATTTTAAAATTATTCTCTTAATAACAATGAGATAAATACAAATAAAATGATTGTGAAAGCAATCTGTGAATTGCCATTCAAATGTAATGCTTACAGCAACTCTAAGATGAGAAAGAATGGCTGATTTTTTTGTTTCTTAATTCAAACATGAGTCATTTGGGGTTTTGGGAGATTGACGGCCTTGTTCACAGAGCTCCGGGGCTGGAGCTTGGGGAAGAACACAGATTTCGTGACCCTTAGTCCAGTGTTGTTCAGTTCATCATTACTTTCCCACTTTAAGCTGTCATAAGTTTGAAAGACCGTATAATTTTTTTTGAGGTGACAACCTCCATGTAAAACTCTTTTAGGTGGTTTGACCTCGAGGAAAACGATTAGTGACTAATTGAAAACCGTGCTTTGTGACAATACTGAAGAAGGAGGGATGAATGTCCATAGAAAAACATTGAACATCTTGGGCACTAAGATCATTTAGGCCATGAGAGACTGAATTACAACCATTGCAGACCTCTTGATCAGTTATGGGATGGTATTTATTTTTATTTTCAAAAAGCAGGTCTGGAAAGTAGGAAACCTATTTATTTAACTTGTTCGTTCATTCATTTAACAGGTATTCACTGAGCACCTCCTTTGCACCAAACACATTTTTAGATTTTGGGGAAGCAACAGTGAACAAAGTAGACAAAAATATGCTTCCACAGAGTTTATATCCATGTGGGAGAAGACAGACAATAGTAAGATAAATATATAAAATATCTGTTATGGCAATAGCTAAGGGGAAAAGCTTGAATTGAGAAGTTGATATGAAGTATGGAAAGGGTGATGAAATTTTAGATAAGATGGTTGGGGAAGGCCTTGCTGAGAAGGTGACCTTTGAGTAAAGACCTAAAGGACATGAGGGAACAAGCTATTTTGATATCTGGGGAACAGCTTCCTGGACAGAGGAAATCATAAGTAGTATCTGGGGCTATGGTAGCCTGGGAAGTTCAAGAAATAGCAGGAGGCCAAGACAGCTGGAGAGGATTGGGAGCATAGTGAGAAAAAGAGGTTCTAGAGATGAAAAGGGGGCTGGTCATTGGAGAAGGGCACTCCAGACCATTGTATGGACTTTAGCTTTCACTCCAAGTGAAATGAAAGTCATTTGGGGATTTTTAGCAGAAAAGAGGTGTAATCTGATTTATAAGAGCTCTCGTGTAAAAGATTACTCTGGCTGCTGTATAAAAAAGAGATAGTCATGGTGGGCAAGAATTGAATTAGGGAGATCATTTAGAAGGTGACATCCGAGTGTGAGGTAATGGCAACAGTGTAGGTGATAAAAGGTGGTAGGATTGATCTATTTTGAAGGTAGAGCCATGGGGATTTCTGGACTGAATGGCTGTGAGCTGGGAGAGGAGAAGAGTGAAAGGATGGTTTGCAATCAGTTGCGATGGGAAGGGTGCAGTGAGCAGGAGTGGGGAAAAGCTTAGCAGTTCAGTGTTGTATTTGGAAGGTATATTGTCTATTCCCATTGACTTGTTGAGTAGACAGTTGAGTGTAGGAGTCTGGAGCAGGAGAGAGGTCTCACTGGGCATACACACTTTGAGAGTCATCACATAGTTGATATTTAAAACCATACTACTGATGAAACCTCCAAGGATGTGAGTGTAGATGAAGGAGAGAAGAACAAGGACTAAGCCCTGGGTCCCTCCCATATTAAGAGCTTAAGGTGAAGAGGAATCAGCAAAGTGATTAAGAAGCAGCCATCTGTGAGGTAGGATAAATAAGCATTTTGTGTATTATTAGATTAATTCATGTTTCAGTATTTTCAAAATTATGGAACAAATGACAATGAGAGTAAAGGAATCTGAAAAAAAGAGACTAATTGTATAGGGAAAAACCAGGAAAATGTCCATAAGTGACAGAGCCTTAACTAAGACAAAACTTAACGGTGTTAAGTAGCAGAACTAAGTGCATGGGGGCCAAGGATGAAGAAGAAATAACACTTTCATTTTTTTCCAGCGTTTGCTACTAAAGACCTATGAATTCTAATTACTTTGAGCTAGTACTCAAGTTTAGTTTTGAAGGATCAGTAAGAGTTTTCTGGTATTGAAAAATGGTTTAAGCTGTAATATTCTGATACTGGTAAACAGTACATACTCTCTTATTTTATTCTGAAGTCAGGTCCATTGCTCTCTAAGTTGTTTTCATATACTGGAGGAAAGGTTGATCGTTTTCTCTCTGATTTGCTCCCCAGTGATATACTTTTCTTGTGGCGCTTGAGGTAAGAGCATTTTGGGTTCTGGTGGAGGGTCTAGATTTGTCATCATGACCTTTGCTCATTTATTTCGCAGACATTTTTCAGAGTCTGTTACATATAAAGCTTTTCACTTGACATTGGGGATACGAGTATCAAATAAGCTAGCTCCCTGCTCTGAAAGAGTTTCCATTCTTGTAATCATAATGAGCAATTATAATGTAGTGTGGTGTGTGCTATAGTAGAGATGAGTGTTGCGGAGGGATTTCTTAAGAAAACTCAAACGAGTGAATGACCAACTTTCTGGCAAGGGTTGAAGAGTGCTCCATGCAAGAGCTAATACTCAAGTTTAGTCTTGAAGGATCAATAAGAGTTTTACAGGGAACAAGAGAGCAAAAGATATTCCAAGCAGGGAAGCAGTGTATGTATGTATGGGCAAACAAGTATGGCAGAGGAAATGCAGAGTTTAGAAGGGGCTAAAATCAGTAGAGTTAACAGGTGCTGGGTCATGTAGGCCATTTTCTGCACGATGCTGGGCACTATTCTTAATGCTTTTTGTGTATTTACTTGCTGAATTCTCAAATAACCCTCTGAGGTGATAAAGTATTTGTATCATTTTTGCAATTACGTTTTCTAAGGCATAGAAAAATTGAGTGGTTTCTCAAAGTCATATAGTTAGTAAGTAGCAGAGCTACAATATATGCATCTGATACTAACAGTGTTAGTTCATTAGTCCTAATGCCCTTCTTAGAATTATTAGGAATAATAATACAAATGATAACCATTGTGGATTATTGTTTATTCTTCCTCCACCATACCTGCCGTCCTCCATCATATCAGATGTGACTAGGGTTTTAGTTTTTTCTGAATACTTTTTTCTCCTCTTTCCACAAATTTGAATATAAAGTCTCTTTGTTAGATTGGCAAGCCTCCTGCCATCTTTATGTGAGATGCCATCTGACCCCTTCCAGGAGCCCAGAGCTCAGAAAAAACTTCCATCTTTTAACACCATTCATAGAACCTGCTGTTCACACCTGATATGCTCATTTCCCTCATGCAATTATCACCTTCAGGTTGGATAAAGTTTGAAAATATCACCTGTTCACCTGTATCCCTGAGGCTTTCAGTTTCCTAACCTATCACTGTAGGTTTCTACTGGGTGAGTTGCAAATAGTCATGTGGGTGGCATGGATCCAGATGGCACACCTCCTGGATAGCCACAGGAGATTGACGTTTGCTCATCTTCAGGAACATGTGTCTCTCTCTGGAAGTCGATGGAGGTCTGTGCACTTGATAATGCATCCTGTTTAGTGTTCTGTGGAATGAAATGCTTCTCCTTTTGCAGGTATGGAGTCTTCCCCGACCCCCTGTGCCAGAGTCTCACCTTTGTTGAGTAACTCATCTCCATTCACAGCCTTTCAGCTGGGTCTGGATTCCATGCTACCCATTTTCTTGCCCCTTGCCCATGCCCATGCCCCAGTTTTTTTCTTCTGGGTGTTATTTCTGCCCAGGGATTATTCATCTTCTTTAGCAAGCTGATAGGGATGTATTCCTCAAGCTCTTTTACATTCTTCCCTAAGTAAGGAGTTTGACTTTAGCTGGTAGTACAATAATTTTGGGGGGTGGGGTGGGCGGTGGAGCACACATTTGGCAGGGGCATGCCTGAACTGGCATTTATTCTACACTCTACTAACTTCTAGGTTTTGGATGCTCGGTGAGGTTAAGTAATACTCCAGAGCTCACAGTGCCATTGTGTGGAGGCTTGAACCTCAATCAGCTGGACTCCAGAGCCACAGCTCTTGGTTACTGTGTTCTGCTGCCTCTTCAATTCTTAACATTAAGGAATAGTAGTTTTGCTAGTGTTATTTGGTAAACACTTATTGAGCATCATTTATTGAGTACTGTGTGCCAGCTGCCATGTCAGATCCTTGGGATGCAAAATTTCTACTTCCAAGGAAGCTCACACTCTTCAGTGGAGTGACTCAAAGATCGATGTACCTGGCTCTGGCCCCTGACTCATTTCAAACATTCCCGGCACATGTAACCATATATTCAAGTAAAATAGAGAATTTCCATTATAAAACTAAGATGGTAGATATAGGGAAATGATTTTTAAAATTTAAATGAATATCAAACATTAACAGTAAACATGATCAAAATGTTTAATTTGAAAATGTAAACCATTGGAACTATGATTCCCTACATTGCAATTAAGACACAGAAGAAAGCAGGTGTTGAGACATTTATGTTGATAAATAAAGGACTTTTTAAATAGTCTAAGTCATTTCTAAGAAATGGAAATAATTTTTTCAAATTCTTTAAAATAGAGTCAAAGAATACATTCTTAAATACGTCTAAACTAAAATAAAAATCACAGATATGTACAACTGAATGAATTGCTTTACTATTCACTTATGTCTGAATGTTCTATTCTTAGACTCAAATGGGAACATTTCTCTTCATAAGGCTTTATTTCAATAGCATGAATGTCATCTATGAAAAGATGTTTTGTAGGGTTTGTGCACAGCCCAGAATCATTCCAGAATATACTGAGGGAGATTTGGAGCAAGGCTGGAAAAGTCTAAAGTTTTAGGGATGAAACTCAGTGCCTAAATGGAAAGGCTTAATCTACTCTTTCTCAGGAAGAAAAACAACAACAAACCAGAGTCATATTAGAAGGAGTAAAGAGTTTTCTACCGGGTTTGAGGTTGAAAGACTTAGTTATGTGTCTTGATAACAATCTGCACATTACCCATTGCATATGGGAGTTGTGAAAATAAAATTTGGACATAAAGCTGTCCCAGAGATGGAAAAGCAAAACTCACTTACTGGAAATTTTGTAGTGTGATTTTATTTTATCAAGAAAAATAAACAAAATGAAATTCAGTTTATTTAGAGGAATTGAATGATGTGGGGAAAACTAGGAGTATGTATAAGATATAATATGAAATGTTAACATGCCCTAAGGACACACAAAAGTAACCAAAGAAAAAAGTAAAAGAAAACATTTCTGCAAGTTGAAAGCATGATCTAATTTTTCTTTCTTTTAAATATCTGGCTTCTTTGAAAGAGCAATTAACTGGCTTGCTTCTTTGTGCTGTGTAGGACAAGGAATATGCTAAGGATAAGAGACTGGGAAAAGACCCCCGTTCAAAGTTAGGCCAATGTTCAAGGACCCCACACTAATGCTCTTTTGCCAGAAGCCTAACCTTTGCCAAAGCATGACAGTGGTGCAGTCAGGGTGGGTGGGAGACCAGGCCTAGGGAGATGACAAGGGATTCAGTCCTGATTGCCAATGGACTGCGCCTAAAGCTCTCCATGAAGCCTGAGGGATTCCCTGTGAAGTGTTTGCTGGTGGAATGCAGAGCTTCTGAAAGGAACCTTAGAGTACAGCTGGGAGTGAATGCTGCTTGTGCTGTGGTTGCCAGCCAGCAGCCTGCCTCACGCTGTGCCCTTCTGCAGAGCAGCCATCTGCTACAGCTTTAATGAATGAATCTCGTGCATTTTTTTTGATTTTGTTTTTTGTGGTTTTTTTTTGACAGAACAATAGCTTCTGTGGTGTGATCTGCATTCGGATGATGGATTGAGTCCTTTGTGTGTGTGTGTGTGTGTGTGTGTGTGTGTGTGTACGGGAGGAGAGGAAGAGGTGGCGTAAGTCTGAGACCTCTTAGGTGGGGCGTTGGTTGGTAGATGTTGTTGAGGTTAACATTTTAAGTGTGTTTTTAACTGGAATGAACAATCAACTTTTCTTCTGGAGATGCGTGCAATTGGGCTGCTCCTCTTTCCTCTACGTTTTGCATATCTGTTGTCCCCTTTCCACAGCCTGAACACTGATGGATGGATTTACTTCTTTCAGGAAATGCTAGTGAAGTATATGTCTACGGAATAAAATATTTAAGAGGATTTTTTTTCTTTTTCTTAAATCACCTAACATTAACTTGGGTTGATTAATCCCTTCTTGTTCCTCCTGCTTTGGCTGGTGCCTGCAAATCCATTTGGCTGCCTTTGAAGCAGTAGCTGGAGGAACCCTCTGCAGCAACTGTCAATATCTGTTTTCCCTGTGGTGTTCATCAGACTCAAGACTGGTTCTTCTTAATTACAAAGGAGAGAAAGAAACACCCCAAAAGACAAATCAAAAACTTTACCAGGAGAGGATTGATTTGGTCTTTGGTTTAATCATCCTTAGAAACAGAGAAAATCCTATTTTTCCTGTCAATAATGATCCTGTGGTTATAATCTTTAGCCTAACAGAACTAAAGGAGAAGCTAATTTGGGAAAAAACTTTTGAAGATTGGTTATTGGACTCAATGAGGTCATCAAGTATCTGTTTTCAAAGAAAAAAATTAAGTCAAATATTACTCAGAACCTTCCCATAAAAACCAGATACAATTGTAACTGCTCTGCATGAGGTGGAGAGAAGAGAGCAGGAAGGAGGCGCCGGCCCCTGTGCTCTGCTGGGCAGAGTTTGTAAAGATACCCATCAAGGATATTTATTTTTCTTGGGATAGGATTCTGTTAAAACCATAGTGGAGAGTTATTATTTATTTTTATTTTTATTCTGCCTGTTAGCAGAAATGCTATTTTATATCCTCACTTCCTCTCACCTATTTGGGCTCCAGTAGGCGGAGGATGGAATAGGTGGGAACTGTAATAAAATCCCTTCCATTCTAAAATACAAAAGCAAAATATTTTTACTTTTTTGGTGGCTATATGCTGAAATTTTCTTACATAGTTGTCACATGACAACCTTGCCATTAGATATTTTATTACTGTAAGTACAGTGCTTTAATTTTTATTGAATTTATTTTCCCAAATATGTATTTACGTATACACATACATATCTACGTATGTATTTATTTATATGCATGTACATATGCATAAGAGACATATTTGTGTAATTCTTGCATAGTTCATCCTGAGAGACACATATCTCTAGGGGTAGATAGTAATATGGAACAGCCCTGAAATTCCTTTTTCAAATCCACTTACCAAACCCTAAGAAAATCCTTTTAATAGACCCAACTCACCTGTCCAGAAGCATGACAAATGTAAAAGTTGTTGCAGTTTTCCATCTAAGAGTTAGCCAGGGACTAGAGCAATGGACCAAAGAGGCAGGCATTTTTAGTTACATTTATATGTTTTATATGTGAATGTTCCAGAGTCTGCAAGTGGTTCTGGGACTTCAGTCAATCCGGGAGTAGGGGGAGATTCACATCTCCATTTAGGTGCTATGTGAAGGTGTCTGAGTGGGAGGGTAACCTGTCATTCTCATAGGGCACGTAATGCAGATAATTTATTGTTTAAACTGGTATTGTTCTGAGAGTGAAAGGGAGCCCTAACTAAATGGAATCAACCAGGGCATCAACCAGGGCATGTGGTCATCCTCCTAGTAGTTATTAATTTCTCGTAGGGCTCTGTGGATGAAGAGCATCTTCAGCCCTGTGGATTTCAAAGTATAGCCTTATGTTTTATAAGCACTTAAGAAGAAAACTTCAACTACTGTAGAAAACAGAAGCTATCTGAATTTTGTTACAGATTTGTAGCAGTCTCAACAGGTTTTAATGGTGTTAGTTTGATCACTGATTATAAATGCAGTGCAGTGAGGGAGACGTTGAATAATCATCAGTAATGAATGTGGTGGCCAAGAAGACAAGGTTTTTTTTTAAAAGAGTCCCCAAGATAATGTTGCTCAAGCTAGATCTGCAGAATGAAAAGATTACAAGTTAAGAAGTAGGGGTGGCTGGTGGAAATCATTCTTCCAGCTTGATGTTTGTTCTCCTGCATCTTAACATTGTGAGTATACAGGAATATGTAGACCCAAAACTCCCATATGGTGGCTCGTGATCCAGACTTTGCATTAAACAGTCTGATGGTGCCTAATCACTAAGTCCTTTTGTTTCTTAGTTTTCTCAACTATGTAAATGGCTAAATATGCAAGAAATACAGTGATGACCCCAAGATTTTCTTACTCATTACAATTAAAATATGCTCAGTATAAAATTTGAAATTAAGCATATTTTCTTATAACTCATTGAAAATATAAACTTCCATTTGCCTTAATATTATATTAAGTTAAGCATCACAATCCATTCTTAGACTATTCCAAGTACCTAGGAGCTAATATTTCATTTTAAAAACTTATAAGAAAATTCTTTCTTATAGCTGATACATTTTTCAGTGTTAAGTTGACTAACATTTGAACATGACATTTATGCCACTTAATCTATTATAGAATTCCTGAGCTATTTTATATCTCAGGTCTTGTAACTCCTAATTTTTAAGAGACTTTTTAAATTGCTGTTGCCAGCAGAAGTGCCTTTTAGGAATTTCACAAAATATTAGTACTTGCACTGCATTTGTAATACTTATTCACTCTGCAAATTATAGAGACTCTATTTCCAAAGCTAAACTTGGAACCCATTGTCCAATGCATAGTCTGACAAGTGGTCTGAGAAATGGATTCAAATTTGGAATCAGGACTCTCCCAGCCTGTGGTTACTGTGCCCAGAGCTGCTCATATAGTGCTTTGCACATGCTTAGTGAAACTTTCTGGAGTGCGGGATTGTATTGTATCTAACTTCAAGTTCTCTATTGCTTCTTTGGCTCTTGAGAGGACACATGATGCTCCATAGTCAGCAATCATGGACAAGACTTACCAGTTCCCAGTGCTATTCCAAGAACTTTCCCCACCTCACTGCTTTGCCAGAGACCCAAGGTAAAGGAAAGAGGTTAGGGTAATCAGGAACTAGAGAGGATAAGAGAAAAATGAGGACTGTGTTAGGATTCAAGCTCAGTGCAATTTTGCTCCAGTCCAGTGCTAAACACTTTGGCTTATGCGTACCTGTGCTGACTCAGTGCCTTTGTTACCTTGCTCAACTGAAAGTTTCCTGTCTGAACTCAGGTGCAGACACCCAGTCCTGCCTTAGGTGGTCTAAGGTACTAACAAGCAGAAGTAGTAGCATAGAATTAAGAACTAAGCATATGTGCTGGCATTTTACAACTGGAAGTTTGTCTGCCAGTGCAGCAATAATCATTACGAGAAATGGCATGAGGGAGCAAAACTGTGTGAGCTTAAACCAGCTTGCTGTGCTCCAGCCTGTGGAGATGGCGATGTTTTTCCACTTGGGAGGTGTGGCTTCAGCTCCAACCAGAGCTGAAGGTAGTCCCTGTTTCTAGGCACACTATTACGTGTTCATTCTGAGTCTGTGTTGGATGTCCCAGGGAGGTTCACGGATACCACCTGTCCTTCAGTTCACAGACAGGTACTGGCCTAGGAATGGCAGGATAACTTCCTGGCAAACAGAAGGTTGCACCTCAAGCTCTTTTTGTCTCCCGTGCTCTGCCCCTCTGGACATCGGTGTGTTGGGGCAATGTGGGCATCAGGCTTTCCCAGAAGTTGAGCAAGCCCTGGTTCTTTTGCCTTGCACAGCTGGAGAGAACATATAAGGGACAGTGCAGAGCGATGGTTCTATCTTTTGATGTGCTGTCGGACTGCCTTGTGCAGGAAGGATTCTGGCCCTTCCATTGTGGATGTGAAACTGTGATTAAACCTTCAATGAGTGCTCCTTTACTAGGCAACGGGGGGACAGTGCCTGGAATCTAGTCAGTTCATTGATAAAACTCGAGGTTGAAAGCATGACTATTCCTTTGTGTAAGTGCATCCAGGCCTCATTAACGGGCTACTGCCCAACTCTGCCATCTGATTCAGCTGCTGACTAATCGCAGGCATTGCAGAGTCCATTTTCAGGCGCCTACAAGGGAAGCTTTTAATCTCTCATTGGAAAAATTCAGGACTCACAAAATGTCACTAAGGCCCCTGTCGGTAGGTTAGGATTTTAGCAGAGGCCTTGAAAGGTTAAGATTTCAGCAGATCTCCAGGAGGGCGGGGGAAACTCCAGCCCTTCTTAGGGTACATATTTTCAGTATTTTTTTTCAAGGAAATATCTAACTTCAAAGCCAGGCATTTGTCATAACTCTTACCATCAAAATGAAAGCTGAAAGAGAAAAGAAGATGATTGAGGATGTCTGTTTTTTCCACTTTTGCCTGTGGAGCAGTATTCTGAGCTCACAGTGCTGACTTCCTTCTTGGCCTCGTGAGGGTGGTTTTCCTTTAGCCATATGCTTGGTGAGCGTCCCTCCCCACGACTCCGAATCCTGAGTGATTTATGGCTCTGCCTGTGCATCCAGCATGTCATCATTTTTTTCTTCCACCTTCTCCAGACATAGTTCTGCGTACAACGCACATTTATCAAAAGAAAGAATGACCCCCATCACCCATGTGAATATTTTAATATTTCTTGAATCTATGTTCTTTTGTGGCCACTCTTCATCTCTTATAGAAATACTTTGGTCACATTCAGTTTTCAGAGGTTAGTGAGTCTCCATGTTCAACACTGGGGCCCTGTGCTTTACTGAAAGCCACAAGAATTAAAGAAAAGAAAAAAGAGCACTAAACTGTAAAGCATCGTAATGGTACTTAATATGTGTAAGAATTTTCAAAATAGGTTCTACCAAGCATTCAGAAGAGCTTGGATTTTAGTGTGATTGATAGAAACATCTGAAAAATAGTTTTGTGGTATAATCCATTATTCCTTTGGAATATTTACTGAGAAATCTAAAAGATTTATTAAGGGTTATATAAGGTTGTGATTTTTTGGTATTGGCTATTAAAATGCAGTCATGCACCACCATAACAGAGTGTTGGTCAATGAAGGACCACATATACCACAGTGGTCCCATAAAATTATAATGGAGCTGAAAAATTCCTGTTGCCTAGTAGGTCATAGCTGTCCTAACATGACACAATGCATTACTCATGTGTTTATGGTGAAGCTGGTGTAAACAAACCTACTGCACTGCCAGTCATATTAAAATATAGTACATGCAATTATATATAGTACTTAATACTTGGTAATGAAAATAAATGACTATGTTACTGGCTTGTGTATTTACTATACTATACTTTAAATCATTATTTTAGAGTGTAATCCTTCTACTTACTAAAAAAAGTTAACTGTAAAACAGCCTCAGGCAGGCCCTTCAGGATGTATCCCGGAAGAGGGCATCTTTATCATATGAGACGACAGCTCCATGTGTTATTATTGCCCTCGAAGACCTTCCAGTGGTACAAGCTGTGGAGGTGGAAGACAGTGATACTGATGTTCCTGACCCTCTGTAGTACTAGGCTAATGTGTGTGTTTGTGTTTTACTTTTTAACAAAATTTTAAAAAGTAAAAAAATAAAAATTAAAAATAGAAAAAAGCTTATAGAAAAAGGATTTAAGTAAAGAAAATAGTTTTGTACAATTGTACAATGTGTTTGTGTTTTAAGCTAAGTGTTATGAAAGAATCAAAAAGTGTAAAAAATTAAGTTATAAAGTAAAAAAATACAGTAAGCATTTATTATTGAAGAAAGAAAAATATATTTTATAAATTTTAGTGTAGCCCAAGTGTACAGTACTTGTAAAGTCTACAGTAGTGCACAGTAATGTCTTAGGCCTTCACATTCACTCACCACTCACCGACTCACCCAGAGCAACCTCCAGTCCTGCAAGCTCCAATCATGATAAGTGCCCTATATAGGTGTGCCGTTTTTTTATCTTTTATACCATATTTTCAGTGTATCTTTTCTATGTTTGTATATGTTTAGACACAAAAATACTTAACATTGTGTTAGAACTGTCTACAGTATTCAGTATAGTAACACCCTGTACAGGGGGTGGGGAACCTGTGGCCTTGGGGCCACATGTGGCCTTCTGGATGCTTGAGTAGGGCCTTTTGACTGAATCCAAATTTTACAGAATAAATCCTTTTAATAGCCTATGTGTGTAATAGGCTATGCCATCTAGGTTTATGTAAGTATGCTCTATGATGTTTGCACAATGACAAAATCACCTCATGACACGTTTCTCAAAAGGTATCCCCATTGTTAAGCAACATGTGACTGTATATCTCTTTAAACTGTTTAAAGAGTAACAGTTTTACATTTCACTGTGTGGGCAATTGCTGGTTAGCCACAATGAGTACTTCAGTAAAAGACTGTAGCAAAACATGCATTCATTTGGTAGAACTCTACGTTTAGAGAGTTTCGGAATCCCTGACTAATTTGTTCCATGACTGTGGAATTCCTATCCCGGAGAGGTAGTTTAGTGAATTATTAAGAGCCTGGACATCAGAGGCAGACTGCTTGGTTTGCATCCTGACTTCTCCACTTGTTTGTTGCATGAATCACTTAAACTCTCTGTGCATCCATTTCTTCATCCATAAAATGGGGATATTCGTAGGGCTCTTATGAGATTTGTCGAATTGATCTAATAATGCCTGTGGAACAGTGTGATACATGCAGAACACTCTGTGAGTGTTCACTATTTCCTAACATTCTAAGTCCCTTAGATGGGGACAGCAGTGCACTCTGAGCAGGACAGGGAATTGCAAGCAGGGGAAACTGAGGCAGCCTCCTGGTTCTTTTATCAGGGCTATGTTTGGGAGTTGAGTACCCTGCTTTTTTAAGCACACTGTACCAAATGCTGTTCTCTGGGTCCAGGACTTGTAAGTGAGACTTCCCTGTAACAAGGGCCATTTGACATTTCAGTAACTAAATCGCTGTCTGTAGCGCCAGAGGCAAAGTTCCCCAATACTCAGGATTGTTCTGTAACAAAGAGTTTTCCATCTTGGTTCCAATGTGTCATATCTGAGGGGAAGAAAACAATTCTAGCATCCAGAAATACACATGCTTTGCCATACTCGAGATATAGGAAAAATAGATAAAGTATATGTGTACGTAAATACATAGATATAAAAATAGGACTCACTAAACAAACTTTTTGGCTAAATAATATGTGGAATAGGAAAAGGAAAGCATGACAGCATCTGAAATTTTTCTCTTTTATATACAGTTGAAAACTAGTCTGTTGAACCAAGAGGCTTCAATGCATAATATGTGACATAAATAATACTGCTTATAAATTGAAGGAATTATTTTTGATCTCCTACTATGTGATAAACACTTTTACAAGCTTACTCAATTAATATTCTCCATAGACATATGTTACATATTATTGCTTTCATTTTTAGAGAGGGAAAACTGAGGTCATGAGAGATTTATTTGGGGTTATTTATAGCTAATAATTGACAAGGCTGCATTCAGACCTAGGAATTTCTGACTCCGAATCCACACACTTTTCAGTATAATCTTATTGTCTTTCAAGAATAATTTAGGTCAGTCCATTGGAAAACTCCTAAAGCCCCACTGTGGGCAGGGCACTGAGGAGGTGCTGGGAATACAAAGCAAACCAGACTGGCATGGTGCCTGCCTTCCAGAAACTGATAGTGTAGGAGATGATGAATATTAGAAACTATCTATGTTTGCATCTCTTTTTCTTTCTATGCATTCCTAGATGTGTGGATTTAGACACTACCACTACCTTGAGTATAGTTTAGACAGTTTGTAAAACACTGCATTCCCTTGAAGATAATATTTTTAAATGTCCTTATTTGTACCAAAAAAAGTGCATGTCTCACATTCTCAACCTTATTACTTAACATTGCCACCTGACAAGGTAGTTTACAGGCTAGATTATGCACACTATAGGCTCATGATTGGTTACTTTAAAGAATCAGCAGGAGAATTGTAATTTAGCAAGTTATAATGTATTTCATTAAAATAAAACATCTTATTATATCAGCATTCCTACTCCCAACTCGATGCCAGTGAAACTGTATATGATTTGTCTTGATGTTGTGGAGCTCACTTAGAAAGGGGGAAGGAAGAGCAGAAAAGCAATCGCTCTAGTATATCCCTCCAAAAGTGAGTGGGGTATGGATGAAGTATCTTCTCTGTAGAAAGGAAAGTTTTGTGTCAACTCGTGCTTGAAGGAGAAAGGGCAAATTATTAGTACAGGCATAGGAGAGACAAAATTCAGGTGACCAGAGAAGCAGGGAGAAGATGAGGGGTGATCGGGTGTTTTAGACTTATCTTAGGAATGATTGCAATTTTTTTCTTACTTCTACATCATTATATGAAACTTTCATTCTTTCATTGACTAGGGTCTTTGCACCTAGGAACTGTTCTTCAGTTTGACTTGAGAGCTCCAGAAGAGAAAGACATGGGGCATATGACACCCTGCTTTGAGTCACTCATCTTTCACTAACCTGCACAATTTACCATAGCATAACAATATCTGCTTCAGGTCTACACACACACACACACACACACACACACACAAATAGCTAATGGAAAGAGACTCAAAAGGAAAATCAGAATGTGTTACATTTCTCTTAAGTGAATTGCACATTTCCTTTAGGTCTAGCCTGTTTTCTTTTTTACTATCCTCGGTACTTGGGTGGTTGCTCATTTATAATGGGAACCTCTATAAGGAACTCCAAAAAAACTTGGAAATGAGACAACTGAATCTCCATGAATGGATAACTAAGGAATCTCTAGCAGATCCAGTTATTCTGACAACATTTTAATTCTGCTTTATCACTGAAACTATTCAGAAAGCCAGAACGATTGTAGGCAGGACACCAAGACCTCTGGTCATCCCCACAGGATGAGAACATTTAATAAAACCAAATGGAAAACTTGTGAGCATTTTCTTCCCAGCTGACGCTTAGGCAGTCTGCACAAAGGACAGAACAGAAGAGAGCTGAGCCTTGAGCTCTGGAGTTGTTTGGTGGGGTCTAGACGGGAAGTGATTTACAGGCCCTCTCAGTCTGAGGCCTGTGTCTATTCTTGCTCCACTCCTCCTCCTCCTCTGAGTTGCTTTTTGTGCTCAGTATCATAAGGCACAGATACACAGTGTTTCCCCATGGACTTGACTGTCACTTTTCTTGATTCCGCTGTCAGTTTCTTTATTCCAAATACTGGTTCATTCTGAAGTCACATGTTAGATATACAACCCAACATATGCAAATTTAATCTTTCCCAGTAATCCATTGTAAAATGAGAGATTACTTTCCAGGATTGAACATACCGATGTGTGACACATCTCATTTTCTGTAATTGTAATTCAATACAATTAAATCAATAATAGCTCTTTGTACATTTATATCTAGCCTGTAATGCCTAGTCTTACAGATCATAGGTAAACACACATGGAGAAGAGTCTAGGCCAGAGTGAGATGGCAGTAAATGATGGCAGAACACAGTCTGCAAACAGAATAAACATCCGTAGTGATTGTCATTTGTGTGTGTGAGGACTTGTGTCTGATAATACTGTCGAGGATGCTATAGTTATGTTTCTAACGTCTAGATGTTTACTAACTCTTGTATTATGGATTGAATCACTCAGCTTCCAGCTGGAGATTTGGAGTCCTCCATATATGGTGTTGCTTTAGAACTCGGGATCAATCCATTGCCCAGCCAGGATGTAACCGCATCCAAGAGGTGAGACAGGCAGGGGCCTCCCTTTCCCATCCTGTGTACCAGTCTCCCTTCTTCGCTACTGTGTATGGATGAGGAAACAGCACAGCTCTTAAAATATCCCCCCTGTATTTTAATATGGAAAGCAAAACCTGAGGTGTAATGCTTTGTATGATAGTGAGAATTATTTATTTTTTTCCCTCACTTATTAAAAGTACCCATTGTTTCTGTAGCTCTTTCAGCATGTTTACGTTTTTAAATGACCTCCTTCCCTTGCTTTTTAAAAATGCAGGTCCTTGAACACCATCACATACACAAACACACAAAAGATTTTAAGATTCAGCCTTCTTTGAAGTAAAACCATGGGGTCTTATATAATCATCTGCTCGCCCGGGGAGCAGATGCTGCTCTCTTTCTTGGCAAACAAAGCTTGGATGAAAAGGGCAACAATGCAGGGAAGATGTTAACTCCCACCAGTCCTCTCCCCCTGACAGGCACTGGACTTCCCCGGAGGGCCTGCCAGCTCATGTTAGCTGCTAGACAGAGAGGGTCTTCCTGAGAGGTCAAAGAAGAAAGTGTTTTCAGAGTGTAGTAGAGAAGAAATGTTGAAAAACATAGAGGGTGTGAGATGTTGGATCAGCTGAGGCAATCTTTATTGTGGTGGGCTGCTCTGCCCGCCCTCCATAGTGCTAGAAGCACTGCTTCATGTGTGGAGAGGACAGTGGTTGAGAGCTTGTGCTCCTGTTCTCACAGCCTAGGGCTGCCACTTCCCAGCTCTGTGATCTGAGCAAGCATCTTAACCTCTCTGAACCCTAGTTTTCTAATGCTGTGGGATGCTGGTAACCCAACAGGATGAGAAGAAGAGGAGAGGAGAGGAGTGGGGAACTGCATTTGTGACACTTGCCAATTTCCATGGTTTAGCCACTTCCACTATGACAATTTCAAGTCACCTACAGTTGTGGCTTGCAAAACTCCTGAATATTAAACAATAGGCTCTGTTTGCTGGCTCAAGCATAACATATCTGATCTATAAAATCAGCATAATAGAATTTACCTGTTAGGTAAATTAATCCTCATATGTGAGGATTAATGAGACAGTGTGTGCAAAGTTCTCAGCGCCCTAAGTTCTACCACAGAGAAAATATTTCATGATTAGCAACTATTTTCATTATTTTTTTGGCTGCATACCACTTTTAGGGAGTCTTTGTGTTAGTGATTCTAATGCTGGCTTCTGGGTATTACATGTCACTAAAAAATGTTATGATTTAAGATACACATTCTAAGGATAAAGTTAATCTTTATTTTAATTCTTGAAATAATCATTGTGCAGTACATAACAATGTTAGAGGGAAAAGAGGGATATTTAAAAATGTGAAAGGATGCATGTCTAAAAAAACTGTTAATTGATGCTTTTTAAACTCCTAAAGTCTTTCTAGACAACTTTTTCTCCTTGAAGATCTTTTGCCAAATCTTGAGTATTTTTAATGAATGATCTGTGCTCTTTTTTCATCAGGGAGCCTCCTGAAGGAGACTTTACTGCTGAGCCTCACTTTCGTTGAGTATAAACATGATTTATTTTGCTTATTTGCTTACCACTTTTAACTGTGCCCTCACATTCTCCTTGCCAGTCTTCATGACATGGGAACGTCCCTAACCTATATTAATAATTTAGCCAGTCCAGGTTACATTTTTACTGTCACATCTGATTCAGAACTTCCTCCTTCCTCCAGTGCAGTCTCCACTTGTGACCTAAGGGCTTGGAGGTGGGACCTAAATTATTTATACAGTCGTTCCTCCCTTTTTTTCTCTGTAAGCTCTTCCAGTATTGGCTGCAAGAAGAGCCTGGAGAGAAAGGGTGATGTTTCGTAATGTAACTGAGTGGGACCTAGTTCTCTCCTTTTGCCATTTCTTTGGACAATAGTGGCTAAAAATTGGAGCCATCTCTGAGTGGCCAGCATTGAGCTGCTGCCTCTCCTGTAGAGCACAAGGACACTCTGGAGGACCCCGAGGGCCTCTCAACTCCACCTTTCCCTGGTGAGAAGGTTTAGGCTCTGGCTTGATCAGCTTGTCCCCTCTCAGCTCCAGCTGCCACTACTTACCCCACAGCCTCTGTGATGGGGTGCCAGCAATATGTCACCAGTCCAGCAGCCTCTGGGGAAGTACATGCAAGCCATGGACAGTTCACAAATCCCTGCCCTACCCGGTGATAGGAACAGACGTTGAGCTACTGGCAAGCCTTGTCTCAATCTTGTCAACTCTCTTCAGTTCTCATGAACCTTGCTCAGATAAGGCAGAAATAGGCAAGGCTGCTGCTAAAGCAGAAGTGCAGCTAGGGAACAAAATATTCATTTCCCCTTCTTGCATTTACCCTAGTCTTTCCAAATGAATAACCTGAAGGCCTTCTCACTTGTATTAGGGAGGAAGAGCATCCTCCTTGCCTCCCCATGGGGTTCTCTACTAGAAGCTCTGTTCTCCCACAGAGTTGAGGGCTGTGTCTACTGTGGTAGACAGTGGCTGGTTGTATTAGTTTGCTAGGGCTGCCGTAAAGAAGTACCACAGATTGGGTGACATAAACAACAAAAATGTATTTTGTTCACAATTCTGGAGGCTAAATGTTCAGATCAAGATGCCAGCAGGGTTGGTGTCTTCTGAGGCCTCTCTCTCCTTGACTTGTGGATGGCTGTCTTCTCCCTGTGTCTTCACATGGTCTTCTCTCTGGGTCCTGTGTCCAGATTTCCTCTTCTTGGAAGGCCACCAGTCATATTGGACTAGGGACACCCTAATGACCTCATTTTAACTCATTTTCCTCTTTTAAGACCCTAGCTCCAAATTCAGTCACATTCTGAGATACTGGGGGTTAGGACTTCAACATTCGAATGAGAAAGGGGCACAGTTCAGTCCTTATCTGGAGGGTCAGGTGGTGTCTGCTGGTCCCAGGTGGCTCTGATGCTTCTCTTTAGAAATTTTGATGTTTTTGATTTGATTCAGCTTTGGGCCTTATCCCTCAATTCTGAGATGACAGAAAAAGCTCACTCAAATTTCTATTCATTTGAAATATAAATAACTAATGCTGAATATTTTTGAGACCTTTACTTTGCCTACCTCATCCAAATACTTGAAAGTAGGAAATATACAAAATAGGAAATTACTAGAGCATATGGCAAAAGAAGCTGAGAAGAATGAAAGGAAAAATTAACTATGAAACACAGTAAACAACTGGAAGAAGGGATAGAAAAATCATAGGAAAACCAAAAATATGAAAAATCTATTTTGAGACCACAGAAAAAAATTTTGTACTATATTTCTAAAAAATGAATAAGCAGCATTCTGCAATCAAAAACTTCCAATGAAGAGAATGTTTTATGCATTTAAGTAATCACCAAAAATGCTGCTCTTATTGCCTTTCAATAGATTAGTAGATTGTTCCTACAGATACTTCTGTTCTCACCCATTTTATGGTTTATTTACCTAGTGCTTTGGCCTTTATGGTGGTCTCTTAACACCTCAAGATGAAATTTGTTTAACTTGACAAATTGACCATTGTGTCCCTGTTTACTCTTCTCTCCAAAGCTAATTGTTGACTTTTTGGCAATTTCTGAGAGCTAAGAACCATTAATGTTCTTTTAAATAAACAAGCCATTGAGAGCAAAAGTATCAGTCAAACAATCTTATGCAGTGAATGAGTTAGTGAAAGCTCTGTAAAACTGCTTCTTGGTGGATGCAGATACCAAAAGGGGAGTTGTCCTAAGGCCATGCAAAGGAAAGAGCTTAGAGTAGCTTGGGGGAACCCTTTCAATCCAATGTGAGCATAATAAAGAAACAATTGTTTGTCTTTGCATCAAAAACTCTTTTGTTTTCCATTCTTCAAGTTCTTAATTATATATAGGGAGGCATAGAGAGATGGATGTGTGTGTGTGTGTGTGTGTCTGTGTGCTTAATGAAATATTGTAGAGAATGAAGATGATAATATTTTTCCAGAGCATGATTTTTATTTCATTTCTAAAATAAATGGCAGAGAGATTAGCATAAACTCTGATAATCATTCCAACATTAGGTGTTTAAATGAGTTATACTTGAGTTCTCTACCCTAGCGGACCTCTTTTGTTTGCTTAGACTACTGCAAAAATGTATTTGCGTGTGTGCTTCAGACAGGACTATCCACTCTTTTATCCCTCTTCTAGAATCATATTCCTATTTTTCCTAAAGAAAATGAGAACCTTATTTCAATTCATAAAAATAGCAAATCTTGCCAGATGAGCTGATGATGTTGGTTTTCTCACTGTAAGCAGACTTTCATATTAGGGCTTCACAAACAGTGCATTTTATTTGTCCACCCTTTGGGAGGGAGTTACATTACTTGGTAATATCAGGAATCATATCATTTTAGGCAAATTCAAGTGAAAGGTGTTTTTCATCGTCAAGATCTCTTTTAGATGGTCGGGAGTAGTAGCGGGGATGAAAAAGAAACTGAAGAGAGGTAAAAACTTGCTTGAAAGAAGACTCTACCAATATTTCATGTTAAAGTAACTAGTGAAGTACATTTTGTTTATTTTTATACATCTAGTGAGATTTGGATGGACACTGGTGCACCCAGAAGTAGTTTGGGACATCTAATACTCAACCTTTTGTATGTTAAAAGACTTCTGAAAAATATGGTCCACAGTCTACCTGCCTCAGAAACGTATAGGGTACTGGCTAAACCTACTGCTTGCCGTGTCCTGGAGATTCTGATTCAGTATAGTGATATCCAAAGACCTGTATTTGTAGAGGGCTTTCCAGATGATTCTGATGCACACAGAGGTTTGAGAACTACTGTTTTGGGAAATAACTGCTCACAGACAATTTATTTTGGCAGAATTGAATCTCTTTTTTCCTTCTTTCTCTCTTATATAAGTTCACCAACTACCCGTTTTGCTCGAAAGAGGGGCTAGGCAATGATTCTTTTATATGGGTAGCTTATATAGCCCAGAATTTTTTTTTTATTGGCTGAAAGTTATTTCATTATTTAGGTACTTGAGTATCTCTACCATGTGTCTCTTAGTCTCAGATGGATGAATTTCAGCTTACAGAAACAAACTGAGAGAGATGGTCCTTTCTGGAGTGAGAAACAGAAATTTTATTATAAAACATGTTCCCATTTCACAATAAATTTCTCTGTAATATAGTTCAAAATTTTTACCTGTAGGCTGAAACAACTTCGTATGTGTTTAAACAAAAATATATTCTTTATTTTTGTTTGTATTTTCTGAAAGGACAAACTGAGACATGAAAGTACCCAGAGATTTTATTTGATTTGAGACCAGAACTCTAGTAACATGGTTCTTCTTGTAAAAGAGGAGAACATTTATTTTTATTTGCTGATTTATAAATGTAATATATGGATATTGTAGAACCTTTGAAATATAACAAAAAGTATAAAGATATGTAAAACCCATTTGCAATTTCATAACCCAGAGAAAAACATTTTTAACTTTTTGGTATGTTTTTTCTTTTCTAAAATATACATAGCTAGCTATTATTAATATTTTATACCTGAGTCTGTAGGCATTCCTGATCATTCTTTTAGGATAAATTCCAGAAAGTATAATTCCTATAAAAAAGAGACATTTTCAGGGCTTTTGAGACATATTGCCAAATTTCTTCTAGAAAAGTTGAGCTAATTTGTGTTACAACAATTATGTGGATAATCAGACTTCACTGGTTCAAGGTTCAAGAAGGTGTCTTTTTCTTAACTTGTAAAGTTTTTTAACTGACCATTTTTAGAAATTTCATATTTAGCGATTTTGTCTGAATTTTGTGACTACTTTTTGATGCTGAGGTTATTTTTTTTAATTTTTATTGATACATAATAATTGTACATATTCATAGAGTACATGTTATAGTTTGATACAAGCATATAATGTATAATGATCAAATCAGGGTAATTGGGACATGATTCACCTCAAACAATTATCATTGTTTTATGTTGGGAACATTTGAAAACTTCTAGCTATCTGGAAATATAATAAATTATTGTTAACTATAGTTGCCCTATTGCACTATTGAACACCAGAACTTTTTCTTTCTATTTAACAGTATCACCCTTTAACCAACACCTCTTACCAACCCTAGTTAACCAACCCTTACTAACCCACCACCCTTACCAACCCCTAGTAGCCACCATTCTATTCCCTATCTCCATGAGATCAATTTTTTTTAGGTCCCATATATGAGTATGAAAATGCAATATTTGTATTTCTGTGCCTGGTTTATTTCACTTAAAATAATGTCTTCCAGTTCCATTCAAGTTTCTGCAAATGACAAATTTCCTTTTTCATGGCTAAATAATATTCCACCGTGTATATATACCACATTTTCTTTATACATTCATCCCTTGATAAACACTTAAGCTGATTCCATATTTTAGCTTTTGTGAATAATGCTGCAATAAACACAGAAGTGCAAATTTCTTATGTCTTTGCTTCACCCAACTGAGGCATGCCCTTCCCCTCTACAATGCTCACCATGTCTGTGTCCATTAGTTGTGAGTTTATCACCCCAATCCCCTAATCCCTGGAGAGTATTACTACCGTGTGAGCACCGTAGTGTTGATCAGTTAGTGCCAATTTGACAGTGAGAACATGTGGAGGCTATTCCTCCGATCTTGTGATACCTCACTGCAGATAATGGGCTCAAGCTCAATCCAGGAAAATATAAGAGGTGCTAGATCACTGTCATTTCTTATAATTGAGTAATATTCCATTGTATACATATACCAAATTTTAGTAATCCACTCATGAATTGACGGGCACTTGGGTTGTTTCCACATCCTTGCAATAGTGAATTGTGCTGCCATAAACATTTGGGTGCAGACGTCTTTATTATAGAATGTCTTTTGCTCTTTTGGGTAGATGCCTAATAGTGCTGTTGCTGGATCGAACGGTATTTCTATTTTTAGCTCTTTGAGGTATCTCCAGATTCTTTTCCGCAGAGGTTGCACCAATTTGCAGTCCCACCAGCAGTGTGAGAGTGTTCCCGTCTCTCCACATCCTCTCCAGCATTTGTTGTTTTGGGATTTTTTGATAGAGGACAATCTCATTGGGGGTAGGTGATATCTCATTGTGGTTTTGATTTGCATTTCGCTAATGATTAGAGATGTTGAGCATTTTTTTATATGTTTGCTGGCCATTATTCTGTCTTCCTTTGAAAAGTTTCTGTTCATTTCCTTTGCCCATTTATTGATGGGGTTGTTTGATTTTTTCTTGTTGATTTTTTTAAGTTCTAGATAGATTCTTGTTATCAGGCCTTTATCAGATGTGTAGAGAGCAAATACTTTCTCCCATTCTGTAGGCTGTCTATTCACTCTAATGATAGTTTCCTTGACTGTGCAAAAGCTTTTTAATTTGATCAGATCCCATTTATTTATTTTTGTTGCTGCTGTGATTGCTTTGGGGGTCTTCTTCAAAAATTCTTTGCCTAGGCCAATGTCTGAAAGGGTCTTCCCAACATCTTCTTCTAGAATTCTTAAGGTTTCATGCCTTAAGTTTAAGTCTGTTATCCATCTTGAATTGATTTTTGTGAGAGGTGAGAGGTGGGGATCCAGTTTCAATCTTCTGCATGTAGCTATTCAGTTTTCCCAGATGCTGGGGTTATTGTGATCAGTGGATCAAATGGGGTAGTATAATTGGACAGTGCATTCTGTCATGCCAGTGACTGCTAATTGCAGTGTCTGAATGAGCGTGTTGTTGACAGAGTTCACCTATAAGGCCTACTCTTAACTCACTCTGTCTAAGGAGCCCCTGACTGTAATCATGGTGAGAAGTACTAACAGCAGCACATTGCAGTTGCCAGGTATAGCCTCTTATTCTTCACAACTCATAAAGTACCTTAGCTAAAGATACTGCCTCTTACTCTGGAATGTGATAGAAATGTATGACCTTGAATTTTTCTACATACTTTTTCAATAGTGTCTTGTAGGTTAGTCTCTTTTTCTCCAGCTTTTCCTTGTTATCTCTTTGAGGACAGGGGAGGTTGATCACAACCTGTAATTCTATCTGGTGTCACGTGTGAGCCACTCATACCTAGATCCCCAGTGTGGAATCAGGTATACTACTGTTTTTCTTCACAGGCAAGTACCTAGATGTTACAATTTAATACAGTTACAAGAATTATAATGGATGTTAAAACTGTAGAATTTTAAAAAATACAATTAAGTGTGAGAGTTTTGCCGGTGTTTTAGTCTGTTAAGGCTGTCATAACAAAATACCACAGACTGGGTGGCTTAAACAACAGAAATTTATTTTCTCACAGTTCTGGAGGCTGGCAGTCCAAGATCAAGCTGTCAGCAAGTTTGGTATTTTCTGAGGCCTCTCTCCTTGGTTTGCAGATGGCCACCTTCTCGCTGTGTTCCCATATGTTGTTTTCTCTGTGTTTGCATGTCTCTGGTGTCTCTGTCTCCTTCTAAAGAGATTAGGGTCCACCCCTGCGATCTCATTTCACTTACTTCTTTAAAGGCTCTGTCTACAAATACGGACTCATTCTGAGGTGAACTGGGAGTTAGGACTTCAACATATGAATTTGGGATGGGAAAGGACAGAGTTCATAACAATGTATTTATTCATTTATTTACCTAAAAATAGATGTCACTGAACGTGCACAGATGTTTTGCCTGAAAGCTGGTTTGATAATGGCATGGTTTCTGGGCCTCTTTCCACATTTCAAAATCAAAACTTGTTTTATAGAAAATGTATTTTAGGATTATTGGTAATATCAAGGCCATTTCTTCACGACTTTTATAACTATGACTAAGTTAAGGATGACCCCAAATTCCTGTCAATCAAATCCTTTAGTCCAATCTACAGAATCCAGGAGTAAACAGTCAACTCGAAGTCATGGTCTGTTTCAGTTCTGCCAGGGCAAACTAAGCCCAGTGAATCTTCATGTTGCCGTGGGTCTTGCTGCCTCACACGCAGCTCATCTGCATGTCCAGGCCCAGGACCTGGCTGCACGGTGCCAGTCATACCGTGGAGGTTATATGCAGAGATTCCGCTCGTTTGAATCCAGGCTCTGCAACTTATTAGCTCTTTAACCTTGGTCAAATTGCTTAATCTCTCTCTGCCCCAATTTCCTCACCTGTGAAACAGGAATAATAATGGTACATGGAGTCCTTGTTAGGAATAAATGGTTATGTCAGTAAGCACTTAGAACAGTGTCTAGCACATAGTATGTACTTAATCAGTGTTGTATCTTATTACTTAGTGGCAGCTGCATATATATTTTTTCATGCTGAAAAGTTACCACTTTATTTCCCCAAACTAGTATGTGCCAAACATAGCTGCATTTGCACATGATAGATACTCAGTAAATTTTTACTGAAGGAATGAATGGATGCTATTTGAAAATTTCTTATTAGGTAGTTCTGCACTGAAGTGAAATTTAATTTGGATTCTGAGGAGCATAAAGTCAAACAAAAATGCCTTTGGACTCTGGAGCAGAGCAGAGGGTTGCTTTGGTTCTGAAAATCCGGAAAGATTTTTTGGAGTGTCTGATTTCAACATTAACATAACTTTTTAATGCTGAGTTAAAATAGTGGTCTGTGACAGCTCTTCTCAAGAATTTTGGCCTAGGATCTGTTTACATTCTTTAAAATTATTGGGAACCCAAAGAGCTTTTGCTTATGTTGATTATATCAACTCATATTTATCATATTAGAAATTAAAATAGAGAAACCTAAAAATATTATGTATTATCCAAATAACCAAAGTATTAAAAGTTAATATAAATAGCATGTTTTTATAAAAGATAATTGTATTTTCCAAAACCAAAGAACAATTGGAAAAGTCACATTGTTTTACATTTTTGAAAATCTCTTTAATGCCTGGCTTAGTAAAAGACATGTGGATTCACATATCTGCTTCTGCATTAATCTGTTGAAAAATTTATGCTGTATACTTGTAGGAGAATGAGGATGAAACAGGCAGATAATTTGTTAGCATGATTATGAAAATAATCGTGATGGTTTGGACCTCCCAAAAGGATCTTAGGGACTCCCAGACCACACCTTGAGAGCCGCTGATCTAAGTCAAGTCTGTCAGGAGTCCATAGCCTCAGAGTTTTGCAGTCTCTATTTATCAGCACTAATGAGCTGAACAGATGGAAATGTTTACTTCCTTCTATTGATGTTTGGAAACAAGTTGACTAAAATCATTTCCCAGTGTCATTCACTCACCCCTCAGTGATAGATAATGCCCATCCTCAAAATAAACGAGAACGTTAAATAGCTAGAAAAAAGTTTGTTGAAGTTATTTAACAAAAAAGAAATTTTGATTAGCATGAACTACGTTATAAATCCCTAAAGACAATGTGCTGCCTTCCTCAAATTTAGAGTCCTCTGACCTGGAATACCAATTAAGCTTTGACCTGGGATTGGCTGGCAGCATACCAGGAAAGGCTGATAGTGATGTTGATGTATAATATAGGGCCTAGTGCCTTAAAAAATCCTTTTCACTTTAATATGATCTTCCCACTCTGATGTGTTAGAATTAACTGTGTATCTCAGCCTGTCAGTCAGATGTGCTATTACTATAGTGAGGTGCAATAAAAAGCCCCCAGATTAGAGTGATGGGAAATTTGATTCTCTTTTTTTGGTAGACAGAAATCTACCAACTACATAAAAGGGAATTCTTTCTGTCCTACACGTGCCCTGTGCTATATTGAAGATATTGTAGTCTCTATTCTAAATTATCTCTAATTTGATTTTGTTCCTGGCCAAACCAGTTTGTTTTTTCAAATTATTTTTATCTTTTAAGAAATGGTTTATGACTCTTTATATTAAAAATTTACAAAAGTGACTATCTTCTATCATTTCTGAAAAGCTTAACTCCTTTTCTGGAATTTCTGACCCTTACATGTGAGCACGATAGAGCATGTTTGCCACGGGGGAGGTTATCATGTCCTCACTGTGATAACCCTGCCAGTGGCAGCAGTGCAAGAGAACGTGCACGTTGTTTCGCGTGAATTTTAAGACAAGCTACAACTCTGCTAAATGTCAGGCACTTTCCCATACAAATGCATTGTATGTTGAAAACCTGAATAATCAGGAACTGTGGATGATTTTACTTCTAGGAGTGTGGTCTTCTCTGTCTAGTGAGCACAATTGTGCCTTCCCCCATGGTGAAATACACTGAGGTTTCTTTCAGCTCCAAATATGTTCTTAAATTTTCATCCCATGTCACAAGAGGGCGCTAATTCATATTCATGTCTAAAGTGGCAACAATAAATTTACTCAAATTTCTTATCTGCAAGGTTGAACTGGAGAAATGTTGGCTGAAAGAAGACTGCTAGTTGGCTTCATTCCTTTTTATAGGAATAATTTCACATTTTACAAATTTTAGATTGTAAAAACCCAAATAATATATCACATAGTTGTTGGATTAAGTGGCAAATTCAATTTTGAGGGAAAAATTTCCTTTGTTCATTTTCTTGTTCATTTTTTACTGTATTATTGAGGTAACAATAGACAAAGAGTTGCAGGCCATAAGGAAATCTATAAATATGTAAATATAAATGTTTAAATAAATACCAAGGTACTTGGTTCTTAGATCAATCCATGTTTCTATTTTCCTTGTTATAATAAAACAAAATTTTCTAGATAAAGCTAGTTCTGCTCATTTTCTCCCCTGATTGCAAAATTAGTACATTATAGTTTGTTACAGAAATATTAGAAGATACAGAAAAAATATTTGAAGGGAAATAATAATTACTCCATAATCATGCAATTTATGTAATCACAGTTGATATTTTGGTATATCTTCTTCCACTCTGTTCCTATATAATTATGATCATGCTATATAAAGATAAATAAATATAGTTGTGTGTGCTACTTTGAAAAACTTACTGCTATATTAATTATTTTCTAGGGTCATTTAAATTTTTAAGTGCAATTTTTAATGGCTAGTGTTCCATATTAACTATTCTCCTATTAATGAAATTTATGTGCTTTCCCTTTTTTCTACTATAAATGATAGTGTGATAAATATCTTTGTTCATGAATCTTTGATGATACCTCTAATGACTTCTTTAGGACAGATTTCTAGAAGTGGCATTCCTAAATGGAAGAACATGATTTTTAAGTCTTTGGATATATACTGCTAAATTACTTTGTGGAAAGTTTTTTTTTTTTTACCAATTTATACAATAGGAAAGTGCCTGATGCTCACTAACTACTCTCATTAGTGTTAAATATTTTAATTTAAAAAATAATGGCTAATTTGATAGATGAAAATGCTAGCTAATGATGATGTAATAAGGATTTTTTTGATTACTAGAGAAGGTAACTATTCCCTATGTTTACCAGCCATTTTTGTTTTCCTCTGTATGAATTATCTTTTCATGACTTTTGTTCATTTTCTAATGTGTGGAAGATTTTATCTTTTCAAATGAGCTCTTAGAGTCTAAGGGTAATATATCTTCATCTGCTATATTTTGGGTATTTCCAAGTTTATACTTTGCCATTTAATTGCTTATGACTTTAAAATATATATGTATATATATTTGAGCAATTTTACATTTTTATGTATTTAAGCCTATAAATAAATACCTCTGTAATTTTGGTCATTGATTTTTCTGATAGTACATTGATTATTCATGTAATTATTTGTTAAAATATCTTTTATGATAGGGAAAAATTTTCAGAGGCAGACACTTTTAAATTTTAGTTTCATTTAGTAATAGATTTCCAGGAGCAAAAGGCAGTTGAAATAATAAACATTGAGGAGAAAAAAAATTAGTTTTATATTAATTTGGGAGTAGATTCAAATTTTATTTGAATTTTAGGAAGACTGTGCATCATATTGCACCAAAGTCTTCTGGTAGACCAATAAAAGCATTTATTACAGTCTTTTTTTCAGAGTAAATTGTTTATTTCCTCATGTCTGCTTATCTGGATTGAACTTAACATCCTACCGGACCTATCTTCTCCTGCCAAAGCAGTAAAGAGGTATCTCATTTTTTCATGCTTGAGAAATGCCAGATAACAGAAATAAGGGCCTATTTTCTCTTTGGTTCCCACAGTGAAAAAATATTCCTGTGGAAAACAACTCTTATCCATGTCCTCCCCGCCCCCGCCCCAGTTGATGCTCTCTCTAATTTCCTAAGAAAATAAATCTTGCCAGATTATCAGATGTGTGGGGCCTGTCACAGAGTCCAGGTCCACCTTACCACCTTACTTCGTGTTTTTTCTTTGGGCTGGATTAGTTGTCCCCTTTCTTGTGGACACCAACACCATGCCCCCTTCCATGCTATTTATCTGCAGTCCATACTTGCTCATTACAAAAATCTTACTTCTTTTTTCTTCATGGCATTTTCTTCACTGGTCCTTTCATTTGGCTCCTAGCTTGCTTCAGGCCTAGGTCATCTTTCCTTGGGCAGAACCCTGGTTCTCATTCTCTCATGCTGTCATTGCCTAGCCTCTCTCATTCTCTCATTTAAAGGCATCTTGAGTCTCATTTCCCTCATCCAAGGTTGCCATATCTAGCAAATAAAAATGCAGGACACCTGACTAAATTTGAATTTCGTATACACAAAGAATAATATTTCTGTAAGAGCATTTCTTATTACTTATACTCCAAAATTATTCTTTACATACCTGCAATTCAGATTTAACAGGGTTTTTCCAGTAGGGATCTGCCCTCATCCTGTGGCTAGTTTTGTGGCTCCTCTTACCTTCTCCTTCATGGTCATGGGCTGCTCTGCCCTACTGGCCATGCCTCCTGCCTGATCTCCTCTCAGTCTGGTCCCCACCAGGCTGACCTCTTCCCTGCATGCCTGGTGGTGGTAGTTCTTTTACATAATATGAATACATTTAAAAAATTTTTTTTATTTCAGCATATTACGGGGGCACAAATGTTTAGGTTACATATATTGCCATTGCCCTACCCGAGTCAGAGCTTCAAGCGTGTCCATCCCCCAGATGGTCGCACCACACCCATTAGGTGTGTATATACCCATCCTCTTCTCGCCCCTCCCATCTGCCTGACACCTGATGAATGTCATTACTATGCGTGCCCTGTACAGTTGTCTGACTCACTTATATGTTAGTATTAATAGCTGCCACTGTGGTCAGTTTAGATGGAAATCCAGCCTCTCACCTCCCCCAAACACATGACTTCCTTGGACATCACCTCCTGTGTCAAAGGGCTTCAACTAATTCTAGTTCCAAAAGCTGATGATGAAGCCATGATTCAGGTTGGTGAGACTTTCTTTGACAGCCCATAAAAATCACAAGCCTCCATTACCCCATTAAAAGATTTTCTTAGGAGTCAAGTGCTAGTTCTGAGTCCCTTGAAAACTATTAAAATTTTACTGTGTGTGTCAAGCAAATAGCAGCAGATATAGCTTGAGGACTGGTTTTGCCTCACAATATTTTTTAAATAGAAGTAGATTTCAGATGCATTTATTTCCCCATACCAGCATCTAGGAAGTATTAATAGCTCTTTTTCTTTCACTAACACAGCTTGTTCTCTAGTAATCAGCATACTGGTTTGTTCCCAATCCTGGTGTGTCCTGCTTTTACATCAAAAAGAGAAAATCTTGCTTAAATCAGTCTTTTGAAAGCACAGAGGCATTAAAATTCTATTATTATTTCTTCCTTTTCTTTTCTGAGGCTTTTAATTCAAGGCTGTGTAAGAGGGTCCATGGTGGGAGAGAAGAGAAAATCCAGTTCTGTTTCCACTAGGATGTGCTGTGTGATCATCCCTGTCATTGTCCTTTAACTTGTATCCATTGGATCCAGTTTATGAGGTTTCCAATATTGGAGCCTCTTGTTTGCCAACATGATGAGATGATGGAGCTTTTGGTACATCTTGGCAGGAATATTTGATGCATCTTTCTCTTAGCCCTGGCAGCAAAAGTTTCTGATAAGAATTTTTTTCCCCTTTGTTGTGGTAACAAGTTCTTGTTAGTTCAGTTTATGAAATTCCTTCTACCCCTGTGCTGGGACTGGGGACTCCAATTCTTTGTACTCACTGGATGGGTTTCTGTTTGCTCATGTTCATGGTGGCCGTGGAGCCCATTGCCCTGCAAGGTTGTCCAGAGCCTCACATGGAGCCTCACAGCAGCAAGGAAAGGTCTGTTTATGATGCAATTTTAACATCTTTGATGATTTTCAAACAACATGTGAGGGAAAGCTTTGGAAACCTACATAACTAAACCTCTCCTCTGAGGTCCAGGTGGTCAGATAGGCTAGATGACTTCCAAGGCCCCTGGTAAATCTGGGATTCTAGGATGCACATCATTAAAGAAATAGGGGGGATGGTGGGAGCTATAGACACCCTTGATTCCTCTTGAGGAAAGCCTAATTATTCCCATTTGACAAAGCCCTGATGACATTGCAGAATTACAGGAATTAGGTTCCGGTTCTCATGTTGTATGTGTTGAGGTGCCTGGCTAATTCAATAATTATGCATTTCAGTGGAGGACATTACAATTTCTAGAAATGTAATGGGATACAGGAAAAAAACAAAAATGGAACAGAGAGGAGTTTCTGTTTCCATTCACTTATTTATCAATTGTTGGTACCCCCTGCTGTGCCTGGCACTGTGTTGGCTGTTGGGCTTATAAGGTATCTAACTTTAGGGAGCTCAAATTTTAAAGAGAAGATACACGTGGAAAAAGTAATCAGCATATATTGTAGGAAAGACTGACTAGAAATGTCATGTGAGTACTGAAGAGTTCGTGAAAGGGAATCAATTGCATGGGGACCGTTTAGTTTTTCAAAGTAGGTGACATCTAAGTTAAAACTTGATAAAAGTGTATGAGTTCAACAGGTAGTCCCAGAGAGCATTCAAGGTAGTGGCAGGGACATGAATAAAAACACAGTGTGAGCTACATTTTTTTTTTTTTACATTGCAAAGATGCAAAGATGTTTAGAGGTATCCTGTGGCAACAGGGAACCCGGTGATTTTAAGCAGTAGAATGATATCATCAGTTCTGAATTTGGAAACAAAACTCCAAATGCAATAAGACCGGCTGGTAGTCTGTGATGAAAGTGTACAGCAGAGGCAGAGGCCAGAAAAGGAGAGGAGGAGGAGGAGGAGGGGATTCTGAGAAAGCTTCGGTTGTGGGGGAAGAGGAGAAGATGCCTGTTCCAATGTAACTGGGGAATTTGGTGTTGCTGTTAAATGAGATGGGAAACTGAGGACATAAAGAGGTTCTTTCTATTTTGGCCATGTTGGATTAGAGGTGGCACGTGCAGTTGGTGATGCTGGAAATCCTGAGCAGGAGGGCAGGAGAGAGATGGTGCTGGAGACATAGATGTGGTCATTACCCAAACATGGGTGATGGTTGAAGCTGTGGTCCAGGAGGAGACCACCGGGAGAATGCAGTGCATAAACCAGAGCAGAATCCTCTGAACATTTGAGTGGGGAGGGGAGCAAGAGGAGCAGGAGAAGGAGACTGGAGGTAGGCTGAGCAGAGGGGCTTCCATGGGTGGTAACAGCAGGGAGGGCTGGGCTTAGACAGCTGGAGTGGAGGATCATGAGGGATGCTAATCAGCCTTACCACTCTTAACGGAACATTGGCATCAAATTGTGTAGACACCTCTACCTGGTTCTATTCCCAAGCATCGCCAGAGGACTTCTACGTGTATATAGGAGGGCTGAACCATGTGGGTTACTAGTTTTACTTAGCAGTGATGGAAAGAAAAGTAGGTTACATGAAATGGATTATGGTCAATGGTTAGTGTTTTATTTTTAGAGTCTACATGAGCTTTACTTTTTATAAACTCTGCTAAAGAATATGACAGTGGTCGGATACATTTTTGTATGTTTACACCACCGCCTACACTATTCTCTTAGAACCCCAGTCTTTAGAGTGCTTATCAGCATTGTTTTGTACCTTGTAAGTTTCCTTTTCTTTCTTTTTTTGCCAAGAGATCATTTTAGGGCAGGCAGAAGTTCTCTGCAGGCTCTGTGGCACCTCTGCTGCTTGATGGGTGCTGAGGATACCAGTCTGACAAGCGAGGCATAGAGTTATCTGCCTCTTCCAGGATTGCAGCTCCGTGCTCATGCTTTTAAGGACATAAAAATACCAGCTTCATTTTCAGTCTATGATCTATTACAATCCCCAAATCTGTTTCTGTCAAACTTATATTTAAAATACACTTATTTAAGGTTTCTGTTTTTCTCTCTAAATCAATTAGCCTTTTCTGATTTCTTTTCACATTGACGTGATCTGTCTTTTAAAAATCAGTTCTAGGAAAGGAAGTTGTTTTGACTCTCACTTCGCTAGGTATATTTCTGACATATATGTCTTGTTAGCTTTCCTTTCTGTGATGACAAGAAGTATCTTTGAAAGTCACTGAAAAGCAGAATGTGGGAAAGGAGACCAAGAAGTCAGGATTTAATGAGGATTCGGATTAACTTTAGAAACCTTTATTTTTAAGAAATAAAAACGCCTATGCTTTCAGAGAACAACAAGTTCTTTCTCTCTAACCTTCATTTTATATTTCTCTGTACACAAAATTTTGTGGAAGTAAGAAGAAAGGCATAAACTATTTCAGTTTTTCCTGCCAATAGCGCCGAAAGCATTAGCAATGGTGAATAATGTGGGATGATGAGTTGACATTTAATTGGAACAGAATCCATGGTACCTCAGAGGAGCTCAGACTTCAGAATAGACTCCACTCTGCTTGGGAGGTGCTTCCAACTGGCAGAATTGTATGAAAATTATCATTGAGGACTTCTCAGAAGGGAGAACAATTAAGACATGGGGTCTAGCACCTGGGGTACTTATGCTCAAAGAGAATGAATATGGAACTGAAACAAAAACCCACACTGGTTTTTTTTTTCTCCAAGTTTTCTATACATCATCACTTCTTTAAAAATATCAGCTAATTAACCAATCTGATTTGGGGTCATTACCTGGGAGACTCTCTACAAATACATTTATTAACCTTTCTGCACCTTCAGGTTCTCAGCTTATATGATCTCCTTCATTAGCCAGCATTAGCCCCTAACACCTTAATGAGGTGATAACATTTAAACTTCATCTACTTCTTCATCTGCCTACCTTTCTTGATTCCATTCATTAAATTGGAGAGACTTGGACTGGACCACTTGGTGTAGAAAAAAGAAAAACATAATTTTCCCTTCACTGCACGTCTGTCAGTAGACTTGTAATTGTATTCCCTTGGTCTCAAAGGCAGTCAGCATGGTGACAGATGAGTCCAAAGCCTAGAAAACCAACCACAGGCACATGCCTTTGGACAGGTGGCTGGTGCACTATCTTTTATGGATGAAGAATTGTCAATTCTTAGTTGCAAATATAAATTGTGCTCCTCCACCATGGGAAAGCTCTTTTAGAAGTGGATTTCCTAAAGTCCCAATTGGTCACTTGTTTCATCTGCCTTAGAAAATTAAGAAGCAGTTATAAATCCATGCCATACTTTTTAGATGGGCAGGAAACTTTTTTCTGGTCCACAAAACTTTCACTATTCTGACCTGACTGGTGAGCTAAAATGGTCTTTAAAGATAAAGTAGTAAAACCTATTTGTGGTGTAGATAAGAAATTGAAACAAAAGTGGTTGGGTCATTTCTCTTTCTGTTTAATTAAAATTCATGCTGATTCTTTATTTCCATTATGACTGGTCTGGTGTTTTGCATGTTAGGCATGTAGGTCCACCTAAATTCATGTATCTAGGCTGCCAGATGGGATTGGACTAGCTGCAGATGGATGCTACAGTGGGATAATTGGGCTTCTCTGCTCCTTCTTGAATCCTTTAAGAGGTATATTCTATCATCTCATGGGCATTCATTTAAAATTTCCTGCTTAATCTGCCCTCTGATGGCAGTTTCAACTGTAGGAAATAAGTAAAAACACATTTACTTAGAAAAATCTCTTATATATTTGATAGTAACACAATCCCTTTTCTTTTTTCAATTATCATTGTTAATACTAGTAACATTTTTCAGTTTGCTGTGGGGCAGACTCTCTGCCTGTTTTTGTACAGCTTGCAAGCTAAGAATTATTTTCACATTGCTAAGTGGTTGAAAAAATCAAGAGAATAGTATTTTGTGACACATAGAATGATATGAAATTTCAATCTTAGCGTTCAGAAGTTAAGTATTACTGGATCACACCCATGCCCATTAGTTTATGTATCGTCTGCGGTTGCTTTTGTGCTACAACAGCAGAGTTGAGTAGTTGCTGCAGAGCCTAACTTATTTACTGTCTGGTCCCATATGGGAAAAGTTTGCCAAGCCTCCCTCTATACCACATGCTCTACGGATGTTAGCTCATTTAATCCTCACAACAACACTATGCGGTATTTGCATCCACTGTTCTTACTACAGATGAGTAAACTGAGGCTTAGAAAGGATGTGAATTGACCAGAGTGAAACAACTAGAGAATGACAGAGCTGGGAGAGCAGCCCATGTTTGTCTGAGGGGGAAGTACTGGCCCCATCGTCTTACACTGAATTGCGTCTCTCTTTGGCTACCAACTCAATCCATTTCTGCAACTGTGTTGCTGTCTTCTGCACTACTTCTTAATTCTCCCATCCCCGTTAAATCAAAGAGTCAATGAATGCACACCATTACACAGAAAACCTGAGTGTAATACAGCTCACAGTTTGATCAATCTTTTCTTTAATTGAATCAGTAATCTAACTCTGCAGTTGACTGAGCCTTTGGTACCGTGTCTGTGAGAATAAAAACAGGTTGATGAACTTCCTATAGTAAATGCTGAGCAAACTAACTGGTATGAGTGTAGGTTGGAACTGAAAGAGAGGTTGAGTCACAGGAGAATGATATCGTGAGTCAAATTAGGGCCTTGAATTTGGTGCCTGTAACTTGAGCTTTTTAAATTGAGCAGTGAATGTATAGGTTTCTCTATTTTTAGTGGTAATACTCAGCTACAAACAAACGTTAGACAATTCACTTGTAATGGGCACATGGAGGGCGAAAGTGCTTGAGAAATACTATCCGAATTTGTAATTCAACTTGTATCCGGAGTTGTTTTTCATGTGGAAAAAGGCAACAATTAAAAAGCCATTACATTATACCTTTCTAATTGGAGCATCTTAAGATGTTCATTAAACAGCATAAAGGATCATCTGAGGCCATTGAATACCTGTAGTTGAGTGGTATAACTATCTATAGATACATACTTCTAAGCCATATGCTCCATATGCTGCTAAAATAGCTTCAAAGAAACCATGAATAGCTATCTCTATCCATTAACCCATTTCTTTTTGATTTGCAATTCTTTCAATTAGTGAAGAAAGAAAACAGTTCATAAAATTAGGTCAATTTCTTTTTTCTTAATTGTTCTTTAAGTGTATAGAAAAATAAAGTAAATATGCATGCACTTAAATTAGGTATCTGTCTTAAAGTTAGGCCTCCCTTGCTTTCAAGTAACAGAAAATGTCACTCTCATGAATTAAAAGGGGAACTTTTGTAAACAGAGATGGGATCCAGGGGTAGCTCATGGAATCCAAAGGCAATTAATGTGATGGGGTTTCACAAAGGACTGGGCAGGGCTGGAAATGTTTGGAAGCTAGGCAGCTATGTTTTCATCTCTTTCTCACTCTGTCAGGCCAGATGGTCTCTTGTTTCAGATTCTTTGTAGTGTCTGCTTTAGGCTTGTCTTTTCTGCTTCTCCATTTACATATTGGAATATGGCCTTCTCACAGCTCACCAGAGACTAAACAGTGCCCCAGTTCCTGAATCCTGGGAGAGAGAGACTCTGTTTGGCTCATCTTGGATCAGGTGGCCTGGGATCTGGGACCCATGATTCAAACACCTCTGCCCCTACTCGCAGTTGGCCTCTGTATGGCTGAGTCCAGCCTGCAGGGCACGCTTGATCCTCCACAGTCACTGGTGGGACGTTGTTAGTCTAGCCCTTCACACTGGAGAATTTTGAAAGATGAAGAATCACTACATTTACCTCACTTGTTAAATCTGATGGAAAACATCAAATATTTCTGAGGTGCCACTTCTCTCCAGCAGCTCTGAAGAGCTTTTGCTCTTGACAACAGTAGCAGCTCCTACTACTAGAGATGATTTCTAGCAGCCCATGTTGGGCTTCTTAGGCTTAATTCAGTTCCTTACCTACTATGTGACAGATAGCATGTTGGATGCTGAGGATACAGACAGGTAAGGAACTGATTTCTACAATTAGGTAGGTATTGTCTTTAAGAAAATGCACACGATACCAAGAGTGCAGAGGAAGGGCATTCAGCTAAACTACTGGGACTGAAGGGATACTTCTTGCAAAAGTCGTGTCACAGGAGCAAGCCTGTACCTCACACTGAACTGCTTTCTCGCTTTCAGTTTCCTCTGTCCTGTAGGATCACCCTTGCCATAAATCAGGCAACTATGAATGTGCGGATCTGCTTTGGGCCCCTACCCACTCATATGTCTATGCTTGTGTCAATTCCATGCTGTCTTAAGTATTGTAACTTTATTACAAGTTTGATATCAAGTAATGTAAGCCTTCCAGTTCTCTTCCTCCTCTTCCTTCTCCTCCTCTTGTCCTTCTCCTTCTTCTCTTCTCCTCTTTCTTCTTCCCTCCTTCTCTTCATCTCTCTCCCTTCTACCTCCAGGACACCCAGCCAAATCTCTGCATGGATTGAAGGCTTTCCTGGAGCCTTTGAATTTCAGCTTGCTCCACTTTGCAGTCCTTAAGTGATGCATCACAAAGCCTGGTGGTTACCTGCTTACAAATGGGGTGGGAGTGGGGTAGAAGAGCAAGGGAACAGATACTCCCATAATTATTGTTCCCTGCAGATATAAGCCACTTGGATAGTAAAGTGCTGTCATCTCCCAGACATATAAAGATTTAACTTGTGAATCATCTTGTGCCAGGCAGTTTCTCCAAAACACATTATTTTATATATTTTTTAAATAACTGACAATTTTCATTGGCAAATACAAAATTATAAACTTTGTAGTCCAGGCAGTGCACTATCTAAGCCTGAAAAAAATAGCTTTTCCTTCAGGAGGCTTGAAGCTTAGGGTGCAGAGTCAGAGCCCACCAGTGGTGGAACCTCGGAAGGGAATAACCAGGATTTCCAGCTCCATAGACAGGAGAGCCCTGCAAGCCTCCATCCCTCTGTGGATGCTACGTCCTTCTGAGAGCAGCTGGGAGGACACAGATCACTCCTCCAGAGCTCCATGAAGCCAGGGACTGTGTGGGCTCGATCACTGCTGAGTCCCCTAGCAACGTGCAGGGCACAGCAGGTGCCCAACAATATTGATTAAGTGAATGAACAAAGTGTAGGTGTAAACAATGAATAGCTCATGTTTGAATCACTTCGAGCTACCACATTACTTTATCCTGGGGTGGGAGGCAAGATGATGGACTTTCTGCTTGCAGTCATTTCTCTTCTGCCCCAGAGCAGCAAGCCTATCTCGGCTGATACAACCTCATAATCCATTCTCTCTTGCTTAATGTAGTCCAGTCAAAAATGTAAGGCTTTCTCTAAGTCACAGAAGACCTCTCTTAAGGGAAAGTTGAAAGAAAACCTAATTAGAATATAGCAAAACTCTCAAATCTCCCAGCTCTATTTGTGCCTGTGCAGAGTTAAGTGAGCAGAGTTCCCAGCCCCAGTGCCTCAACTGGCATGATCCTTCCTTGGAGAGAAGCCTGAGGTGTGAAAGTCGTTTCAGTGATAGTATTTGAGTATCAGAGATAGTACATGTGCCTATTTTATTAACATTGACCAACCTGACCATTAACTCTGATATCTTTTGTGCTACTGAGGAATGTACTGGCACAAAAGGTTTCCCTTGAAGATGATAAATGCCATGGCTTCCTAATGTGGGAGAAAGTGGCTGGGGTGAGAGGCAAATGGGGAGTCATTGTTTAATGGGTACAGAGTTTCAGTTTGGGATATTGCAAAAGTTCTGGAGATGGAAAATGGTTGCACAACAATGCAAATGTACTTAAAGCCACTGAATTGCACGCATAAAAGTCGTTAAAACGGGCAAATTTTGTATTATGTGTATTTACCAGAATTAAAAAAGTTCTATTTTGTGAGTTTTTGGAGGTGTCATATGTTGAAGCAGTTGTTACTATCTCTATCACAAGATGCGTAGAGAGGAAGTTGGCAGTACCCGGGAAGCCGACGGGGACTCAAGTCCCAGATGATTTGTGGCCAGTGACCTCTCATTGGTCACCTCTGTACAGGTCACTGCATTCAACAACGCCCTACTCCCTGCCCACTCCCTAAATCCCAGCAACTCAAGCGTTACATTGTGGTAAATAATGAGTCTCTGTCTCTAGACAAAACTGTTACACTAACAGCATCCCTGTACCATTTTTAGCTGAGCACATTTTATTCCTTTCCCTGTCCCCAAATGGGAGACTATCTCTGTGCTGTCAAAGCGTGCACTGTGCTTTCTGAAAGACTGTCGGAGGTGGAGGAAGTACTTCCCACTTGTAGCCTGTCAGATAATTTGGGATTCTTTTGCATGTAAAGTGGCATGTCTGGGAGAAAAAGGCCTCCTACTCAAAATAATTTTGGTCTAATTTTCATACGTAGTTTTTATTTTGAGAAGGTTTTAACTCAGGCATTTAATTTTGGGACATTCTGAGGCCTTTTTGGTTCACAGAGGGGATTTAAAAACATGGAAATTGGATTATAATTTCTGACCTTACAAATTATTTGCTTTTTTATTAATAAAAATTTCTTAAAATCCTAAGTACAGTGTTTAAAGTTAAGTATCCTAAAACCGGGAACAACTACTGAACTTAATGTTGGATTTAATTCATTTTTTCAATGAATATGGATACAAATTTGTAGTTATAGTTTATAGGTAGAATAAAGTAAAGCAATAAATGTTAACTATGCTAATAAAGATTTGGTGTGCTTTAAGAAAAGAGGGGAATAATGAAGACTAGAACAAAGCCTCTAACTTGATTTTCTTAGCAAAGTCCTTACAGAAATATCAGGTTCATTTGGTCTGAAAAATGACAATGGTTTTTCCATTTTGCAAGCTGTTTTGTTGTGTGTGTGTGTGTGTGTGTGTGTGTGTGTGTGTATGTGTGTGTATACACATACATATACATACACACACGCTGTATATATTTTTGGTAGCAGAGCTGAGTGCAACTTAGCATGTCATTGTGACAGTGAAGCATCTATATTCAGAATTTTCCTTTGGCCTGAATATCTGACTCAGAATGGCAGCTGACAGTTTTCATTTCCTGTAGTTAAAAGTGGTTAAGTGGATAGTTTCCATTTTAAGAGCACCTGAGTCATTTAATAATTAAAAAATAATTTAAAAGGCATCAGGTGAAGATCCTTCATCCCAGTGTACTTCTACATATTTCTAGGGCAGGACTAGAATTCTGAATCCTGAACCTTGGAGTCACAATTATTTTCTCTAGGAAGTATCTAGAACTATATACTAAGGAACTTTTGTCTCATTCTGGAGGCCATTGGGAAATGTGAGTAGTCTTAGACAAGAATTTCTCACTTAGGCTGGGTTTATACCATCTGTTTCTCCTTCCTTTTCCCTCCCCAGTGGAATGTCTAGTGGTAAATTTACATGGAAGTTACTAGATAAGTGAAGAAATATGTTACTTCAATAATTTCAAAATTCACAAAAGAAATAGGACATTCTGTTGTGCAAAATAGTGCAGCTCAAGGCAACTCATCAATTGCTCCTTGTTTGCATTTTTATCGCAATTTGCATTTTACAGTGATTGCGTGTACACCAGCTCATTTATTCTTGGAATTACCCTGCGAGCAAGTGCCTACTGTGTACTGAGTCCTGTGCTGGGTATTAGAGGGCATGTAAAAGAAGTTGAAGAAGGCCTTTGTCTTTTTAAAAACTGTTCTTGCTTTTTATGAAGTGTTAGAGGTCTGAGGTTTGAATAGATGAGAGGCTGTATGGAGAGGTGAGAGAAGGCCCAGACCAAGCTGGGGTAGCTGGTGTCTCTGTATAAGCTGCAATCGGATGTCAGCCCCATCCACCAGTCTGTCTCTGGTTTTGCTGTCTTCATAAATGGCCAGGACTTGATGAGATTTGATCAACTTGTGGGGAATGATGATATTGTCCCCCAACTATCAAATATCAAATATATGAGTGTGAATTTATAAAGTAAGTGGTGGTTCTTAAGTGTTTTCTGATAAGAAAACTAAGTGGACATTCTGATTGCAGAAAATATTGAAAATGCAGGAAAATATAAAGAAGCAGCTAAGAATCGTTTGTAACCAGGACTAGATCATGACACTCAAAGGCATTATGCAATGAATAGAACATAGCACCCTCAAACCACATTTGTATTTCAAAATGAAAACAACGCTAAAGCTGTACAGCAAATGTAAAGAAGTACAACTATATTCGGATTTTGCACATGGTGAGTAATTCACTGCTCTTTGTGTTTTTAATCATGAAGTTCTTTCAGAAAAAAAAAAAAAAAACTTTTGCGTTTGCTCTGCTGGTGCCCTGGCCACCTGCTGAGTAATCTAGTACTACCTTCCCTCCCACAACCCGAAGACAATTGCTGTTCCTATTTTGGTGTATATGCTTGTAGAGTTTTCTTATATAGATAAAAATAAATTTTATAACCAAATTTGGATACTGCACATGAAATTTTTTTCATCTTAATTTTTCACTTACCATATCATAAAAATATTCTCTTACCATTAAGAAATCTTTGAAGACATTATCAGTAGCTCAGCCATGGTTATAGTTAACCAGTCTCTGAGTGTTTCTAGTTTCGTATGCTTAAATAAGGTTCTGTGAACAGCCTGCTGCATACGTCTTTTAATCCATTTCTGATTTTTATTTGTGTTCATTACTTGGATCTGGTTTGTATGCCTGCCAGCAAGTCTGTCTTGTGGTGCCTTTGACAATCCATAGTGGTGTTATTTTAAAAAGGAATAAAAAACAACTTTTCTCATTTGATAGAAAAATAGTATTTTGGTTTATTTTATACTTGTTTAGTAGTAGGATAAGTTTTTTTATATATTCACTGATCATTTTAAAATTTCTCTGTTTATGTCCACTGAACCTTTTTCTGTCATATCAGGATTTTTGCAAGCTCTAAATCCTTAATCTATATTAAGGATATCAAATAATTTCTTTTACATTGTTTGAAATATTTCCTCTCCATTTTTCTTTGCTTTTTAATTTTTTGGCATATTTGATATAGAAAGATTTAAGTTAATATTACCAAACTCATCAATATATTCTTTTGAATTTGTTCATTACTTAAAAAGCCTTTTGTGATCCTGAGATCTGATATTCAAGTAAATTTTCTTCTAGGTTTTTTTTTAAAACAATTTTTTCTTTTCTTTCTTTCTTTTTTTAACTTCTTGTATACCCTGTGACTAATGTCTTGTTTTACACGAGGTATTGTTTATTTTCATTTGTGAATGCTTGGCATCATTGTATTTGTTCAGTTCTTGAGTTTGGCAAATAAGAAAGGATGGTCTAAGGAGTCTACCAAAAGGAGCATCATCCTATGGCTTCTCTTAATATTCTGAAATCTTCTCCTATACATTGGAGTAGGTGTGAACTTTCCAACCACTCTTTTAATACTTCCTCTTCTTAATTCTTTCCTTTGCTTCCATGTCTGTCTTCACCTGTCATCTTCCCCAAATTATCATTTGACAAATCTGAAACATACCCATTGCCTCCCCAGCTAGGCAGGTTTGAAGATCTTGGTCACAAGCAAATTAAATTAGGAAATTTGATTACTCTGTACATGATATGCCTTTCTGGCTGACAGAAATCACTGACTTTTGTAGACATTAGAAATACTTTCTAGTTAGCTTCATATATTTTTCCATGAGAGAGGTTTTTAATGGAATGGCTAATGGTTGTTTTTTAAATGCCATGAAGAGCCATACAACGTAAGAGATTTCTAAAGCTAGCATGATACAGAGAGAAATTCGATTTCTTATTTTAAAATAATTGATAGTCTTTCCAGGAGTCATCAGTATCTCTGAAGAGTATTTTAGTTTCATTAGCTTCACCCCTCTACAATCTGTATCTGAAAGATAGGAATTTTGCAGATGGCATTGGGCCATGCTTCATTTCTGGTCAAATCACACCATAATGATGCCACTTATTCATCCATAAAAGCTTATGGAAGTGCATTGAACATCTGCACATAAAGCAGCCATTCATGCAAAGAAAGCCGAGGACCTTGTTTATCACAAGGGATCTGCGAGCTCTCTTTTCCCGCTCAGTTGGCCTCAGAAGTTTCAACTGCCCTGGGAGAGAAGTGCCAACAGCTAGCCTGATGAGCCAGTCCACAGAAACATGCTCTCTCTGCCCTCGTGGATGTGTGGCCAGAGCTGGGGCAGAGCCAGCATGCATTTAGTTCTTCTGGAGGCTGAGAAGAAGCATCTTTCTTTAGCTCCACACTCCCAAACCACTGCTTGGACATATGGCTTCTTACAGTAATGTTTACCCTTAACTTCATGGTCTTTGTCATCTTTAGGCAAAGCATATTTGAATTTTTTGAAATTCTAGCGATTCCTTAAACAGTTGTTTTTACAGAAGTACCAGTTCAATGAAAAGCATAGTAATAGTTCCCTATTTCCAGTCATTGTAAATATTCTTTCATTTGCCTAGTTAATAGGTGTTTATTGAGCAGCTACTGTGTGCCAGGTACTATGGATATAGCACTGAGCAAGGACGAAGTCATTTTATATCCTCCAGTATAATTCAAGTATGACAAATGAATTTGGACTAATCCTTTGAGAACTTTATTATTTTTTCAAAAAGCACCTCAGCTTTCACTTCTTCATAATTATAGCATAATTTAGGTCCTAGCCTGAAGAAAAGTCTAGAAATCTGAGCAGTTTCACTTTTGATAGTTGTGCACACCTTCTTCACCTTTAATTGCTTTCTTGTTTCCTTAACAGAAATGTATTTTGCACTTACCCATCACACATGCCTCAATCCATGTTTGCTGTGAATAATAGTGATGCAAAGGGTAGCTAGTTCCAGTACAAATGCAAGGATATTAGCTTTTTATGTTGATGCCATAACAAGTTGTCACACACTTAGTGGCTTAAAACAACACAAATTTGTTATCTCACAGTTGTGTAGGTTAAAGTCTGAGTCGACTTGCATGGTCTTTCTGCACTGGGTTTCATGAGGCAGAACTCAACATGTCGGTTGGCCTGAGCTCTTACCTGGAGGCTCTGGGGGAGAATCCACTTCTAAACCTATTTAGGGTTTTGGCAAGATTCCATTCCTTGTGGTTGTAGAACTCAGGTCCCTGTTTCCTTGCTGCCTCTTGGGAACTTCTTTCAGCTCCCGAAGTTCACTTGCATTCCTGTATCTTCAAACCAGCAATACCACACTGCTGGGAACCCAACGCTTTGAATCTCCCTGACTTTCTCTTCTGCTGCATCTCTCTCTGACTCCAGCCAGAGAAAGTTCTCTTAAGAGCTCATGTGCTTAGCCTGGGTCCACCTGGATAATCCAGGATAAACTCCCAGTTTTAAGATCCATAACCTTCATTCCATCTGCAAAGTCCCTTTGCCATGTAATGTAGCATACTGGCAGGTTCCAGGGATTAGGATATGGACCTATTTGAGGAGCCATTTGGCCTTTTTCAAGGACCTCACAAGAACACTTTCTGACTAAATTCTTACCACATGAGATGGGTACTATCAGTAGCCCAATTTTGCAGGTGGAGAAATTGAAGCTCAGAGAGAGCAAGGTATATGCTCAAAGCCTTGCAGCTGATAAGGTCAGCATTGAAATTTGAACCCAATCTGTCTCAAAAGCTACTGTGTCATCTGCAAAAAAAAAAAAAAAGTATGAAATGTTGTTAACTGATGGAATGCCTGTCTGTTGAGATAATTAAATAATCTGCTAAAGTTAAATTTCATCAGAATGCTTTGGGATCCCCTAAAAGCTAAGAAAGATGAAAACACATAGGCATCTTCTTGAATCATTTCTGCATCAGAAATTTACATTCCTTACTTTCTTTCAATATTCAGGCGAGCCAATTACTAGAACTTCAAATGTTATTATGAAATAAATGCTAATGCCTTAGCATTTGTGTATTTGGCATCTGAATAAATATTCTACTCTGTAAGTAAAATTTTATAACAGTAGCATTTCTTGAAGTAGAATACCTCTGAGGGACCAACTCTCCTGATTTCTCGATGCAGGAATCTTCTATGTAATATTTCTGACTTTCCAATATTATTCAGCTTGAGTTTTCTCTCACTACTAGAACACTAACAGAGTCAGAGAGTTTTTACTATTTTGCAAGGTAGCTATTTTTAATCAGCAAATAGCTTTAATACTTATGTCTTCTTTTGTTAAATAAACATTTTGCTTCTGCCATTTTCCACCACTGATATTTATTATAAATCTGAGGAAAAATTCAAAATGTATTTTCCTATTAGAAAGGTAAATTGGACAAATATATCCAAATGTTTTGCTAAATACCAATTAGAGCTGTTAAGAGTTCCACTTCAACATAGTTAAGTTTAATGAAGGTAGGGATGTCGTCTTGTATACCCAGTGCCTAGGACCTAACACATGGCAAGTGCTAAATAAATGTTTATTGAGTGAATGAAGCAATGAATGAATTTCCATTTTCCATGTACACAAAGGGGAAAACATAATTCAAAGTTCTGCTTAAGAAATGGCTAAATACATTTGATTTGGACATTTTGATAGATTGGATGGATTGTACTGTATCATAAATCATCAGAGCATTCTTTATCTGAAGGTGTGCATGCTAGAAAAGCAAGTACATATTTCTGCTTTTCACAAAAGCAAATTTCTTTTGAATAATTCTCAATGAAAGAAAGTATCAAGGGATGGGAGGATTCATTCATGCCATTGCCTGTCTTTGTATAACAGAAACAAGTGCTCTCCATAGATGAGGGAACATTACAAAGACTATCGTGTGCATTTAATTTCTTCATATTTTCAGCATATAAATAATTGTCTACCAAATGTGACTATTTTGTCCTGAAGTACCCACATTTAAGAGAACATGAAAACTCCACATTTATAGTTTTTAATATAAAAATCTCAAAAAATTTTAGTGTTAAGAATTCCGCAATGATTTTAGCACAATCTTTTGAAATTAAAGGGTACTAGATTAGTGCAAAAGCAAAAAATCATACAGTTGCGCTAAATAGGAAGCATTTCTTTCTAGTTTAAATAATGGTTTTCCAAGGCCATATTAGACCCTTCTCAGGTGACCTTTTGCTATCAGAGACAATGTCCAGTGAACTGACACTGAGGCTGTCTTAAATTACATCCAAAGAGGTATATTGTTATTATTAGCAGTTTTTGTTGGTCCTGGATTTTGCAGATATAGCAAGCAATCCGGATAAATGTGCACCAGGTCACCTTCAGTTTGTTATATTTTCACTAAGCATTTATTTCTTTTTGAAAGTTGATGATTTAGGATAATTTAGGTAACTGGAGGGCACTATTTTGAAGTTTTTATTTTTGTTCATTTCAAATCCTGAAATTTAGTAATCTCTCTAAATGTTCTTGTGGAGATAATATCAGCAAAAACTTTTGGGGTGCCACTTAGCACCCAGTGTTTCTATTTTGTCACAGAGAGTTTTAGCAGTGTTTGAAAGTGCTAAGTTAAATTGTGGCTATTTTGCTTATTGTCTGAAACTGAAGTCCTCACATGGTATGCTAGCCATTGGTTTGGAAAACAAAGTCCTAATCATACCAGATTCTGTTCTACCATCACCTAAAATTCAGGTAAACTCAATTCAAAATTCATTCAACAAATATTTATTGAGTGCCTGTTATGTACCAGGGTAAATTCTAGTTGCTGGGCATACAAGATCGAATAAGGGAGTTTACAGGCTCAGGTGGAGAAACAAACAAGCACATAAAAATTAAGCAACCTGATGGATGTTGTGACAGGTATTTATTCACAGGTGCCAGGATATGACAAGAAGAAGGTATTTCAGTCAGACTGGTGGGTCTGAGAAGGGTCTCCCGAGGAGGTGACACGGAGAGACCACTTGACATATGACTAGAAGACAGAGAAGAGCAGGAAAGGCTTGGGGGAGTGGAACTGTCTGAGTGTTCAGAGGACTGCTGATAGCATGATCCTGATGTGTGTGTCTGCTCATGTACACACGGGTTGTGGAGAAGAGACAAACAGGAACAGGAGCCAGGTCACAAGGAAGCCTTCAGTGTACTATTTAGAAGCTTAACTGTTATTCTAGAAATTGGTGTGTGTGTTGGGGGCGGGGGGACAATGAACAGTGTCTTCCCTGTTTCTGTCAATGAAACCATTTTTCTCCCAGTCGCATAGATTTGAAATAACATAGTGTCTTCTCTATTTTTTTTTGTCTCCCCGATGTTACTGTTCAATAACTATCCTTTTAATTCACCCTACTCTTTCTGGTTCTACTATTTGCCCAATTTTAGGCTCATCTTCCTCATGCTGGGACCATGGCTGGGTCCCCTGAATGGTCTTCCTCCCCTACTCCCTCCCTCCATCCCTCTTTCCTCTTCTCCAGACAGTTCTATCTATCCCTGACAAGTTAACCTACTTAAACCGCTTTGGCTTTAGGAATCTTTAGCAGTTGAGAGGCTGCATCTGATGAAGGTTTTCTTGCTGGTAGGGACTCTGCGGAGTCCTGAGGCAGTGCAGGACGTCACATGGTGAGGGGGCTGAGTGTGCTACCTCGGGTCTCTCTCTTCTTATAAAGCCACCTATTCCATGCCTGTGATAACCCATTAATCCAGTGACCCAGGAATGGATTAACCTATTCATGAGTAGAGCCCTTATGACCCAATCACCTCTTAAAGACCCCACATTTCAAACTGCCACATTGGAAATTAAATTTCAACATGAGCTTTGAAGGGGACAAATATTTAAACCATAGCAACCACCTACTATGTGCCAGACTTTGTGTTAGGCAATGGAAAGTGTGTGCTCTGCCACATAACTGTAATCCTCATGGTTGCAGTGACTTTAAAGGAGCACCATTTATTACGTGATGGCTTGTGAAGTTCTCGTATCAATGATAACTCTGAGTATTAAAGGACAGTTCAATCATGGAAGGCTGGAGTCCATCCTTTCTCATAAGTTATACTAAATTTCACTTTCCTTATCACTCCACTCATCCAGAAAATTTCATAATGTGCTCATAATGTGCTCATGATTCATTATTGTGTTAGATTTCTATTGCTGTATAACACATGGCCGCAAACTTAATGACTTAAAATAAGTACCCTAGTGTTATAGCGCTTTTAGAATTTGTCTAGCAGGTTTTCACCACAAAACCTCCATGCCCCTCTCACCCCCCAAAAAAGAAAGAAAAAAAAACCCCAAGCACTCATTTGTTATCTCACATTTCTGTGGGTCAGCACTCCAGGTATGGGCTAGCTGGGTCCTCTGCTCCGGGTCTCACTAGGTTGGGCTGCAGTTCTTATGTGGAGCCCAAATTAAATTTCATGTTAACTCATGTTGGAGAATTCAGCTCCTTGTGGTTAAAGGACTAACATCCCATTTTCCTGCCGGCTGTTGGCTGCAGGCCACTTCCAGGATCCGGAGGCCGAGTCTAGTTCCTGTGGTCTCCATAGGCCCTTTCAGCACTTGGATATTTGCTTCTCTCAGGACAGCACTAGTGCATCTCTCTCACCACTAATCCTCTTCTGGTCAGCTGCGACAGAGGTTTCTATAATCATAACCTATATAAATGTTTGAAGTGATGGATATCCCAGTTACCCTGATTTGATCATTACACATTATATACATGTATCAAAATATTGCATGTGTCAAAATATTACATGTACCCCCCCAATATGTACAATTGTTATATAGCATTAAAAAGATTTTTAAAAAATAGGACCTAGTAAAAAAAATAAAAAGATAGTAGGTAGTGAGTATCCCATCATATTTACAGGCTCTGCCTACACTCTAGAGGATTATGCAAGGTGTGCACAGCAGGGGGCTAAAATTTGGGGGGGCATCTGAGAATTCTGCCTACTATGCCTTTGCATGACATTGGTATGTTGGGGTGGATATTTAAATTAATTACATGTTTGACATTTAAAAACAAAGCGGAGGCTGGGCCAGGAGGAGGTTCAGTACAAGAGGTGAAGCGTGTGGCTGCCGTCACTCTCACAGGGTGTTGGGCTGCTGGATGGCTCGTGGGCCTGACCTTATGGAGCCATTTAATGTGTTTGCTGAAATAGTCCAAGGATGAAAATTTAGCTCACAGTTCAGAAAAAGATGAGAAGCTTTTCTAGAATTTACTTAGAGGAACAAAATTTAAACTTATATTCAGTGCTAGTGACAGACCAGATTAGACCTAAGCAGATGGTCAGTGACAACTACAGATGGCAACAGCTTCAGTTTAAAAGTTTATCTATTGCTGCGGGGAATAACAACCTTTAATGTTTTGCTTCCACTGTCTAAACTCCCTCTGGAGTTGGTTTCTTTGTACTTTTCCTCAGAGTCTGGCTCTTCTGCTCATGTTTTCGTTTCTGTGTGTAGAAACTAAAGACCTATGTGAAGAATTTTAGATGGTACTAGTGTAATAATTGAACATACCACATTGGAGAACTTGAACTACTGATAGTCTTTAGAAATATTTGTTGTGTTGACAACTATATGCTGCCTGAAGTGCCATTTATCATTTTCTGTATGTGTGACCAGTTAACAACTAACAAATCAAGTGAAAGAGAGATGTGTTGGTTTTGGTGTGTAGGATTATTCATTTTTTCTACAGATATTTGCTGAGTGCCTGTCACATGCCAGGCACTGTGCTTGGGATACAACAGAGAATGCAACAGACCTGACTCCTGCCTTCAAGGATAGGGAACAGAGAGATTAGACAGATTCAGGAGATTCTAAAGATGGTCATATTCTTATGTTCTCTAAAATTAGACATTAGGTTTATTTTACAGATGGTTAAATGCTAGTGCATCAAGGAATCAAGGATACCTAAGACCAGGGTATAGACAGTGTCACGTTAGGAATGAAATACCAGAGTGCCAACTGGTCCAGCCTGTCATACCATCTCCCAGTTTTTAAGTCTAAGGACAGCTAAGTAGAGCCGTTTTGAGAGAATAAAATAAGTATAAAGAAAATAATCACTGATCTGCTTTTCTTCTTTGAGTTTCTGTGATTGGGCAATTTTGCTCATGGTTACAGAGCTAATTAGAGGCAAGACAGTGATTTCAATCCTACAAGTCCAATCATCTTTTGACTATAGCTCCATAAAATACTTTAACATCCTCTATTCTTTTGTCCTTCGTTGTCATTTTCTAGTGTGCTTATAATTACCCACTCAGTAAAACTGCTTTCAAAATGACAACCTTAGTTCCTTAGTGTGAATTTTATTCTCATTTTCTTAAAAGCATTTTAGTTCAAATTGGTCTAATCGTATTTTCAGATATTTTCTCTTAGATTTATGTTTAAAACTAACATATACTTGCATAGGTGGGAGTTGAGTAAAAAAATATATTTTTAACTAAATTTTATTTTGATAGCACATAGAGGAAGTTAGGGTTTAGAGTGCTAATTCCAGAATCTAATAGGGTGAATTTTCTTTGGGGTCCAAGAAGGTCTCTATATCCTGAACCTAAGTATGAATCCAGAATTTACTGAGGTTTCTATACAAATGTTCTATTTAAGGGCCTCTTATTAGTTTGTATTATTTTGGAACAGAAATGCCACTTGTTTTTATATCTGTTTCTTCAATGGGAGATGATAACTCCTTCAATATTAATGTACTGCAAGGATTAATTAATTGTTTGTGAAAGCTCTTGAACATATTTCCAGAGCTGACTAACACATCCTTGTGGTAAAGACAAACATGAGGGAAAATAAAAGTGGTTTATGATATTTCAGTAATGAACTCCTATTCTTAATAATTTCTTTTACCATCTTATTAGGCCATATCAATAAGCAGATGCCAAAAAATTGTTGGCTTGTTAACACATACAAAAGGTAGAAAATGCAAACTGGTTCTGTTAGGCACAGTCCACTTATGTTATATACGATGTATGTTGCTCTTTCATGCTTTTATTATTGTTTTGGGGTTTTATTTTTCCTCTAAGAAACTCAAAATGCTTTAACCAGTCTTCTGGTGTTCACAGCAATTCTCTCAAGACCAATGTCAGGTGAGTAGAAATTATTAAAGACAATAATCTGTCACCTCACTGATCCTCAGCTTCATCCCCACCTTGAGAATGACACACAAAACTCGAAATAATCTCCTCCCTTTTCCAGCTCACACAAACACACAGAAGACCAGGCAGTATGATCTAGACAAGTGTTTTTCAACTGAGAGTGATTTTGCCCTCCAGGGTACATTTGGCAATGTCTCTAGACATATTTTAGTTGTTAGAACCTGCGGGGAGGGGAGTGCTATTGGCATCTAGAGGGTAGAGGCCAGGGATGCACAGTCTGGCCCCGCACAGCTCAGAATTGTCCAGCCCAAAATGTCAGTGTTGCTGTCCTTGAAAACCCTGACACAGAGGCAGAAGCATTGGGTTGAGGGACAAGAAATATGAGATATCTTTATTTGTGTTTGCTATTTAGAAAAAAGAAAGAAGAAGTGTTTTGTATTCTCAGAATGAACACCTTGTTGGTATAAGGTTTTTTAAAAATGATGTTAATATTTTTAATGTTGTTAACAACAGGGTTAATAGCTTGCGTGGGCCCTTAAGAAAAAGAAACAACATGTAGGGACAATAAATGGGAGAAAGAAAACAAGAAAAACTAAACAGAAGGGGAAGACCCTCTGGACACATGACTGTGAGACTCTTCGCGGTGGCAGTAGCAGAAAGGAACAGCAAGCTGTTGCCCCCACCCCCTGTCTCCGGAGTGGAGTTCCATCCTGATAGGAAACCTGGCTGAGATGCCATGCTTGGTGTGTGGACCCAGTGTATTGATAGATCCTGCTGCTTCCGTCCTTATTTATACTTGCTAACTTGCTAAGTGGCTCCTGGCAAATCACTTAACCTCCCTGAAGTGAGAATACACTTCACTTTATTTGCTTTCTGTAATTCAATGAGAATGGTGAGATGCAGTGAGAACTCTGAATTCAGAGCTCTGTGCCATTTTACAGGTGTCATTACTTAACATCATCATTCATTAATAACATGTTCAACCACCAAAATGGAAATGAGGGCTACTATTTTGTATGATCCGTTAAGCACTCTGCTTAGATATAAAACCTTTTATATTATCCACAGCAGTAGCTGCAAATTTTGCAAGTAACATATTTTGCCAACATGAACCTTCTCTGGTGGTTACTTGGAATATGGATAGATGTGATTTTTTTTTCTTATTGAGCAATTTGTTCATTATGGCAGCAGTAATCATGAAAATAGGTCAGAGCCCTCTTAGAGTTGGATTCTTACCCTCCGCCCCAAGAACAGCACTTAAATATTAATAGCATCACTGGGAAAACACGACAGCTATTTCCCTGTTTTCTGTAGCTCAATGAAGAGTTGTTCAGTGTGGGCCCCAGTGCTCTTGCCTCATGAATGGACGTGATTGTGAGGAAATGATCTCCTACTAAGGCGAAACGTGACACTGAGAACAAAGGCTGGTTTCTAGCCTGATGTGATGAGCTCACCCCAATGCCCATGTGGGGACTTTGAAGCTCGTCCAGGTGCCAACTTTCTGTGTAGATGACATTCTTGGGGGAGCTTCGGAGACTGAGCAGCAGGTCTTTGAACATCGATCTGCAGCGTATGAATTACAAGGTCACATGGGGTGAAGTGTCATAATTTCTACTTAGCCTGAGTTTCCTCCAGAGAAGACATATTTCCCTTATCCTGAGCAAAGGGGAACCACAGTATTTTCAATTTAGCCAAACTAATAGGGGCTTTTAAAAAGTAAATTTATATAATTATTCTTTGGGTGAGTATGTCTATAAATAAGAAAGTACATTTCTCCTTTTCATTATCTACCACACCTTTTCTGAAGCTATGCTAATGCTTAGGAGGATTACAACCAGGAAACTAGCCTTAGACAGCCAGTTGAAAGGGGAATACCTCAAGGAATCATTTTTTGATTCAGGTGATGTCTTAAACCACTTTGAGTGTTGTTTTTTTCTCATTGAATTGACTGATCTGATTTTTTTATCATACTCTAATCATAGCTTATCACATTGGCTCTGTGGCAAATTCATCCAACTGTTTGTGGATCAAAGTGAAATAAATGGCATCAGCTTTTTTCTCCACTCATAGAGAATTTACAGTCACATGATATATTGTGTGCACAAATAGTTAATTAGAAATCTATTAATGCAATACACCTAACACTGTGTTGGTTGTTATGCAAATTCAGAACAAGAGTAATTTACAGTATGAACTTGTCGGAAAAAAATTATAAAATAACCTAAGTCTGCTTGCTACATAGTGGGGAAAAAGGACAGGCTTTGAGTCAGAATTGGGTTTGAATCAAGATTTATTAGCTAGATTATCGTAGGCAAGTTATCTTAGTTGACCTCTGAGTTTTATTTTTCTCACTTGCGAAATGAGTATAATAATACTTACCTTGTAGACAGGTACTTTATAATCAGGATAAAATAAGATATTTTATACAAAACACCCAGCATAAAGTGAACACTCAGTACATCTTACCTACTGTTATGAAGATCCGTACAGTTGGAGGGCTGTCAGGATACAGAGAAGTTTGTCCTCTTCATGGGTTGGAGGCATTTGAGAGGAATTGTTAATAAGAATTAGCAGGATGGACACCAGCCTAGAAAGTCCTGCTCTGAATCCAAAGGCCTTCTGCATCCTGGTAGATCTCCAGGCTTTTTTTGTTCTGTTTTGTTTTGTTTTTACCTCTTCCTTCTTCTTTCCATCCATTCTGAAAACAGCTGTTCTCTAAACATGATTTCTTAAATGCAAGTCTTTTCTTTATATCTGACCTCAACCTTCAAGGATCAGCCTAAATGAAAAGTCCTTGTTTCTCTAGCAGGAAATAATCACACCACATCTCTAAATTCTTTTAAGACACATTCCCCACTCCCACCACACCCCATAGTTCTCTGTTAGACTAAAACCTCCTTATAGACAAGGACTAGTACATCCTTATATTTGGCACAGTTTCTCAGAAATCACCGATGCCTCTCATAGTACCACAAATAGTTAAGAAACCCAGTTATTGGCTAAATATATCTATATGTACCCTCTTGGAAGATGATTTACAAAATTAATCTAATTCTCTGGGGATGATTGTATTTTAAAAACTCTATTAAGTATGAATGATCATGCCTGCTTTTTGAGAAATAACCGACTTCCCAAACATCCACCCATTCTGCAATTTTCCTACTCAGTGATTTCTACTTCTTGAGAATTCAACTCATTCCTTGCTGTTTCCCACACCTTATAGTCTTGGAATCAGTTTGCTGTATTTTATAGAAGTCCTTCTCTAACCCAAGCATTAATATGTTCTCCAGTGGAATGTTTCTAACTCAGCCTCAGGGAATCAGGTGGTCCCCAAAGTGGGTGTCAGTCCCCTGTGTCTTGAGTGAGTGTTTTTATAGCTACAGCCTGATATTACCACTCATGCCTCTTTTGTGTCATTTTGATCCTTGGGTTAAACGGCATGCTGAATATTTACTGTTTCATGCTGAATACAGAAAAAAAATCATTCTTTATGTAATATTGTTTCCTGCAGAAATACTAACTTAAGGAAATGCTAAGAAATCTGAATTCTTTAAGCACTTTATATATTTAAAAACATTTTGTCAAACCCAGTTTATTAACAAAGGTGGGAAGGAAAGTAGCATGATGTATGTCCTATTCCTTTTAAATTGCATAGAATTCATTTCTTAAATCAATATTTTAGGGTTGAACTGCAAATATTCTTTCTTTAAGAACTTCTATTTTTATAGATGACTTTGGTTCCAAGCTACTGTGTGAAAATGATTTTGTAGAATCAGTGCCTGTACCATGTCTGGTAGTTAATATTTGCTTAATGCTTGAATTAATCAGCATTGGATTCTTTGCTGGTGTCCTAGGTTCTTCTTATCAAAGATATTTTTTTAAGACTCATGGAAACAGTTTTGAGGTTAAAAGGCATGACTTCTAACGAATATTTTCAAAAGGAAGAGGCTCCAAGCTATCTTGTCTCCTTCCTGCAATATCCCTACCCTCCAAAAAAATTTCTACCACTTCCCACATAAACAACAAAAATATTCCCCAAACCCCAAACTCCTTTTGTGGTGAAATTGCAGGATTGCTTTCCTTTAATGCATGCCTGGCTCAAGATATCAGGATCATTGGTACCAACACGAGCCTGCCAGGTGAATAGGATCTGCAGAATCCTCTTTCTGTCTCTGGAATACTTCTGGAAAATTTATAGTTGCTTCAACGACCAGTCTAGGAGAGGAAAAATAGGGCCAATGTCTTGAACCAATTCTGGAAATGATGTACACTGGTGGTATTCTGAATGTTGCCTCATGTAGACCTGGACTACATCCAATAGCCACATTAGGAGTAATCCCTGGGGTCTTTTTGAACCTTTTTGATAGTGAAACTGCCAACGGGGTATGATCTAGAGTGTGGAAATAATGGGCAAGCACATCTATACCAGACTGGGTACCTTTGCACTGGGGTTAAATTTCCCAAGAAAGGAACAACTGTACTCCTTTGTCTTTTTTTTTTTTTTTCCCCCGCATTGCAGAGTCCTAGGCAAGCCTAGCTAGGACTGTGTCTTCTCATTAGGGACTTCTCAGCAATGTTTAGTATTGGCTCTGTTACCAGCTAGTGAAATTCCCTGGAATTCACAGCAGGAGCATCTGCTCTTGGGCCACTATTCTTCATTTTCTACTGACTGTGATATTCAGTGGGTAGCAAAAGCTCAACTTCAAGTAGAGAGTGCTCTTCTAAATAATAGCAACTTGGCAACTGCATGAGCTTGTACTAATTATGTTTCTGTCAGTCATCTGTGGTAGATCTTTTGTGGCTCTTGTATAAAATAGCTCCAGGGTATTATTTCTGCACACTTATATAAGCTCTGCTCATTAAATAAAGTGCTCTACGTTAAGTTCCCTTTTAATTTTGTTTTCTAAGATCATCGTAATAAGAGAGAGACTGGACTGTAGTGAGCCCTTTTTGTAGAATAGTTAATGGCAAGTTAATGTAAGAGCAAATTTTAAAAAATGCAAGAAGAAGTCAATGGGTCTTATCATTACTTTACACTTTGCTTTTAAAGTCCTCCAACATTAGCCCGAAGTGGCATAGTAACAGTTCATATGGTGCCTCATAAGTAGTCATTATCAGAATCTGGGTTCTTTAAGTGGAAGGAGTATTAGACTTGTAATCAGAGGATGAACTTTATCTCTAGCACTTAGAGATGCATGAGTCCCTCAGTTTCTCTGAACACATCTTTTATCATTTGAAAATGGGTATAATAATGGGTTATTATGGGATTAAATGATTGATTCCTTTATATATGTCCAAAGCCTTTTGTAGACTGGCCTATTATATATCTTTGTTATTGTTATTTTTGTTGTTGTTATTAATGTGAACTGCTTCAGATAGAGATATTTTAAACATGCTTTTCTACACAGGCTAAGCATTTTATGCTTGGAAGTCTAGAATAAGACTTTACTAGGTTCTTTGAATATTTCTTTTAATAAGAATAATGATAAGGAGCAACATTATGTAGGAAAATCTCGCCCCCAAACTCCATGCTCTGCTCCTGACGCCATGGAGCTAGCTGGTGACGTGCAGCTAATGGAACCAGTTGCCTCTCCACAGTGTCCAAATTTGTATTGTTAGGTCACACTGTGCCCATCCTGGATTGATTGACCTTTACTGACTCTTTCTCAACTTGAGAGCTTTGCCGCATTTTACCAGATCCAGAAAGAAGAGCTGGCACCTATCCTGTTGAAACTATTCCAAATGATTGGGAAGGGGGAATCCTTCCTAAATCATTCTATAATTCAAAGCAAGTATTATTCTGTACCAAAGCCAGGAAAGGACACAACAGAAAAAGAAAACTACAGACCAATATCTCTCATGAACATAGATGCAAAAATCCTCCACAAAATACTAGCAAACTGAATTTAAAAGTACTTCAAGAAAATAATTCACCATGATCATGTGGGTTTCGTCGTAGGGATGCAAGGATGAGTCCCCATACACAAATCAATAAATGTGATTCACCACATAAACGAATTAAAAACAAAAGTCATATGATCATTTCAATAGTTGCAGATGAAATCCAGCCCTGCTTTATGATAAAAACTCTTAACAAACAAGGCATAGAACAGACATACCTCAAAATAATAAAAGTCATAAATGACACACCCACAGCCAACATCATACTGAATGGGGTAAAGTTGAAGGTGGTGAAGAGGGTGTACACAAAGGAATACTGGGAAATAATTTTGGACAGGTTTGGAGGGAGGAATTATGGGAGTCCTTGAAAATAGAATGCAATGACTTGATGAAATGGGCAATAAGGAATTATTGCACACTTCTGTGTGGGGAAGAAAGTAAAGGAAGTTTGTTAAGATTAGTCTGAATGCTATACTTAAAATGTTTGGAGGGCACAAGCTAGAGCCTGGAGACTAGCCAAGAGATTGCTGCTGTAACTCAGTTGGGGGTCTGGACTCAGGGGAGGGGTGGCACTGGGGATTGAGATGAGAGGACAAATCAGAGACATCTTGAAATAAGCAGTAGTGGGATTTTTAGAGAAATTAGATATGGAGGACAGAGTAGAAAGGGTGAAAGATAACTCATAGTGTCCTAGTCCAGGGTGCTGTAGATGGAACATTAAAACAGGAGAACTATTTTGGGATTGGTGAGCAAGTAAAATCCTTCATCTAGTGCTTTGGTTATGCATGGAGGAATTTTTCCCATAACCAATACAGAGCATCTTGAGTGATGTTAGTAACCTGCATGTCCCTGTGGCCTTCTGTATTGGGAAAGGGTAATTGTAAGCACCACAGGCCTGTCTTTGGTGGACCTGGAAAAATGTTGTCATGGTACAAAACCACATGGCAGCAGAACTCAGGGCTTGTGTTGTTCTGATAGACTTGTAGTCTATTCAATATGCATAATTATACTGTACTTTCTAGGGATGGTTAGTGTATGGGGTAGCTTAATACAGAGATCATGCCTCCTTTTATGCCCGTGGAACTCTACACACACAGTTACCTATTGTTGCATAACAAACTACCCTAAGACATAATAGCTTAAAACAACAACAGTATTATTTGTGCATGATTTTGTGGGTCATCAATTTGGCTGGGATCAGCTGAGCAATTCTTCTGCTGGTCTTATGTGGGGACACTCACCTGGCTGAAGTCCTCTGGTCGCTCAGTTATGGCCGGATAATCTAATATAGTCTCTTTTCTGTGTCTGGAGTCTGGGCCTGGCTGGGGGAATTTGTCAAATCCCTGAAGGCTTGAGTTTAGAACTCCCACAGTGTCACACTTCTGCCACATTTTGTTAGTCAGAGCAAGTCAAAAGGCAACCCACAATCCAGGGGGAAAAGAAATGGTCTCCACCTCTTGAGGAGAGGATTGCCAAACTGCATTGCAAAAGAGCATACATACAGGAGTGGAAATAATTTGTGGCGATTTCTAAAAAAAAAAAAATTTGCAATGTATCACAGAGCATGATCAGATTTTTACTGTAAAATCTTCATAACTAGAGCATGAAAATGGATTAGGTGGTCGGGAACAAAATTTAGCCTGGAAACCTGGGGACTAATCAGGAAGTTATTGTAGAAAACCGAGAAGATAATTATGGATGTATTAATGACAGCAGTGACAAAGGAGATGGGCACATGTGAACAAACTCAAAATCAATATTAAGGTGGCAAAACTTGGAAATGAATTTGATATAGGAAAGGGTCAATGATGACTACCAAATGTCTGGGTTGGACAGGTGGGAGGAAAGTGATGACATTCACCAACACAGGGAAGACTGGATGAGCTGCAGGCTTGGATGTGAAGGTGAGCATGGCTGAGTAATGTCTGAGAAGCCTTAACTACATCCATGAAGAAAAAGGTAGGGCTCTCACCTAAGGAAGAAAAGGAAATTGATAGGATTTAAGCAAACTGGTGAAATAGCTGTCATTGGGAATGGAGACTACAGAAGACTGGGAAATATGGGATTATGGACAGTGTCCAAGCACTTGTCAGAGAATGGAAATCATCCATGTGAGTGACTCAAGGCTACAGGGCTGGCATTTTTACTTAGTAATTCTCAGCCACCCTTACACAGGCACAGAGAATGCAATGAATAGATGCTGACATTTAGTAAGTGCTCAGTAAAATTTCTATCCTCAATGTAAGGATAAATTTAGTCAGGGATTTCTGAAGGTCAGAATAAGATATCCTAAAAGGCAATGGATGGCACTGTCTGCCTAATTTGCTGGATACAATGCAAAATGAAAATGCTGATCCCCTTGTTAAAAAATTATGAAGAGCTTGAGATGGTGACAACACAGTGTTAAGCCAAGATTTGGGCCCCTCTGAGTGTGTGGTTGCATGGGTCACACCCCCGTGAAGCAGGTCCAGAAATGGGGACTCCATCTAGGGCCTGGCAGAACACAATCACTGAGTGAAAATTTGGATATTTCTCTTTGCACATCTTTTTCCTTCCTCCTCTTCGTTTGTCAAACCTATAAATAACTATGGTAATAAAAATGATGTATGCTAGGCAAGTGGTGGGCATGGAAAGGATTTAGTGGCATGATATATTTAAGGGTTGACCCTCCCCATTGATCTGTGCTTATTTAAATGGAAAAACTGATGTCTCTTACCTCAATTCCTATATTACAGTTTCTGCTCCATGACAGCTCGGTGAGATCCCAAGCAATGTTAATATTAAGGTTATCATCTTAAGCATGGTATTCCTAAAGCCCTCTGTTTTCTTACAAATACATGAAGCCTCCCTTTCCATCCTTTCCCTACTCTTTGAATCTGTCAGAATGCTGACTTATTTGTGCTGTGAAAAAGGAAGCTGTTCTCTAGCTCATTGAAGACCATTCCCACAGTCAAGGGAATAAGAAACAAATGAAATCAAAGTCAAGCTGGGTCTGCTGGCCCCAATGAGTCATGTCTTCTGTAGCACAATTTCTATTGCAGGGCCGTGAATGCTCATTCCTGTTTCCATTAATTTCGATGAGTCTACCTGAGAGGCTGTGGGGTTGCTGGGGAATCAGTCTCACTGTACTTATTATACTTGGACTTCAGATTTTGTAGCTAGAATAAATTTAGAGATAAGCGATTATGCATTATAATGTTTTCATTTTGTAAATGAGAAATCTGAGACCCAGTGTTGTGATTTGTTCCAGCTCAGTTGACTAGACAGGGATGAGTTGTGAGACTCTAGGGGACCACCCCCACAGCATCCCAACATCCTAAAAAACAACTAACTAAACAAACAGTCCTCTCCCAGTTCTTTCTACTACACTATCCTTAACATAGCTATAATGTATGCAAAGAAGCTCATTAAGATCAAAAGAAAAGCTTATTATTTTAGCAATGAAAAATGGCTAAGATCTTAGCAGTGTTGAATTTCTTTCCAATTTATTTTGGAAGGATAGTTGTGAAAATTAAAAATATAAAAGCCTTTTTTTCTTTAATAGTAAAATATAGTGTCTTTTTATTTGGAAGGAGGAAGAATGGAAGAGAAATTAGTCATTGTTTCAGGTCTGCAGTTGTATTTCATTTTCGATAAAGCTGACCACACAGTGAATTTCTATAAATAAAGTCATACATTTTTCAATAGCTTTCAGTATAAAATTGCGTTACCTCTTTGTGAACGTAATGTAAAGGAAATCACATGCAATAATAAAGCAATTATTTAAAGTTATACATTTAAAAGCAACAATCTTAGAAGAATTATTAAGAATACTAAGTTTAGGTCGGACGCAGTGGCTCATGCCTGTAATTCTAGCATTCTGGGAGGTAAAGGTGGGTGGATCGTTTGAGCTCAGGAGTTCGAGACCAGCCGAGACCCCATCTCTACTAAAAATAGAAAGAAATTATATGGACAACTAAAAAGATATATATAAAAAATTAGCCAGGCATGGTGGCACATGCCTGTAGTCCCAGCTACTCCAGAGGCTGAGGCAGGCGGATTGCTTGAGCCCAGGAGCTTGAGGTTGCTGTGAGCTAGGCTGACGCCACGACACTCTAGCCTGGACAACAGAGTGAGACTCTGTCTAAAAAAAAAAAAAGAAAGAAATACTAAGTTTACTTGTTCAGAACCTTAATCTGCAACTCTTATCGTGGACTAAAATATGTTCAGGGATGTCTTTCTCTCTAGAGTGAATCTCATAACTTAAATCTTGTATCACCTAGAAAAGTTTTGTGTTTTATGATAACTTTTTAACATATGAAATTTGTATATTTTTTAAATAAAATGTTTATATTAGATAGTTTGGGCCTTACAGAAAAATTGCAGAGATAGTACAGAGCTCCTATGTACTCCCTACCCAAGTTCTCCTATTGTTAACACACTACATGCATATGTTATAATTAATGAACCAATAATGATACATTATTATTAACTAAATTCCCTACTCTATTCTGATTTTCTTTATTTTCCCTAATGTCCTTTTTCTGTTCCAGAATCCTATCTAGGACAGCACATTACATGTGGTTGTCATATCTCCTTAGGCTCCTCTTGGCTGTGACAGTTTCTCAGACTTTACTTGTTGACAATCTTGACAGTTTTGAGGAGTACTGGTAAGGTGTTTTGTAGGTCTCTGAATGAAATTTTTCTGATTTTTTTTTCAGGATTAGATTGGGTTTATGTGTTTTGGGGGAGGAAAAGTGCCTTTCTGTCAATATGACTCATCATCGTTGATGTTAACCTTGATCACCTGGCTGACACGTAGTGTTTTCAAGTTTTTCACCGTAAAGTTAATCCTTCCATGATTTCCATACTGTACTCTTTGGAAGGAAGTCACTAGGCCTAGCCCACAATTGAGTGGGAAGTGATGTTCCACCTCCTTGAGGGTGGAATGTCTATGTGAATTATTTGGAATTCCTCTGCGTGAGAGATTTGTCTATTCTCCCCTGTTTATTTATTTATTTAATCATAGATCTGTGTCAGTGTGGACTCATGAAGATATTAATATATAGTGTGTATATGGACAGACATACACATTTATTTTTGGTTATAATTCCATACTACTTTATTTATTTTGGTGTTTAAAGTGTTTTTGTTTTGGCCTTTGGGAACTCTTTCAGTTGAATTTGTGTATTTTTACCTGATAGTTCTAAAACCAATATGATGCACTTCTAAAAGAAACCAGGATTTATCTTAAATTTAGAGTAAGTCTATTACATTGAAACAAAATAGAGGTCAGTAAGATTTTCGAATGGGCCAATTCTCTGTGATTGCACCAGGTTTTCTGTGGTTGCATTAAATAAAGTCTAAGTTTAACATTCAGACATTCAACAAATGTTTATTGAGTGCCTGTTACTTCTAGGCACTCAGCTAGGTGCTGTGGAAGGTTTGAGGATGACTCACGCTGTCTCCAGCCTCCCTCAGCCCACAGGTTAATTAAGATGTTACCCATACAACTGTAGTACAGAAATTTAGGAATCATAAGGGAGATGCAGGCAAAGGGCTATGAGAGTTCAGAAAAGGCAGAGACCACTTTCTTTCAGTCCTGAGGATGTGGGAAAGGATCCTGAACTTTTTGGTGTATGGGCCAGACTTTGAAGGACAGAAAAGATTCGGATGTGATGAGATGGGGAGGAGGGGTTGGCGAGACCTGCACTGAACACACTGAGCTGAACTTGGAGATGTGAGAAGAAAGGCCACTATGGGGACAGGCGCATAGATCGTTTTGATTGGAATTACTAGTTTCTTTTGGTGTGGATTTATAGATAGTATGTTTAGTTTATATGGGTGGCTAAACTTTTACAGCTGAAGTTCAATTTTAGCTTGTAACTGTTGGTTTGTTTTTAAATGGGAAAAATGTCATTCTGACTTTAGGATGTGTTAAGAATATTGACATCACTCTTTGTGCTCTGCTTGATTTCTTATTTTGTTAATACCCTCTTTGTGAATCCCAGAGTTGTTAAAATTTTGCCATGATAATTTTTACTCCCATTTTGTTTGCAGCAGGAAACTTTTAGATCCAATCTTAACTTTGTTTTTATTATTTAAAAGATTTGATATGTGTTGTTAAGCGGGTGCTGAGAAGTTATTTCCAGTATGAAGATGGTTGGGGACAGAAATTAACAAGGAGGTTGGGAAGAGAAAAATAAAAGATTTGCCTTCTTTTTTTCTGGGTTTTAAAGACAAGTCTTGATTTTTTTTAAAGTCAGGTTTATTTAGGAATAGTTTATATACAGTAAAATTCATCCCTTTAAAGTATGAAGTTCAATAAGTCTTGGCAAATGCACTCATTTGTGTGATCACCACCACAGCCACGGCAGATAGTACATTTCCTTATCTCCAAAAGGATTTTGATCCCTTTTGTAGTCAATGCCTTTTCCCACCACCAGTCCTTGTAATCACCGATCAGACTGATCGCCTTTTCTCTGCTGTATAAATAGATCAGACAGTATGTAGCCTTTTGTGACTGGCTTCTTTTACTTAGCCTAATACTTTGAGATTCATCCTTGTTGATGTATGTATTAGGAACCCATTCCTTTTTATCACTGAAATATTTCATTTTATTTGTTTATCCGTTCACTAGTTGATGGACATTTGGATTGTTTCCAGCTTTTGAAAGTTGTGTAAAAGCTGCTATAAACATTCATGTGCCTTTGCTTGGACATATGTTTTCTCTCTGGTAAATACCTAGGAGTGGGACTGCTGTCATATGGTGAATAAGAAACTGCCATACCCTTTTGTATTCCCACCAGCCATATAGGAGAGTTCCGCCACATTCTCACCTATACTTGGTAAGGTTAGTGTTTTTTATTTTAGCCCTTCTAATAGATGTGAAGTGCTATCTTATTGTAGTTTTACCTGCATTTCTCTAATGAGTTAATGATAATAAACATCTTTTTATGTCTTTATTGACCATCTTTATCTCTCCTTTGGAAAAGTTTCTGTCAAATCTTTTGTCCTCCCCCTTTTAAAAAAAGTGGGTTGTTGATCTTCTTATAATTGGATTGTAAGAATTCTTTATGTATTCTAGATATAAGCTCTTTCTCAGATACATGTTTTATAATTTTTTCTTCCCAGTCTGTGGCTTGTCTTTTTTATAGTCTCTTTATAGTGTCTTCCAAAGAGCAAAAGTTTTTGATTTAATAAAGTTCAATTTATATTATTTTTTCTTTTATGGTTCAGACTTTTTGTATTGTATCTAAGAATTCTTTGCCCAACCTGAGGAGGTCACTAATACTTTCTCCTTTTTTTTCCCCTCTAAAAGTTTTTTTTAGGTTTAGAAATTACATTTTATGTCTATGATCCATTTTGGATTAATTTTATTTAATATGGGAGGAAGTTATTGTTTATTTTTTAATTTTTTTGGATTCCCAGACTTTATATTCAAATGCAAAATCCAAAACATATATCTGAATTTTTTATTATCTTATGTACCTTGGCCTGCTCCATTCTGTTAATGTGTATAATAGACAGTTGACCATAGTATATTGACTGGGAGACAAATTCTTTATAAAATTTCTCTGTTTACTTGTCTCGTGTATTCTCTTCCCCTACTCTAATCAACATTAGTGAGACTTTCTTTGTAATTATGTTTCCAGTTTTTATCTTCATCATTTTACAAAAGACTTTGAGGCTCTGGAGAGGGTCAGAAGATCAGGGAAAATAAGAATGGAGGGATAACAGGGTATGTGGAAAACTAAAGGAAATAGAAATGATTAACAGAGAGGAGTAAGCAAGTAAGTGAGGGACTGAAGCTTATACTTGGAGAATTCTGGCTTAGATATACAGGACAAATTGGGAGGATGAATGACTGCTTCAGAGCCATCTTACTGAGGCAACAGTGCGTGGTGTTGCTTGGTATAGTTCACAGGTAGAAGAAACGAAGGTTAAGGGATGGAGAGGGACCCAAAGAATGAAGTATCATCTGAAAGAATGTGCAACTGATGAAATAACACTTAATCGGGGAGCATGTAGAGAAAGCAAATCAGATGTTGAAGATAATTCCAACATTTCAGGCCTTGTGGACAGGGAAAATGGTATGTCCAGGGAAATGGGGGAGTTTGGAATGAAAATCCATTTGAAGATGATGAAGGTGGTCGTTTTTAAAACTAAGTTTTTTGCAAAAAGTAGCAGTTGACCCTATCTAAGTTGCTCTTTTGAAATGTAATCCTGGGTTTGGGTTAGAGTCAGAAGAATCATTATGAAAGTTGAAAATACAAGGAGTCTGGGAGCAGTAAATGAAGAATGTAAAGATTTTTGGGGCTGGGGAGAACAGGGGAGAGGAGATGGAAAACACAATCACCCTCTATATTTATGGTTTCACACCAAATGATCAAACATGGATCTTTGGAGATCTTTCTGCCTCTCTTTTATTTATTAGAGATTCCCGGTGATTTATAACTATTGTCTATTTGAAGCTTTCTTCATATCTGTTTTTAAGAAATAGTCTATTGTCTTTAATAGCAGATTCATTCCACATTCTTGTCTCCTCATTCCTAGAAAGTGAATGTCCTTCAAATAGATCTTAATTTTTTCACAATAATATGTAAAGCATTCAAGTCCTTGGAATTTATTTATTTTTTGAATTAATACTTTATTTTTTAGAGCAATTTTTAGGTTCACAGCAACACTTAGAGGCAAGTACAGGTGTCTATACGCCTGCCCCACACAGGCACAGCTTCTCTCACTATCAACATCCCACACCAGAGTGGTACAGATTTTTACAATCAATGTGGAATTTATTTTTAGGTAAGATGGAATGAGAAGTGAAAAATCAGTATTTTTTTGAGGCAGGCATAATGTGGTTGTACCCGTTCACTCTTAGTATTTTTTTTAAAGCCTGGTTTCTTTATTCCTTACATCTGAAACTGAGTGGTAATTTTTAAGTAAATATGTCTTTAACTTATTTCTGCATAAAATATTACTTTCAAGGCCAAGTATGTGGTTTACTGTAATTTTAGTGAGTTTACAGATGATTGATTTTAGCAAAGGATTGATACAGCTCTGAGGTGAAGGGGATTTCAGATTCCCACTTGTAGACGTGGACCTGCTGGAGGTTCTGCTGGAACAAAGGATTATTGTATCAACCGGTGAGTCTCAGGCTGGTTCACATGGGCACATGAAATCCTAACATCATAAAGTATGGTTGAAGTTCTTATCCAGACAGCTATTTAGGAGGAAGTATTTGTGTGTGTGTGTATGTGTGTGTGTCTGTGTGTGTGTAAAATATTTCACAATGTATTAAAAATGATGCTTAATTTAGCCCAATAAACCCACACCTTGTCTCTCTTTGGTTAGTTATCTTTGTAATTCACCTGACATCAAGTTTTTTATTCGTATTCTAAGGTCTGATTTCTGTAATCTATTTTTTTTTACAGAAAAAATGAAAGAGGTAAGAAGGAGTGAGAACAGGGTCAGTTTACAGCTGTAAGAACACAAAGCAAAGTGGAGACTTGTCAATTTTTTATTAATTTGATCAATGTATTCATTCCGAAGACTTTGATTAATCTTCTATGTCAGACACTGTGTTTGGGGCTAGGCACATGAAGGGGAATGAGTCACAGTCTTTACCTTCAGGCAAGTGGAATGCACACAGATGCCTCAGCCTAAAACATCTGCCCCCCTTTCCTCCCCTCCGTCTTTCTTTCCTCCCCTCCATCTTTCTTTCCTCCCCTCCATCTTTCTTTCCTCTTCCCCTCTTTAGGGGTAGAGGTAATAATAGTTATCAAACCTTAAACAGTTTATGTACAATAGAGATTGTTTCTCTTCCAGTCTGATTTAGCTGTTACAAATGATTCCAGTGTTATAAAAATGATGTTAGAAAGGTTTTTGGAGTATTTTTTAAAAGCTATTTGATATTATTCAGTCTATTTCTTTTCCTTAGGCTGTAATTTGTCATCATGCTGTCCTATAACCGAGAAAGCTATTGGCTTTTAAGGTCTTTACTTATTAAATACCTTTCATGAGCCAACTCAGTTTCTTGACCTGAATTTCTTCTATGTATATTTTAGATAGTTTAAAATCCTTTCCCTTCAATTAAGTTCTTGAGTTTTATAATCACTCTTGTTTGTCTTTTCTCACCTTTTTCCAATTTGTCCACTTCTCTTGGGAACTGAGGCATGCAGGTGATGTGCCATTAGTCTTGTATCTTTTTTCTCTTTGCTGACATCTTTTCTTCAAGTCCAAGTCATTCTGATTATTTTGACCACTATGTTGCCTTGTAAGCATGGCTATCTTTTTTTTTTCTTTTTACGTTTTATTTATTTATTTATTTTTATTTCAGCATATTATGGGGGTACAAAAGTTTAGGTTATGTATGTTGCCCTTGCCCCCCCCACCCCAAGTCAGAGCTTCAAGTGTGTCCATCCCCTAGACGGTGCGCATCGCACTCATTAAAGCATGGTGATCTTATTCAGTATTCTCACGGATATGTTTCCTCTGACAGGTCTCCCCTCTGCCAAAATTTTCTATTTCATGAAATCAATAATTGATTCCAAGGACTTCATCCAGAAAAATATCCTCATTTGCATTTTGCTAAATGACATTTTATTGTCTACCAATATTAATATCGCCCTTGACTCCTTTTCATAATCTTTCTTATACCCTCTGGATTTAAAACCCAAATAATTGTCAGTGGCTAAGTAAATGTTAGCTAATAATTTTTAACACATTAAGATGCATATCCCTTGGATTTGGAGATTTTCACATTAACTTTAAAATGGGAAGTTATTTTTGGATGCATTAATAAACCTCCCAGGCATTATCTTTCCTAAATATTCAACCACATTGGTTTTGATTTTAAATATGAGATTTAAGAATAAACTTCACTTTGAGAGATGATTGACATTTTAAAACATCCAATTGAGGAAGCAACAAGGACGTAATTATATCTTATATTTGCATGTGTATACATTCACAACAGTTTTTCCTCTTTTATCTTGAAGTGTGTTATCACCTCTATATTATAATGAGGAGAAACCACAGGTCCAGGGAAGCCTGGCCTCTAGTAGAGAGGTCAGAGTCAGCCACAGCAGCTAGAAGGTGGGGCAGGTGTGCTAGGCCTACCTAATCAGTGTTACCCACTTGGCCCTGGTAAAACTGTGCTGGAGCGATTGATTTATTCTTTGAATAAACATTTAGATCTCTTCTGTGAACCTGTAGGCTCATTGAGGTCATCTTGCTCGTCATTATGTTTCAGACTTTATGGTGCAGTGACTGAAATATAATAGGGCCCTCCTACATACTTATTCAATCAATCAATAGGGGGTAGAAGCTAAGTGGAGGGAAGGAGACAGAAGGGCTGGCATGTGTCCTGGTCTCTGAGTATTTTGTGTACCCCCCCACCGCGATAATAGAACAATAAAATGGCTTATACTGTTATAAACTTGTTACTCTAACAAGGATATCAAACTTTTTGGTTCAAGACTTTGTTTAAGGAGTAAATAGTAATGAGGCTCTCTCCCTCTTTTTTTTTTTTTTTTACAGCTTTATTAAGATAATTTATAATGTTCTTACTCAGATTTTGGTGTTGGGTTATACTGGCCTTGTAAAATTAGAGCAGTGCTTCCTACTCTTCTGCTTTCTAATACGGTTGGTGTAAGACTGGTTTTCTTCCTTGAATGTTTGTTAGAATTTATTGGTAAAACCACCTGGGCCTGGAGTTCTCTTTTGGGGACTTTTGATAAGGAATTCGATTTCTTTAATTGATACAGGTCTCTTCAGTTTGTTTATTCTTGTATCAATTTGGCTGAGTTTTATTTTTCAAGAAATTTGTCCATTTTACCTAAGTTATCAAATTGTTTTGCATAAAATTATTTTTAGTATTTTTTTGTAACCTTTTAATGTCTGTAAGTTCTGCATTGATAAATCTTTCCTGTTATTGGCACATTCTGTTAGTTCTCCTTTTTCTTAATGTAGTTGGGGGTTTGTCCATTTTGTTCATCTTTTTAAAGAACCAAGTTTTGGCTTTGTTAATTTTGTCTATTTCTCTGTTTTCTGTGACATTTATTTCATCTATTATTTTTTATTTCCTTATATTTACTTTGAGTTTACTTTGCTGTTATGTTTATAGCTTCTTGAGGTGGAACCTCAAGTTTTTGATTTTATATATTTTTCTTATCTAATACAAGCACACAAATTTCCCTAAAAGTACCAGTCTAGCTGCATTCCACAAACTTTGATATGTCATAGTTTTGTTCTTTTTAAAAAAAGTCATAATTTTTCTTGTGATTTTGTTCTATTCATTATTTAGAGATGTGGTTTAATTTCCAGATATTTGAGGATTTCCTAGCTATCTTACTACTATCGATTTCTAATTAAATTCAATTGTAGTCAGAGAACAAATTTTGTTTGATTATAATACTTTTAAATTTCTTAAGATTTGTTTTAAATCTTAGCATATTGTTTTTCTTGGTAAATGCCTTGAACAAAGAGAATATTCTGCAGTTGTAAGATATAGTATTCTGTAAATTTCAGTTAGATCAAATTGCTTGATAGTGTTCAGAACTTTTATGTCTTTGCTTATTTTTATTTTTAAATCTGGTTGTTCTATCAGCTGCTGAGAGAGGAATGTTAAGATTTCTAACGATGATTTTGGAATGGTTTGGTTCTTAGGTTAATTCTGCTAATTTTTGTTTCATGTATTTTGAGGGTTTATATCAAGCACATATACATTTCTAACCATTATGATTCCTGATGAATTGTCCTTTTATCACTATAAAACATCTCTCTTTATGTCCGGTAATATATTTTGTCTTAAAGTCTATTTTATCTGATATTAATATAGCAACTCCAGCCTTCACATAATTAATTTTTGTATATTATACCTTTCTCCATCAATTTCATTTCAGCCTCTCTGTGTCCTTATATTTAAAGTATGTCTCTTTTTGGCAGTGTATAAACTGGGTTTAGCTTTTTATCCACTGTCTTATTCTCTGCCTTTTAATTAGAAAGCTTAGATACGGGTTTCGATCATTAGTATTCAACATAATCATTGGTATATTTTGGATATGGATTTACCTTTTTATAATTTTTTTCCTGTTTGTTTCCTCTGCTTTTTTGTTTCTTTGTTCCTCCTTTTCTGCCTTCTTTTGGATTGTTTGAATATTTTTTGATGTTGGATTTTAAACTATTTATTGGCTTTTGGCTATATCAATTTCAATTTTTTTCAGTCTACTTTGTGTTAATATTGTACTATTTCTGGTAAAATATTGATGTCTTGCAGCCATATAGATCTTGTTACCATGCCCTCCTACTATCTTTTTATATTATGGTTATTATATGTGTTACATGTACAGACATTGAAGGCCTACTGGAAAATGTTTATGATTTTTACTTAAAGCAGTTAGACCATTTTAAAAATTTTAAGTGGGGAAACCCATAGTCTTTTATATATTTTTATTTACTTATTGTAGTTTTTTTATTTTTAATTATTATGGGTACATATAGTTGTATATATTTATAAGGTACATGTAATGTTTGATTATAATGCATCTAAGCATAGTTTCCTTTTAATTATTCTGTTTACGGTTCATTGAGATTCATGAATCTTTAAGTCTATGTCTTTCACCTAATTTTAGATGTACTCAGCCATTATCCCTTCAAATATTTTTTTCTGCTTCAATATCTTTCCTTTCTCTTTCTCTAGTTAAAAATATTTTAGATCTTTTATATTGTCTCAAAGATCTCTGAGGCTTGTTCATTCCTTTTTCATTTTGTTTTCCTTCTGTTCTTTAGACTGGATAATTTCTATTGCTCTTTTTTCAATTCCTCTGCCTTTTTTCTCTGCTATTAAGTTCATCCAGTAGTCTTTTCTAAAAATTTCATATATTTTTTCAGCTAAAAATATCCAGTTCAGTGTTTTTTTACAGTTTATATTTCTCTTCTGAGATTCCCCTTTTTTTTTCATTCATTTCAAGTTTATTTTCCTTTTCTTCTTGTAGCAGAATTATAGTAGTTGCTTTAATGTCTGGTAATTTTAACATCTGAGTCGTCTCAGGGTTGGCTGCTGTTGATTCTTTTTGCTTCCAACTGCTTACATAGTCCTATTTACTTGTATGTCAAGTAATTATTGGTTGTACACTGGGCACTTGTCAGTGTTATGTTGTATAGACTTCGGGTTCTGTTATAATCTTCTGAAGAGTGTTTGGTTTCAGTAGACAATCGACTTGATTACTTCTGTCTTGCTTTCTGTTGGCAGTGTTTCAAATCTCAGTTCACTTCTCTACACCTTTGCTATGCTGCTTGGAGTCTGTCTCACACACATGTTTTTTTAAGTTATGCTGAGGCCTGTGAGGTCTTACATAGAATTAGGGCTTTCCTTCTCTGTCTCTTTACCCTCTCGGTTTTCCTCCCACCTTCTGGCTGCAGGGACTCCTTTACCTCTATCTAGAAAGATAGCAAAATTTATATCAGAGTTTTAGCTGCCTGCACTGTGGAGCTGAGGACTACCTTCAGGGCAAAGGTGAAAGAGAAAAATATAGCTGGGAAACTTATCCGCATGCTGAGTGTTTCTTCAAGTTTTGGCTGCCCTGCCTAGTCTTCCTGCTCATGTTCCTATTCAGAGTCCTCAGGTAGTGTTGTTATCGTTGTTTGTTTCCAGAGTTATAGGCATAATCAGTGGGGAGGGATGGATAGTAGAGTAATTACATTGCTAGGGCTGAACTGGAAATTATTCAGTATTTTTTAATTAATAAAGAAGAAAGTTACTTCTGTAAAGAACAAAACAGTGATGGAGTAGCATGAGTACCAAGCATAGTTCTAGAAGTATTTAAATATTTTTATCATCATAGGAGACAATATTTACATAGTAATTACATATTTAATTAGTCTTGGCATCTGCACAGGATAGAATCTTAGAAATTCAGGGTTGGAAGGACATTAAAGGTTATTAGTTTAACTTATCATTTTACATATCATGTCTCAAGTGAAATTTATGGCTTAAATTAACTCAGTTCATTGTTCAGAGTCACCATATAGTTGCCACACATGCCATATATATTCACATAAGTATATGTCCTGAAGTCACAGTCTCTTTGTCCATGAATGTTGTTACATTTCCCCAACCCCAAAACCTAAAACTTGGGAAAAATTTTATAAAAGAGGGAACCCAAACTAGTCTGTGTATAAATATTTGTTGCACTGAATTTAAATAGCTAGGTCTATTTTTAAATTCCATTTATTTTTGTCCAGGGGCATAAATACAAGTTAAGATTTAATGGTTGCTATTCTGACTTTTTCTACTGTGTGAAATGAACTAAAATGAGTATGCCTTGTGCTTTAATAAGAATATATGAAAACTAAGTAAATTAAAAAAAATTATACCAAGTGGTACAATTAACCTAGAATATGCAAGACTTGATGCAAGTTATAGTGGTGGAAGTACCCAAATTGCCTATTTAAAATATGTTTTTAGCAAACTGATTAAAATATAGAAGATTTATAAAACAGGTCAAATATTTGGGTGTTTCTCAGAACCCTTTTCTAACTCACTGTCTTGAAAGTACTTTGTAATTTACTTAAAGATATCTTTTAAACATCCATCTTTGATGATGCTACTTCCATGTAAAATATGTGCAGTACATATATTCCCCCTCCCTATTAAATTTAGCTGAGAGCCCTGCACCCCTGCCTGCTGACCCTACCTGCATGGAACACTTCAGTTATTCAGCTAATACTTACTAAATGCCTACTGTTATGCTGGGCAGTGTTCTAGATACAGGAGATAGAGTGGTGAAGTGGGGTTAGGGAAGGATTTAGACAAAAATTTGGTGAATAAATAAATAAAAATTTCAAAATGTGGTGTTTGGTGTAAAGGAATAAAGCAGGTTTCTGATAGAGAGGGTGGGTCAAAGGTGCATCAGAGAGGGGGACAGAGAAAGGCCCTTTTGAACAGATCATATTTTAACTTAACATTAACCACCCTTCAGGGATCTTGCAAGAAAAGGGATCAGCAATGAGAAAAGGCCCCAAGGCAGAAACAAGGCTGGTGTATCAGAAAGACAGGAGGAAGACGGAGGGGTGGAGTCTAGTTAGGGACTGGGAAGCAGTGGGTTAGAGAAGTCCTCACACTGAAGTAACTGGGACTGTATCAGCTGTGATGAGGACTTCAGATTTTATTCATAGTCATTTGCTACAACCAAACAGACCTGCTTGCTTGATTGCTTTAAAATCACCTCCACTTAAACCTTTATGCTCTTGCTCACTTAGTTGTCCCCGTATGGATATTTCTGCCTCATTTCTTCCTGTCCAACACCTATCGCATTTTTAAAAGTAAAGCTCAAATCTAATATCCTTTGTGAAGTCTTTCCTGACAGCTCTGATACAGTGTATTTTTTCTCTTTTCTATCCATCCTTCCATTCATTCTTTGAAACTCAATAATTCATTGAAAACTCTCTATGTACCGGGCACTGTGGTAGGCGCTAGGAATATGAAGATAAATAAGACATGTTCCTGCCCTCACAAAGCCCATTATTTGGTGAAAAAGATAGTCATATGAGCAGATCATTATGATTAAGCATGATAACTGCTGTAACCAATGACAAATGAAGCATGTTGGTTGTTGGCATAGAGGAAGAAACAGCTACCTCTACTCATGTAGAGTTGCAAAGGGTAAGTAGGAGTTTTCTGTGTGGGGAGGGTGAGGAAGGCTATCTCAGACATTGGGTCTGAATATGCAAAGACATCAGGACGTGAGTGGGTATTGCAAGTTTGAGTAATGGTGTGAGGTCCAGGATGAGCACCAGAAACTTGTGCATTAAGTTGCAGGAGATTGTACGGGGCCTTCCATACCTTACCCAGGAGTTTGGACCTTATGGGTAATAAGGAAAAGAAATGTGGAACGTTACCTGGTGGCAGATTGGAGGATGATTTTAGACAAGGAAAGAAAGAAAATGGGAAGTCACATTGGTCTATTGGAATAGTCCAAATGAATGATGTTAAGGATCTGAATTTAGGCAATGGCAGAATGAATGAACAGGAAGGGCTGGATTTAAGGGACAATTCTGCCTTAGAAGTAACCAATATTGGTGACTAACTGCATGTGGAACATATGGGAAAAGGAGAGCTTTTGGAGGGCTGGCTTGAGTGGATGCTGCTCCCATAAACTGAAATAGAAAACAGGAGGAGGAGCATGGTTAAAGGAAAGATAATTAGTTCTATTTTGAATAGGTTATGTTGGAAGTTCCTGCAGCACACCCCAGACACCTATTTTGCTTATCGAGTGTACAACTCAATTGGTCCTTAGCAGCTGCTGCTGTATGTCCTGTATGGTTCGTATTCTGTGACATTTATAAGGATGACTCATCTTACCAGGTAGAATGTTGGCTATACGAGAACAGAATCGTGCATTTCACTTTTCCATGTGTTTCTTAGCAGTGTACACACGATCTGGTGCTCAATAAATATATATTCAAGAATAAATAGAATTTTAACATTGATGATTCTGTTTTACAGGTTAACTGTTCTTTTGGGTGCCCATGTACTAATAGAACATTAACTAAACTTGTTGGTTAAGTGTGAGCCTGACTTTCTACTTGTGTCTAATTTTACTCTTGAGTTAGGCAGGTGTCTTAGCAGCAACTCTTTCCCAGAGGGGAGTTTTGAATAGGCCTTTATAGTTTCTTTAAACTGACTTTTTTTTTTTTTTTTGCAGTTTATGTAGTAGAAGGAGAAGGCAATTTGTGGCATGTAAAGCTACCTTTTTAAGGTTTCAGGTAGAAAAGGAAGGGAAGGTAAATGCCTAATCTTACTTTCAACTGTTGACCTGGTTTATAGAGGTATAAATGGTACATAGTTAAAGTTCAATAAATATTTAACAGATGAGTGAATGAATGTAGTTTTCCCCATGTTTTTATATTTTATTGGGCATTTCCATAAAATCTGGGATCAGGAGTGTTAGACATATTCCCTGGCACTCAGTGTTCTTTAAATTCTGAAAGTGTTTCAAATGTATCAGACACTTATACACTTCTAGAAAATTTAACTTTGTGACCTTTGTCACCTTCACCAGGTAGGCAGTGTGAAGAAATAGTCTCAAGTCGTCTGCTCAGATCAACAAGAGAAAAAAAAATTGTTTTTCCCTCTGCCTCTCCTTTCAGAATTGCTTTCAAATCAGGCCTTTTAGGAGAATCTGATTTTCCCTATTGTCTGTAGAGGATGTGACCCGTTCCCCTTGATTCTGACAAGTTTGTGGTGATTACTGACAGAGGAGGGCAAAGGGACTGCCAATGGATCTCTTGATTGAGCAGAATGCGGTGAACCGTCAGCACTTTGCAGACGCCGGGATGGGACCCGCGAGGGCAGGCCAGCGCCCATGGGAGGCAGAAAGGACGAGCCGTGTTGGCTTCTTCCCCTTCAGTTTAGTCTTCATATTTCTGGCACAAACAGCTTATTTGGATTCTCATGTTGCCCATCATCTGCAGGAACTGTGGGCTGCTTGGGGGAGCCTCTTCCACCCCACTGGACTTTCAGTCAGGGGCATCCTTTCTGCAGCCCTATCTCTGCCTCCTATCACCTCTCCTCCCACCTGGGCTTCCATCTTTCTTCCTGTGGTTAAGCAATTCTTCTTTCCTCTCTCTCTATTTTCCCCCATTTCTCTCAACTCTTTATATCTGTTATATCTGCTTGAAATCATTCACCAGGGCTTTTCCCTTTGGATTGGGTAGGGGTTGGGGACCTCATGAGGTGGCCTTGACAGGGGCCACCAGCTCAGAGGCTCTGCTGGGAGGCTCTGGCAGCATTTCCATTTCTCCCTGAGGCCCCACTTGTGTCCAGGCGCATGGGGCTGAGCCTCAGTGGCGATGTGGTCAGATGCACAGCTGACTAGCCAAAATAATTACCAATTAATGCCCGAAAACATTAAGAATTACTCTGGCCTTTTGAAGGGTTTTGAAGAGGGAAAAACACAGTTCACAGCTACACTTATAAATCCCTTCTCCTGGACACGTTCCTCGCACCTCACACCACTCTCCGCCCTGATCCCACTGAACTCTGTTTACTCCTCAACCTTCCACTTATTTTCTTAGCACTTTGACATGACTCAGAATTAAAGTCTCTCTCCAAAAGATGTGATCCTTCTAGTTCATAAAGGGGAGAGGGAATTAGAAACTATGGGAGAAAGGACGTTTGTGAACACTCTGCAGGTGATAATTTTTGTGCTACAGGTTGGGTGTGGTGGCTCAAGCCTATAATCCCAGCAATTTGGGAGACTGAGATGGGAGGATCACTTGAGGCCAGGAGTTTCAGACCAGCCTGGACAACATGGCAAGACCCCATCTCTACTAAAAATAAAAAAATTACTGGGCATGGTGATACATGCCTGTACTCCCAGCTACTCAGGAGGCTGAAGCAGGAGGATCACTTGAGCCCATGCATTTGAGGTTGCAGTGAGTCATGGTCATGCCACTGCAATCCAGCCTGAGTGACAGAGTGTGACTCTGTCTCAAAAAAAAAAAAAAAAAATTTTTAAAAAGGTGTGCACCATCTGGGATAAACGGACAGATTTGAAGCTCTACTTAGGTGGGCCAAGGGCAATAACATAACCTAAACATTTGTACCCCCATAATATGCTGAAATAAAAAAAATTAATTAAAAAACTTTTCTGCTATCATGTTACGTAGTACAAAAATATATTTTAAATAAATACTTAAAGGCTAAGTCTTGCACATAGTAGGAGACAGAGAGAGAATGTTTCAAGAAAAAAATTCTAAATTATTTGTTATGCCATTTCTTTCAAAAGCAAAATATGAACTTTCTGGGAACTCTTTGATGAATTTGTTCTTAAATGATTGAATTTGTATTATCAGAATGGGTGAAATTTCACATTCTGGGGTTGTATCTTCCATCAAAGGCTGTGTCACTCTGGAAGGAGGAGCTTCCAGAAGGAGGATACAAACCAAAATGTATGTATGTGTCACTACCCAGGTATTGAAGAGATTTTGAAATTAGACATGCTTTGCAACCAGAAAGGAAAAACATTTAAGCAAGCGTTCCTAGGCTGCTAGCTATGAACATAACTAGTCAGTTGTCTGAGTTAAGAAGGTCTAAGATCAAGTCCACTAGATATATGCTGTTTATGGGCAGAGAGGTCTCAAGGGCACAGCACATAGCCCAACTTATAGGAAGCTCTTAATGGGTGTTCAGTGAATGGAACTGATATAGGAGCTCTGAAATTCAGAAATTTACTTTTGTTTTATTTTATTTCAGAGCTTTACTTTTGGACATTGATCTCCCACAGCTATTTGTCCTAATTTCTGAATTTGCCTCCTACTCCTTATCTTCCCAGTCACATGCACACAGAAGCCCTCACAACTGATTCCCATGTCTTTGGGATTTACCGGGGATTTTCTGCCTGTGAGTCTGTATGATTAAGAGTGTCTGGAAGGAGAATGGAAGGGATGGTATCAAAATGCATGGGCCTCCCAAGAAGTTTAGATAAATCGCCTCTTATGCTTGCATTTAGCTGATACTGATGATTTTATTATACTGAGACTTTTACTGGGGGGATGGGAGACGGATACTATAGTATTCTTTCTTACATGACTTGGTTAGTTTTTCTCCTTTCTTTGACATTGTCATGATTTGTTTGTTTTTCCAGATATTGGTTATCTCTGGTTTGACTCTGAGACCATTTTACTGATGAGGAAAGTAGGTATATAGGCATCTTTTTTGTGGAGTTGTGACTCAATCAGATGGATATAAACCTGCCATCTTAGAAAGTAGTCCAATTACTTAATGGCCAAATACTTAAAATGCCCAAGTATTTAAAGGAATAATTTAAAGAAATTATTGTAGATCCCTAAAATAATGCAGGGATCTATGAACACTGATCCTTTTGGAAAGTGAATTGGCTTCGTAAACAAAGTCTGGCATCTTTAAAACTAGACTGAACTAATACCTTTTTATATACTGTTCATTACTAAGTAAAATTTGGCTTAAGTCTCAGATCTGTTGCTACTCAAAATTCAGTAACAACAGTGGCATGTCACCAATAAAGCTGAAATAGTAGCCAAAAATTCATGGTGCTGTGAATCCAACATCAGTTCTGTTATTGAGATTCCTTTATATACCTGTCTATTCTGTCTTCCTGAAAATAAGAAATGAATTAGATGATGCTTCAAATGTGAGATTCATAATGTACTTATGTAATTTACTTATTACACAGTACTCTTGCAAAGAGTTGCATGGAGATTTGGGCATGGGCTTGGCAGTTGAGCAGCGTGGGTGTGGATTTCAGATCTAACACTTGAAGTGATAGTGGGTGAGTGCCTAAGCCCCTCTAGCTTCAGTTTCTTTATCTGAAAAACCCGATTGATAGCAACCAATCTCAAAATTTTGAGAACTAAATGAGAAAATGTATGTGAAGCTCCTAGCATAGTGTCTGGCATATTGTAAGTACTCCATATATGGTAACCATTATAAACATGATTTTATTTGATCTTAACAACAACCCAATGAGACAGGGAAGGCTGGGATTATTGTTACACCCATTTGTCAGATAAGGAAACAAAGTCCCAGGGAGCATAAATTACCTGCAAAGGTTACACAGCAATTTAAGTAGTAAAACTGGGACTCCAGCCTGCATTTTCTGACTTGAAATTCCCAATTTTAAGATATGTCAAGATTGGTTTAATCTACATTTTTCAATTACAGGTAGATTTTTGAGATTAAAAAAATCAAATTTGGTCTTCTAAACTCATTACAAGGAATTTCTATCCATTTGCCTTCCTCTCTTCTCCCGCAGGTTCCCAGAACTTCTGTCACCCCCCTGTCTCTGGGGTGGCCAGCTCGCCCTTCCCTTTTCTTCTGATCCCAATCGGCAGCATCCTTTTCGGGAGTGTGAGGCCTGGGAGGTGTCTGTGTGTGCTAAACGAAGGTCTTCTTCCTGCTTGTGCTAGTCCTCTCTCCCAGGGAATCTCAAGCCTCATCCACTTGAAATGCAAAAGGAGAGGAGGACAAGGGAATGGGTAAAGGCAGGAAAACAGGTGGAAGCATCAGCCTCTGCAAAAACCGGGCATTTTAGAACCTTGAATTAGGAGTCATAAATTTTGAGTTCTAGCTTGGGTTGAACTTGTATTTAACTGGGAAAGTCTTTGCTCCTGTTTACACTCAGTGGCTTTCTTTGTAAACTTAAAGAGAGTAGGTCTGGCTATTGGATCATAAACTTGGAAGGAACTAAGTCAATTTTTAAAACATATGAAAAGCTCAAATAAAAGATGTTTGTAGGTCCTATTTGGCCCCCTGATCACCTGAGTCAGATATGCTGCTAAGTGCTTTATGGGCATTATATTATTTTGTTCCCCAAGGAACAAAGAAGGATATGAATGCTGTTATCACCCACATTTTATATATGAGGAAACAGGCACAGTAGCTTGTCCACTAAGGTTTTAGATTACCCGAATCTCAGGTTCTGTAATGTAATGGTTTCCAAAGTAAAAGTGTAGACACCGAGAAACACTTTTACTTTGATAAAATTTTTAGTTTTAGGGGATTTCATTCATATGAGAGCAACTGGGATCTAGGGGAAAAGTCATTTACTGAGCTAAATGTGATGACTTGGAAATGTTTTCCTAAGTAAGCTTTGTATAAATCCTGGAAGAGACATAGTCTCAAAGATTCCAATAATTATTACACACATATTTTTTTCAGCTGAGCATAGTAAGACAAGAAACTTTGAGGAAAAAAATGTTCTATTTTAGTTACTAAAACTTTCTGCTGCTTTGCTGCCCCATCAATTCAGACCGATTGGTAGTTCTATTGTAGACATGCCAAGGTGGGATATGCCAATTTTTATTCTATTATTCTTATCTTTACACATTTTAAGTATAAAGAATTTATAATGTTCTCTCCAAATTCAAAAGGGAATTACATTTGCAGACATAAAATCTAGTGCATTCATCTTACAAATTTGCCCTCCGTATGGGATTTGAGCCTTTGAGGGATGGCTGCAATTACTAAGTGTTTCCAGGGTATTAGGTTTTATTTGAAGCATTTGAGCAATTTTAGTAGGTACGAACTTTTTGTAGTCGGCTTTAGATATCTTAGATAAAAAATAATGTTGGTTGAGCAAACTTCATAAAGCATTTCTTCATAGACTGAACAGTGCCTCTTGGAAATGAAATGTTGCTTTTTTCCTGGACTTTATTAGGAAATACACATGGTGATATCCACTATAACATCCATCTTTGCAATAAGGGGAGTTTACTTACTTTAGTACTCTTATCTTTGAGCAATTCTAATAATCAAAATTTACAACCTGCACTGGAAATATTAGCGATAAACAAGATGGTAACTGTCCTCAAGGAAGTCACTCTTCAGTGGGGGTGGAGAAAGACAAAGAAATTTTAAAAATAAAACAAAAACAAAAACCTGAGATTTGTATCACAGTGCAATCAGGGCAGTGATGGAAGTCCAGAGACAATGAAAGCCTGAGAGAGGAGTGGCTAACCTCGACTGGGAGAGAGAGACCCAGGACCAGAAAAGCATTCTTGAAGTGATAGCTAAGGAAGAACAGAAATTATCCAGGTAAAGCAAAAACAGAAGACAAAAAGGAGGAAGAGTATTTTAGGCAGAGGGAACAACACACTTAAAGCCTGCAGAACACTGAGCACAAGGTTTGAGGAACTGAAAGAAATTGCCTGTTACATCTTAGGTGGGAGCGGAGATGGGGATGAGCAGAAGCTGAAAAGGAAGGTGGGGCCAGATCAGGCCAGGTTTTGTTGTGGATTGTGTTTGAGGAACTTGGCCTTCATCCGAGGAGAGTGGCTAGCCATGGACATAAGGGCCCTGTGGGCAGAGTGTTGATTTCATCATTCCTCGGCTGTTGACCTGGACTTGGAGAGACGTAGGGAGAGAACATAATGAGTGGGGGGCTTCTCGTAGCTGTAGGGTAGAGACCGGGTGTCCTCTAGCATATGACAAATTTTAAAGATGAGTACATTGACATCTGGAAATGTATTCCCCTTATCAAATAAAGTTATATAATAATTGTACAGGTTTCATCAAAGGACTTATGTTAAGAACTTGTGCATTCTAGATTAAAAATTTACTTCAAAGTTAGTTTCCTAATGATCCGGATTGTGAACTTCTTCCCATTTATAAAGCCTTGCCTTTAAGAACTGTACCTATTTAATTATCTCTTAGAAACATGTTATTTAATTTTCTACAAAAGCAGCTTGAAGTATATTTCCTTTTGTTCCTTTATTCAATATGCATCGATTCTTACCAAGCACCCATTGTGGAGCCAGCACTCCTGACAGCTTTGCGCTTCCCTGTTGCTTAGTACCTCACTGAATAATTGAGTAATTTTCTAATTATATATTGTACTGAGTGTGATGCGTGTGTGTTACTTTTTATAAAAGATAGATAAAAGAATTTTCCAAATGTTGTAATTAGAAGGAAAATAAATTAATAGCAATTACAAATTTGTCATTCACCCACCATATATCCATCACTGTGCAAGTCTTGGGGTGATAATGGGGTTACAAAAAATGTAAAATACATAATATTCCCTAGCAATTCACACTATTGGTGAGGAACCAGATCCTGTATGAAAATAATGGAGAACAATCCAAGACATTATTAAAAGCTCAGAGTTATGGTTGAAATTAAATATCCTGAAATAAAAAAATAAAATAAAATAAAAATAGAGATGCTGCTAATTAACTATTAAATAAATGCTTGGATGAAGTTATCTTCATAACAGATAAGCTACTTGGAAATTGCTTTCAATAAAATGGAATGAGTTAAAAAAATAAAAATTGTAAGAAGGATACAAAGAAAGAAGATCTCAGTATGAGCCAGAATAATCTAGTACGTTTTCTTGCAGGAGGGATGCTGGAGCCCAGTTTACAGGCTGACTTTGGATGTTAATAGCTTGTCTTGCTGGGGACAGTTTTACGTGTGAAAATAATCTTGATGTTTAATGCAGTGCCAAGGAGAACCCGAATGGTGATCAGGAACTGCACAGCCTCAGCACCTTCCCTTACAGGACCAAGCCCAAAGGTCACACTGCTTTGCATAGCTTATGTTCCAAACTGCCTTCCTAGTCTTATCAAGACCCCATCCATCACTCCCAGGCTTGCCTCCAGCGATTGTACCACGACTGCAGGTGATGAATCCTTTCTCTTCTCATCTTCCACTTCTCCCTAGGCCATTAGCCTAGCACAGAATGCCCAGTGCTACCCTAGATATGATGGCCAAAAATAACAACCTGGACTCACCCCGCCAAACTGCCTCTTTGTCTAAAACCATTTGGAAAGAAACACTACCTATAAACAACCCATTACACACAAAGAAACTTTCTTCCCCAGGTGTTCTTCACACACAATCTCAAACCACTAAAAGAGTAAAAACCCCAGATTTCCCTAAATGCTGATAGGAGACTGAGAAAGTGAAAGTGAAGCAAAGTCTCTAACTCTGAACTTGTACTGTCCTTGACACTGCCTCATTGTCTGATGTATAAATAAACACAGTGCCTAGTTACTATTGCTCAGGGATGCACCAAGACAAAGTAAGTTATAGAGGGGAAAGTCCTTGAAAAGGTAAATTTAAAAGAAGCCTTAAAAATATAAGTGGAAACCAGTATAGAATTTTAGTGGGTAATTAGTTAGTATTATCATATATTATCACCTTCTTTACAAATCACTTTCTTTCTTTTTCTTTTTTCTTTTTTTTTTTTTTGAGACAGAGTCTCACTCTCTTGCCTGGGCTAGAGTGCTGTGGCGTCAGCCTAGCTCACAGCAACCTCAAACTCCTGGGCTGAAGCCATCTTCCTGCCCCAGCCTCTCGACTAGCTGGGACTACAGGCATGTGCCACCATGCCTGGCTAATTTTTTCTCTATATATTTTTAGTTGTCCATATAATTTCTTTCTATTTTTAGTAGAGACGGGGTCTTGCTCTTGCTCAGGCTGGTCTCGAACTCCTGACCTCGAGCTATCCACTCGCCTCGGCCTCTCAGAGTGCTAGGATTACAGGCGTGAGCCACTGCGGCTGGCCTACAAATCACTTTCATGTCTGACCAGTGAGAAAAGTGAAAATAAAGTTTAAGTAAAAAGTTTGTCATTATCAATTAGGTTATCAATTTCTATATATTATTTCTATGCATTTTTTTCTAAATTAAGACAACAGCTATTTGTGAAAAAAAAAAATAACTGAGCACCTAAATGTTATTTTCATCATGCAACAAGAACTAGAATTTTATGAGAAAATAGTTAATCCTGGGTTAACACAGAATATTATTGAGCATCTTTTCTAGAAAATGTAGAGATTCTTTCCTTATTGTGTAAATGCAATGAGATTCTCAGGACCTAAACATTTAAATGAGGGAGTCCTTTCCATAAACTCTCTGTTATGTTCAAAGAGTGTTTGTCCTTCTCTGAAAGCATCTTGTCTAAAACAGCAGTACACAAGAATGATTACCATAGACTTTGATACAGAGTTCCAGACTGATCAGGCAATGTAAAATATTTGCACTAATATCATGAAGCGATTTTACCAAAAATAAATTATCTGGTAAGGAAATTTTTCCAAAGAAGATATTATTTAAGGACTCCTAACAAATTTAGATGTTAATAATTTTAGATTTTTGGGGGGAACTAGCAATCCAGTTTATGAAATTCCACTGCTCTCTGGCACTCCAAAGAGAGATTGCATTACTTTGCTGTTTCTTAGGCATGATAAGATTTAAAATGAGTAATAATCTGAATTATTGTCTAAAAATGCTGGTTATAGGATGATGATTCTATAGGAAGCTGAACAAGTGCTTAGACTGTCACAGAGGTGAATAGAACAAAGCTTTGACCTTTAAGACCATAACTCAAATATCTGGGGAGGAAAGAAATCCTATCTCCAAAATCCTTCTTGTTCTAAAGTTGTAAAAATAGTACTATGACAATATTAATCCTTACAGTCTTTAAATAAACTCTCCCCAATCCTATTATCCTAACACATGTGATTTCATTTTTGATTACATTTAAAAGTATTTCTCCTTCCAATCTATGTCCTATCCATGTTTATTTCACCAGTTATAACCCTAGTGATCATATTATTCAATATTTATTTTTCAGTTAATAGTGTATGGTTAATATTTCCCATGTCGTTTTTATGGTGTTCATATTTATAATTTTTAATGGTTGCATGATATCCTATTGAAGAGAATCACTGGCATTTACTTAAACATTCCCCTGTTTAGTGTTTTTATTTTTTGTATTATAGATTTTTTTTACTCAGAGCCAAGCAGCTTACAAAATATTATAGATGTTTATGTAATAAACATCATGCATATATTATTTTTATGCTTCAGAGTTTTTTAGGATAAATTTTAAAATTACTGAGTCAAAGAACAAGAACCGTTTTATGATTCGGGATACATATTGCTGTATTATGTTTCAAAAGAGTAAAATCTAGTTTTTACATCATTTTTAGCAATATATTTCTGTTATGACACATTGATAGCACTGAAATTTTTCATTATTTTTTCTAATTTTCTAAATTTCCAATTTTTTTCCAAACGGTACTTTATTGTTGTTTGAACATACATTTCTCTTTGATAATTAGTAAGGCTAAAGATGGGTTTGTTGAACATTTGTCCTTCCTTTCATGATAATTGTAATGAATCTTTTGGTATCTTGATTTCCAGTCGCTCATTTATCTTTTGGAGTCTTGATTTCTTTCTTGTGGTTGTCATAATTTTTTACAATTGGCTGGCAATAAGCAAGGCTTTTTGGGCAGAAGAAGTGCCTTCTAGACAATGAAGCATTCAGAGAGAGGGAGCCCTGAGAACAGAATTGATCTGGCTTGGGTGAGAAGGCATAGTAATAAAATTGTCTTCTATAAATGTCTGTCCATTGTGTGAATGGAAATAAAAAGGATACTGTTTTAGTCATATATGATATTGCAATTTCAGAATCCTTAAGGAGTGTTTTTTGACTGAGTGATTGAAATGTTTACTTTGGGATAATATATAAAGGTTATTTGCTATCTGGGAATATAATTCCCTGCTCTTGGCACAATTACAACTGGGATTAGAACGAGGAGATCATTTTTCAGAGGGCTGCATTCTCTATATGCTATTTTTGCACCAAAGGTGATGTGGGTTTGCAGGAGTTATTTCCCCCTGCTCCTTTGGTATTTCACATTACCTGTCACCTCATTCCTCTCCAAAATGAACTCACTCTCTTCCGTCAGAACTGATGGGTAGTGAATTTGACATGTTGGCAAGCTCTGTTTTCCCAACTGTGTGAGAGAGGCCCACTGCTGGGTTTATTGTGTGAGTCCATCTCCCTTTCTTTTCAATCAGTTGATGAATATGTTTGAGTATTGAAAGAGCATTTGGATATTAATATCATCTAGTTTTGAATAGTAGTAGATGTTACTTTATCAGTGTTTGGAGATTTATTTGTCATTAGATTCTACTTCATTTTGAAGGGGTAGAAGTGTTCTTGAGGATGTTGTGTTTAAACAATAAATCATGAAGCATCTTAAATGTAGTTCAAGTTGATTTACCAATGGCTTCAATGATTAAATAGTTACAGTAAAGGCATTATTTTTGACTCCTGGCAAATTGTTTTATTTTGTTAGATTTTTGTTTAAGGAACTTGGCTTTGGTAGCATAATGCACATTTAGAAGAAAAGCCTCTGTGTTGGCCTCTTGTTGCCAAAGAAGAACTTTTCATTTTAGGAAGGGGCCTATTTTTAAAGTGACAAATTATTTCCATTTTTTCAAATTAATTCAACAATCACAGCATAAATCACAGAACTGAGCTGAAGCCCATGACTCTCTTTTCTCCTAAACCTGTCCCAAAATCTCCATCATTGGATTAATCAGATGAGAGCCCCATGGGGTTTACAAGCAGAGCAGTTGAGATAAAAGCAGAAGCCAGACCTGTCCCAGGAGAGGCTCAGAATGAGTTTTAATCTGGCTGCAAGAAGAATGAGTGGAAGAAAGCGCTGTGCTTGTATGTGTGGACTCTTGCTACATTTACTCACGAGCCTGGCTTAGTCCGTGTCCTCAACTAGACCAGTGAGATCAGCAACTCCTGTTCCCTGACAGGAGGGCAACGAGGCTTTGAGAAAAGAGACAGAGACCATGTCCTCTGACTGCAGTTAGCATTTCAGAAGGACAGTTGGACAATTGTTGGTTATCTGTGTCTTATCCATTCACCATTTAACAATTACTGACTTACTCTAGTTTTGGATAATCAGCCTATCAACAAGACAGTTAATTTTAAACTGGAAATTAGTCAATGGCTTATTTGAACCATTTATGAAACTTTCCTAAAGTGTTTATGTTGCCTCAGATACGATATAATCAGAAGTCATGTTTTTCTTAAACCTTTTATCTCTAGCATTATCTTTAGGTTTATTTTATTGTTAAAGTGCCCTTTGCTTAAGATACAGTTTAAATGTATAATTTTAGTCTGGTGCTCTTGCCACCACCTGCATTGCACCGCCCACCGCGGGAGCAGCTGTGTGATGAGGCCGCAGTCTTCAATGGGTAAACGTCTTCCTCAGTTCTGTGGTGCTCCTGGTCACACATTTGTGGAGTTTTGAAGGGCAGTGGAGATTACAGCCAGGCACAGCGCAACCTCTTTGCAGACAAGTGAACTGTAGAAATTCATTACTACTCCACCAAGAAGCCCCCATGAGAGTGGTTAACCTGGACACCAAAGTGTTTAGTTGAAATCTGCAGAGCGTTTGATGAGTTCCGACCTGGACAGGGTAAAGGAAGTGCACATCCTTTCTGTTGCCTCCGTGTTACTGGATTGAAGAATTGCTGCTTCTTGTTGGGAGGTTCATTTACCATTGCTTCCAACTTCATATTCAAAGCACTGAGAATTTCAAGTGGAGTATACTGAAGTAGACTGTAGTTTCTTTGCATCATTTCTGTACTCAATTTTTTAAATTCTTTCATAACTCTACTGAGGATATTTTTGAACTAAATTAATATGGCTCAAATGAACTGCCTAGCTCCTGTAGAAGTCACGTATAAAAACATAACATTTCTTAATACACATGATCCAACCAAAGCAACCTTAAAAAGATTTATAGAGGAACTTAAGAAGTATGGAGTTACCATAATAGTAAAAGTGTGTGAAACAACTTATGACGCTACTCTTGTGAAGAAAGAAGCCTCCATGTTCTTGACTGGCCTTTTGATGATGGTGCACCTCCATCAACCAGATTCTTGATGACTGGTTAAGTCTTATAAAAATCAAATTTGTGGCCGTGTACGGTGGCTCACACCTGTAATCCTAGCACTCTAGAAGGCCGAGGTGGGAGGATCGTTTGAGCTCAGGAGTTTGAGACCAGCCTGAGCAAGAGTGAGACCCCGTCTCTACTAAAAATAGAAAGAAATTAGCTAGACAACTAAAACATATACAAAAAAATTAGCCAGGCATGGTGGCGCATGCCTGTAGTCCCAGCTACTTGGAAGGCTGAGGCAAGAGGATCATTTGAGCCCAGGAGTTTGAGGTTGCTGTGAGCTAGGCTGACGCCATGGTACTCTATCCTGGGCAACAGAGTGAGATTCTATCTCAAAAACAAAAAAAAATCAAGTTTGGTGAAGAACCTGGTTATTGTGTTGCTGTTCATTGTGTTGCAGGCCTTGGGAGAGCTCTGGTGCTTGTTGCTCTTGCATTAATTGAAGGTGGAATGAAATATGAAGATGCAGTTCAACTCATAAGACAAAAGTGGCATGGAGCTTTTAACAGCAAGGAACTTTTGTGTTTGGAGTATTGTCTTAAGGTGCGGTTGCACTTCAAAGACTCCAGTGGTCATAGAAACAACTGTTGCATTCAGTAAAACTGGGGTGCCTGATGCTATTGCCGTGGAGGTAAAACTTGAGACAGGAGCTAATTTGTTGTACATATTAGTCACCATGTTGGCTTGGTGAATAAGTCTAATGAAGCTTCCATAGGAGTATTATAAAGCAGTTTTATCAGGCTGCAAGCTTGACAGAATTGCAACCTCTGTGTTTGGGTTACAATCGACCTTTTTGGACACTTAGCAAAAGATTCTTGCTGTCCGGCATTTAAAATATGCTTATCATTTGCACCAATTGACCTTTCCTGAAATGGTGTGATATTTTTTTTTATTTCAAAATATTAAGGGGGTACAAATGTTTTAGGTTACATGGATCACTTTTGTAATGCTTGAGTCCTGGCTAAAGGTGTTCCTGTGCTATTGAGTTATGTCTTGTTTAAATCTATTCCTATTTCAGAATCTTATCAATATATAAGAAATTTAGAAAGATTAAGTGCCAAAATACTTAGCACAATACTTGTGTAGTTTTAGTATCATATGGAACCAAAATCCCAGGAACTAAGAAGATGCTAGACCTTAATGTGGTTTGTTCCTCCAGTCATTTCAGACATTAAAAATAGGGCCTAGGGCCGGGCGCGGTGGCTCACGCCTGTAATCCCAGCACTCTGGGAGGCTGAGGCGGGTGGATCGCTCAAGGTCATGAGTTCGAGACCAGCCTGAGCAAGAGCGAGACCCCATCTCTACTAAAAAAATAGAAAGAAATTATCTGGCCAACTAAAAATATATATGGCAAAAATTAGCCGGGCATGGTGGCGCGTGTCTGTAGTCCCAGCTGAGGGAGGCTGAGGCAGTAGGATCGCTGAAACCCAGGAGTTTGAGGTTGCTGTGAGCTAGGCGATGCCACGGCACTCACTCTAGCCCGGGCAACAAAGAGAGACTCTGTCTCAAAAAAAAAAAAAAGAAAATAGGGCCTATACAGTTATTTGCCTGCTCACGTTATGTTGACATCTTCTGCATTTATACCAGTGTACATCAGGTTTGCTTAATCATTGATTTTTTTTTTTTGGATTTTTACCAAGTCTTACAGTGATTTTTTAATGTCTTTCTATAAATCTCATTTTGTGCTGTTACAAAAAAACCTCCATTTTGAAAATCTACCTTGTACAGAAGCACATGTCTTTAATGTCTTCAGACAAAAAAGCCTCTCACTTTCTAATGTTTGCGTTCTGAGGTACAACTTAACAGGGAGGGCCTGAAAAAAGAATGGGAGGGGGATATTAAATATTTTTAACGAAATGTTGCCTTTGTCTTGTGCAGAATATGTAGAAATATGCTCTTTAATTTAGTCAGTTTTTTAAAAGGTAGAGACGCTGTGTTAATTGTAGCTACAACAATTCTTAATCTTAAAATTTCTTAAGTTATTGTAATTTTTTTCCCCATACTTATCAAAGTTTTTTAGCAACTTATTTTTGTTTGCAGTGTGACTTTTTTCCTTCTCTTTGCAACCTCTCTTGCAAAAATAAAAGTGGGTTTGTGCTAATGAACTGAGGAGACATCTAATATTTTATGTGCCTTTTGAGCTGTGGAACTTAATATTTGGATACTTGATAATTTGTTTTATTATGTAATTGATAAAATGGTGATGGGTATTAATGTTAGTTCAACCATATATTTAATATTTATACCATCTGGGAATGTGTGGTTATAATTCTGTGGGAGAAATAATTTGTCAGTGTTCACCAACTTGTAAAAACTTAGAGCAAGAGCTTAAACATCTAAATAAATGATGAAATGCAAAAAAAGTATAATTTTAATATTTATATCATTCTTAAGAATAATTTTGTTAATTTTATGTCTTTTTAACAATAATATCCTTTCACTTTCATTAAAAATTAATACAGTTTTATCTAGGAAATAAATCCTGACTCAGTATGAGCAAATTGATATGCATCTCTAAAGAAATGCTTGTCTCAAAACATTTGCTTGATATTTTAGATTAACATAAAAGAAGACATTTTGATATTTTAGTCCAATTGAACACGAGTTCCCAGAGGAAGGCAGTCTGCTTCTATATTCTGGATGGCGCTTTGAAACTATAAATATTCAGCCAACACTAAATCAATCTATAAAGGCTTGATAGAGGCCAAATAGTTTTTCAGCTCAAATCTGGTTGCACTCTCAGTCAGACAAAATAACAACAGCCAACTCTATCATAATAAATGATGAAGTTGATACCTTGTATTCTAGTTCGGTGAACCTGAGAATAGTGTGTGTATTCAAGTGTGGAAGAGAAAAATGGGTTGTCTTTATACAAAGACTTTTTATGGGAATTTCCTTGAGGTTAATAATCACTATCTGGGTAATTAATACCCTAGGGTAGTAGGGCATTGGTCTTTACTACCTGCTTTGCATTTGGGAAAACGAAGGAAACAAAAAGGTTAAGAATGATTTGTACTTGTTTTGATTTGTACTTGTTTGGCAGCACTGACAAGTGGGAAAACTTTCTTTTCTTTTTACCTTGTCAGTAATAGCTGCTTAAAAAGAACAAGCAAACAAGGATAGTAAGAAATTAAAGGTGAACAGTGTGTGGCTCCTAATTTAGTCTTCCACCTATAGATTTGGTGATAATGAGATAATTGCATTTGGGAGTGATTACCTCTGCCCCGTGTAAATTCAAACTCCAGAGTCTATGAGAAGGCTGTCTTTAAGGTTGCCATATCTCATGAGCCATTTAGCAGGAGCAAATGAAATTAAGCACTGAATTAGTTTGATTAGTGTTTACTGTAGTGTTTTACGAATGTCACACTAGAGATGTTTACAGCTTGCCATTCAAATGCTTTGATATGGGCTTTAATAGTGAAATTAGATGGGAGTGCTGCATGGACGTGAGATCCTATTTGGACAGACACACACTTGTGCCAATCCCAGAGGATCCTTCTGATGTGTGCAAGGACGGCCCCAAGCAGGAGGAGGGGATGCTGTGGAATTCTAAGGATAACACTGAAGACTATGAGCTTCTTGCAGTTGAGCTATATGGTGAACTCTGAAGAATTAGTGTAAATTAACCATCTAAGAGAATGTAATACAAAGAAAACAATCCTTGTCCTAATTTGATTAAGAGATTAATCTGGTCAAAAGCTATTGTCTTAGTCTTTGACCTTCATATTTTGTTTAATGAGGTTTTGAAATGCAGTGAGAAGTTGCCTTGGTGGAAGTGAAATACTGGCAAAAGTCTGATTTATCAAAAGGTTCTGGGGAAAGTCAAGAGTAGAAGAGGACTGGTTGTTGTGTCTCTGGTATGTTGTGTGGGTAGAACACGTTTATGATTCTTCATGGGAAAATCTTTGAGAAATGAGGACAACTGGTTACTAGAGAAGAAAAGACATTTGAGGTGTGGATTTCTGTTGTTTAGAGGTAGGGAGCCTTGTGGAAGACAATCTCCTTTGCCAAATGTGTGGAGGTTTTCAAAAAGCAGGCAAGCGTGTTTGGGGAGGATGAGGGAAGACATTGTTCATAAGCAGGAGACGTTCCTTCCTTTGAGGGGCTAGAAAAGCATCTGTGCACTTTTCTGTCAATCCTTGGTGGGGGCGGCACGGGGAAAATGATCCCTTGGGGTGTAGGAAGAAAATAACACAACTTTGATTATTCTATATAATTTATCTTTTTCATGTATTTTTAATGTATATGATGTATCGGCACAGATTTACACACAGTGTATGAATAGATAAACAGATGTGCTGGAGGGGTGCTTGTTCAACCTTTTTTTTACTAATGTGGTAAAAAAAATCTAAAAAATTTGGAGGTCCAAGATTGGGTCCTCTTTCCTCCAATAACTCAGCCCAGCTTCTCTAAAGATACTCCATAAATCAGAGACCAAAGGAACTGGTTTGTGTTCATTATCTTGGACCTGTGCATCTTGTAAATTATTGTCTTCACTTAGGAATTCATCTTATCCCTGTCTTATTTCCAGATATTTGTTTTTGAGAGACGCTATTTCCTCATTTCTTTAAAAAATCTCATTGCTCTATATTCATTCCTGTATACTACGTTGAGATTTTTATGGAACAAGGTGGGGAATATAAATAAAGTTGAAAGTGCTTAGAGAATAAATTATTCATCAAGCTATTAGGACTTTCCAAAGCAACTTCACAGTGGGTAAGTGGATATTTCTATTGTGGGATCTCTAAGTAGCTTGAAATACTCAACTTATTAAAAGTGCTATTTGTCTTGATAATCATGTTTTTCTTTTTAATAAATCTTTACTTTGCCATTTTTCTATTGGCCTCTGATATTACAATAAGTTGGAATTATGAGAATAGTTCTTAAAATAGAATGCAATTCTTTTTCTATAATAAGATCAGCTTTAATTTAGTTTCAGTGCAATGAAAATATAATGAAAGTCAATTTCAGCACATAGAATCTGGAGAAACTTGCTTTCAATAGCAATAAGCAATTTATAACCTTTTCAAGATATAACAAAATATTTTGTTTCTTACTGAAATTATTTGTGGGGATTTAAAAATATTCTCTGATAATAAAAGGTGTCACAAAGTTAAGCTCAGTGGGATGATTTTATTGCAATTCATTGTTATAAGAATAATTTAATTAATTATTCAGGATATGGGATGGTATATATCACACTATTTAATTACTGAGCCCAGTAAAAATGTATGCCACACATTTGAGTTCCCTCTCATAGTCACTGCAAGACAACAGAGAATGCACATTAGCTAGTACTTTTGTCAACCTGGGATTCACTTACATAAGAACTAAATATCATATCATGTTATTTAGCACAGGGAGTTCACTTAGAAGAATGGCATCTGTATTGTGTCCACTACAACTTCTCTGTCTCACCCATTTTGTACCTGGGTAGCACAAAGGGGAAAATGGTGGAAGAATACAACTTAAGAAAGGTTGATTTGGTGGGCTGTCACCCTGCAAATTGTCTTAAAATGCAATGCTAAAGTTTTTTTATTCTCTTCAAGAAGTTGCCATTTTTAATTTTAAACTGGGATCTTAAGGTAAAGTCCTTATTGATAAGTTTCTCACATGCTATGTCAGTCAGTACAAACTAGGTTATTGTGGTAACAAACAACACCAAAATCTCAATGGCTTACAATAACCATGTTTGTGTCTTGCTCACTCTACATATCCATTGCAAGGTGACATTATAGTTAGTCAGAAACCCAGGTGTGGAGGTACCATTGCCATCTGTGGTTTCACAATTGTTGAGGCAGAAGAAAAAGGGAATGGAGAGTCATGTGCTGGTTCTAAAAGCTTCTGGTGGATGGGCGACTCACCATTTCCACATATTGCCACACTGCGTTCAAGTAAGCAGAGAATCCCAAAATTCTACCACATACCCATAGCAAGAGACCCAGCATTTGCAAACAGCCCTTATGACAGTCATACTGATTGAAAGATGTATTACTGATCTAATGACATCATTTTTAGAGAGGTGGGAGAAGAAACACTATATTGTATACCCATAGTGTTTAGAAAATATGCTTTGGAGATGCATATTAAAAATAAACATTGTTTATGCTCGTAAATAGCTTACATTACATTATAATACAAGTATGTTATGCTCTTAAATAGCTTACATTATATTATAATACAAGTATTATATATAATTATAAGAGGACAGATAATTATATCTGGCTAATGGGAAAAATATCTTAAAATATAAGGATCAAAGCCACATGACAAATAAGGAAAAACATGTACTTTAGCACTAGACTTGAGCTGCACATGTTCCTTCCTCCTTAGTTGCTGTATAATTTAACCTCCCTGGGTCCATAAATAGGGAATAATATCTGCACCACTGGGTTATTGTGAGGACTAATAAATGGCGAATATAAAGTGCCTGCCACATAGTTGGCACTTGGTCAATGATAGTAAGTATCAGAACACTTTAATCTACAAAGTATTAAGCTTTGACATAGTACACATGTACCTAGGTATTTGCTGAAGGAGTTTGACCACATATGATAAGTTTTTATTCCTAGTGAATACAAATCTGAGTCTACCTCTGATGTCATCATCTAAAAAATATATAAATTCAAGGACACATTTTTGTAAATGATTTAAAAATTGTTCATCTACTGCTACATGAAGGATACCCACATTTCTGTTGTGCTTATTATTTTGCAGTGGCTGGTGTTAGTTATCATCTAGATTTACCCTGAAACATTTACAACCTTAAGTATCAGGCTTACTTGATGAGAGGTGGTCACTTTCTTAAGCAAAAGAGGCTTAAAAGTATAAAATCAAAAAATATGAAATGGATGAATGAATGAATCATAAAAGACTAAATTTTTGTGAAATAGGACACAATTCTATCTCATTTTGCCAGCTTGAATGTTGGATATTTAGTAAAACATAAGACAGGATAATAGCTAACACTCCTTAACTCATTTAATCCTCACAAGAAGATGGGGCTGCTCTGCTCCATGTTCTGCAGATGTGGATGCTGAGGCTCAGAGAAACTAAGTGGCTTGTCCATGTTTGCACAGAGATTAAGAGGTAGAGCCAGGACTGAAACCACACAATGTGGTCCTAAAGCCCAAGCGCAGGCAGCACCACCCAGCCACTCATGCACTCAACCATTCATTCATTCCTTTTCTTTTTCATTTTCTCTTTCTCTAGTAAAATCTTTTTGTCTCACAATTCCAAATATACTGAGAATCCTCTTGATAAACTTATTGACAAGTTCAGGCCAAGTGACACTCGCAGCATGGACAGTCATTACCAGTCTCAGCTGCTCTTCTGTACTAAGGAGAACATCAAAAAGAGCAGAATGGACTTTCCATTCCCCAGAGAGGCTGGCAGCCACCACCATGGACTTGAAATTGCTTTTTACATGCATCAATTGAAATGGCCTCCGTATAGCAATTAGATTTAATGAAGGGAAGCTGCTGATAACTAAAACAGTCTGCCAGACCTTCTGTTAGTTATTTTTAGAGGAAGTAGATTGTACAACCTATTTGGCCCCAATTCTTGTCCCTCTAAAATTGCTTTTTCTTGATGGATTTTGCTTCTTTTTCTGAATTAGAAAACAAGAATGAACTCCTAAAGATTATTTAATTGATAGCTTCAAACAAACGCTATTATTGAAAAACTATTTAATAGACATATGATTCTTAGAAGACCTATTACATAGATATAGACACAGACCTAGACATATTTTACACATATATACATATACAGATATGTGTATATTTATGTGTATATACATTTGGTATCCTTTTATATGTTGTTATTTAACTGTGTGTATGACTTGGGATTTCTTTCTGCCAGAGACAAAGGTTGCTTAGAATTTCAGACCTAATTTTCCATGAATAATAAATAACAAAGCCAATTTTTTAACTTGTATTCTGAACTTGTAACAGCCCTGAGGAATTTATCATATTTTATAACATATCATATGCATATTGATTATCTGTGGTCATACCTTTTCTATCTTTCTGTTAAGAGCTGCTATCCTGGGTATATTTTTTTCCTCCTCAATATCTTGTACTTATTGGCTACTCCATATAGATGTGATGAATTAAACTACCCAAAGCACAGGAAATCAATGCAATTTTACACCCCCAATTCATGTATTAGGGAACAGTTGTACAGCTAATGTAAATAATTTGTGATGGAGGTGGTGAGGAAGCTCACTGTGGATAGCTGAATTCACTGGCTTTACTATGGGGAAGAATCCAAATTATTGCATGGTCTTCCACTAGAGGTTGATAATGGTGTTCCAAGATATAGGAGTAAAACCCTGTGCCTCCAGCTTCTAGATTACTGCTATGTATCCATTAATGTGACCCATTAATGTGATTCCTTCCTCCCAGAAAGAATAGGAAAAAAGTCTTACTTTTGAATATTTTAGTACTGGATAGTGAACTAAGAACATGAACTCATATTTCAATAACCTGTAACCAGCTTTCTGCAAAAGCTGACAGATACTGAAAAGGTAGACAGGGCTGAATTAATTTTTAACATGATTTTATAGACTTTCTTGCTCCACTGAATTTTGGTAATTGATAGATTTATACTGTGCTGCATTGTGTTGCTTAAGTCAGGCAGTTTTCACAACAAAAAAGTCATTCTCAATATGAAGTTGAAAACTGCAAAAATTTGAGATGATAGATATTCCAATTACCCTCACTTGATCGTTATACATTGTATACATGTACCAAAATATCACATGTACTCCCAAAATATGTACAGCTATGACTTATCAATAAAAAAGTTTGCATAAAAAAGGAAACTGTTAAAATAAAACTATTGCTATTGAACAAAGAAAAGATTGAACTAGTACCTTATTGGAAGATTTACATGAAACTGGCTGAAATTTTTTTCAGCCAATTAAATTTAATGGAATTTTATTGTTACAATGCAGATTAATCTCATAAAAATTAGATAATGGTCTATCATCATAGAATGTCTTAGATTTATAAAATTATGCTCTTGATTTGAACTATTTATTTTTGCATAATTTTGAAGGTAGATAAATCATCACTAGTGTAATTGATGGGTTTTTTTCCCCTTGCATATAATTTTATAATTATGTTCAAAGAATTTCTTTGCAAGCTAAAATAAAACATTTAAACTTCCTTGTGTTTATTTTTCATTATATCTTATAGAGTAGTGGTAACCAAAGAGTGATCCTTAAGACATCTGAATTAGATTCAGCTGGGATGCTTGTTAAAAATGAAGATCTACTGAATCTGAAATTTGGGGACTGGAGTTCCAGAATGTGCACCACAAGCACCCCTTGTGATTTTTATACAGAGTGTCACAGACATTGGAAATAATATATTTTATTTAACTTTAGGAAAATACTTTTTGTAGCATTGGAATTTGGCTTTCTTTGAATATTTAAATCATTTAGCTACTGTGCAGCTCAGTTGAAATATCAGATTCATAGAATCTTCAAAAAGCAAATCTCTATTATTTAATGTCAATAAAACATCTAAGGAAAAAGATAAAATTTCCTCTTTTATCATTTCTTAAAAAGCAAGTGGCAAGGAACCTCAGGTGGCCTCTAGAACCTGAGGGCAATCTCCAGGCTATAGTTAATAGGCAACCTGCATCCTCAATCATATGCCACAAGAAAGGAATTCTGGCAACAAACTGAATGAGCTCAGGTGTAAATTCTTCCCTAGTTGAGCCTCCAGATAAGAACACAGCCCAGCCAACACCTTAAATGCAGCCTTGAGAGACCCTGAGTAAAGAACTCAACTAAGCCATGCCTGGGCTCTTGACCCAAGGGAACTGTGAGAGAATAAATATATGTTGTTTTAAGCCACTATATTGATGATAATTTATTTTGCAGGAAGAGAAAGATTAATACAAAGTCCAAGGAATAGAGTTTAGGTCAACAGTGAAAGCTGCCCTAAGACAGTCATTCTTAAAATCTGGTAGCATAAAACCCAATTAAGCTATTTACTTAAAATGCAGACTCCCAGACTACCCTGCCACACACCTCACCTCGCTGAAAGTCAGGCAAGTTTAGTTGGATCCCAGGAATTTTGGCAAGCACCATAGGTGATTCTGGTGCACTGTTTGAAATTGCTTGTTGAGAAATGCTGAACTAGAGCTGTAGCCAGTGACACAGAGGAGAAGTAATGAAGCTCAAAGATATTTTAAAAAAGAATTGAAATGATTTGTACACAATTGTGAAAGATAAGAGTGAAAAAGAATCATGAATCATTGGGCAATGGAATGACTGATAAGGTCAGATAAGGTCATAAAATGAGAAGAAATGCAAGAGAAAGAGCATGTTTGTTGAGGTAAAATTGAAGGGCGGGGAGGATATGTTGAATTTGAGGCCCGTATAGGAATACAAGTAGAGATGGAGAAGACAATCTGAAATTCAGGACTAGAGCACAGGAGTGGCTGGAGCTAGAGATGCAGATTAAGAGTCATTAGGGTTCAGTTGAAACATGAATTGAGATTGCCCAGCGAGAGAGAATCAGAGGGAAAAGAAACAAGGGTGCAGAATACAACACAAGAAAATCCCATATGTAAGGGTTGGATAAAGGAAGAGCCACAAAAAAGAAGTGAAGGTGTGTTTAGTGTGATGCAAGGAGACAGGTAGAAGCAACGCCTTGGAAGCCGGGAGGCAGAATTTCAAGAGGAGGAATGGCTGATAGTCTGAGATGATGATAGAAGTTCACATGAAACAAAGGCTAAAGACAGGTGATTCAAACAGGCAGTTAGGTGATTTCAAGAGCAGGTGCAATGAGTGGTGGGGGTTTAAATCAGACTGAAGTAGGATGACAAATGGGAGGTGAGAACATAGAGGCAGGAAAGTGTGACACAAACTTTAGCAAGTGTCAGAATCTCAGGGAGAGCTTGTTAAAACAGACTGCTGTGCCCTACTCCTAGAGGTTCTGATGATTCGTCTGGGGTGGGGACTAACAAATTCACAGGTGTATTAGCTTTCTGTAGCTGCTGTAACAAATTATCACAAATTTAGTAGCTTGAAACAACACAAATTTATCATCTAACACTTCTTGAGTGTTAGAAACAGGTCTCCATGAGCTAAAATCAAGGTGTTTTCAGGGCTGCTTTCATTTCTGGAGCCTCTAGGGGAGAATCTGTTTTCTTGTCTTTTCCTGCTTTTGGAGGCCTCCCACATTCCTTGCCTTGTGGTCCCCCCTTCTCTATCTTTAAAGCGAGCAATATAGCATCTCTTTGACCATTCTCCCACTCTCTTCACTCAGGTGAGAAAGGTTCTCTGATTTAAAGGAGTCATATAATTAGGTTGGGCTCACCTGGATAATCCAGGATCATCTCCCCATCTCAAGGTCCTTAACCTTAATCATATTTGCAAAGTCTCTTTTGCCACGTAACATAGGATAGTTACACGTTCAAGGGATTAGGGAATGGACATCTTTGAAGACTGTTATTCTGTGCATCATGCCAAGTGATGCTGATGGTGCTGGTCCAGGACCACACTTCAAACACCACTGGAATAGGCATTTCTTTCCAGAAGTTTCAGCAGTGAAGGGGTATTTGGAGTGTAGTAATTTGAGAGAGAGAGAAAGATAAGGAGAACTTTTTCAGCTGGCTGCTTGGTTCAGTTCAAGTCTGAAGTCTCAGAGCCAGGGAAGCCAGTGATGTAATTCTCAATCCAAGGCAGAAGGTCTGAGGACCAGGGCGCCCCTGGTGCAAGCCCCGGAGTTCAATGGCCAGAGAACTGGAGTTCTGATTTCTGAGGACAGGAGAAGAAGGGTGTCCCAGCTCCAGGAGAGAGAGAATTCACCTTTCTCCTGCCTTTTTGTCCTATCAGGGCCCTCTGGGCTGGTGGCTGCACACATTGAGGGTGGGTCTTCCCCACTCAGTCCACTGACTCGCACACTAGTCTCCTCTGGAAATATGCTCACAGACACATCCAGAAATAATGCTTTGCCAGCTATGTAGGTATCCCTTAATCCAATCAAGTTGACATCTAAAATTAACTATCACAGGGAATAAATTTATAGCAGCAGCTACAGTGCAGTTTCTATGAAGACACGTGTAAGAAGCATGCAGTTCTTTCTCATTCTTTCTCAGGGAAAGTAGAGGAGAAACCTTTGAGAAAGTAGGGGTTTCTCAGAAACCTCAGAGGAAGAGGTGTTGATGGAGGTCTCAACCAGCTGTCCTCTCCCTGCCTAATCCCAGTTGGAGGAAAGCAAATGGTTCTTCATTTTCATCTTTTTCCAACTTGGCAAAGAGTCTAATCTTTGCCTCTGGAAGCTTCTGCTGGTAGTACATTTGCACTTCTTAGCAGAAGAAAAGGTAAGAGAGATGAGATTTACTCAGGGGAAACCTTTTTTCATAATTCTCCTCAAGGTGATTAGAGAAAACCATATCGAAAGGGAAAATACACCATTGAAAATGGTCTGTAGTTTGTTAAGCATTCTTTAAATATTGTCTTACCAAAACCTCATATCCATCTTGTGAGGCTGGCCTTGATTGCAGACATCACCTTAGGTTTACAAAGGAGTGATACAAATAGCACTAAATAGAAAACCAGTTCCATTATCTTCTCTTAGAACAAGGTCACCAGTCAGTATTTAAGTTTAAAAGTAAATCAATTAAAATAAAAATAGACTGGTAACAATAGACATATAAAACATAGCAAAAGTCATATATGTCTTAGAATGACTGAAGTTTGGTAAGTATTCAGGAGACAGTTTGGCTACCTGTGTTAGATTGAGATAATTAAGAGAATAAAAAGATCATATGAAGTGGTTTTCCTTTAACAAGGTTGTTAGTTAGAATTTCAAATACCAGCAGCATGAAGCACTTATTTACTTATTGTCATTTATCATATTTACTTGAGGTCACTTAATACTTGTGGATATTAATTAACCACATCATTTGCATAATGCACAACTCTTCCTTTAATCCAACTCATTTTGTTTGTGACAATTTCCCCATCATGTCAAGGTACCATTAAATTCCGTTTTAGAACCAATCAAATCTAAAATCTTCATATCATTTTCAAAGTACCATCTTAGGGATGACCCAGGACATCACAGAAGTTTTTTAAATCTCCTTTCATCTAAAGACCAGTATTTTATCGAATATGGGAGAGATACAGACAGAGAGGAATCAGATATCTTATTTAATATGTTTTTTTGCCAGACTCCTTCCCCCTGGAATATGCCTAAGATTGGGCCCAAAGAGATAGGATGTTCCACTAAAATGCCCCAGGCTAGTAAGGGTTATTTTCTCCAAGCTCCAGCTTGCCACTCAAGGTTATCAGTTTTAGGGGACACATATAAAAATAAAGCAGAAGATTGTCATAGCAATGATTAACAATCCTCATTGTTGGCTTCTCTAGCTGATATCTAGCTATTAAACTATTCTTTGCAGTAGAAATAATTATATTTGTTTACCAGTTCTGAATGTTGAGAAAGTACAGTTTACTCAACATTAAGCACTTAAAAATGAATTCAGTCCCTTTTGTGTCTAGAAGAACAGAGACTCCCAGTACACAACTGCTTATTCAGAATGAGATCATTTGTGCAAGAATGTTCATTTAATTAAAGATAATTTAATTGATGCATAATGTATTATGCAATAAAGACTAAGAGAATCTAAGGTAGGATAAAAAAGCAAATTGTTTCTCTGTTGTACTTTCAGATAGAGGTAAAATTTAAGTTTCAGAGAAACAGCAACCTGCCCTAAATCTTATCAAGTGAGTTTTATTTCCAACTGGCATTTATGTTTCTTCTGTGGCACAGTAGGTATGAGAACATAACTCTGGTATCAAGAAGCTAAAGTCAACTTTAAACAATGACAGTAAATTCTACACTCTTGAATAGGGCTTAAACACAGGAAATATATAAGTTCTATAAAAAGAACTATGCACATATATGTATATACTTTAACACACACATACACATATCTTAATAATTGAATACTATCAAATTTTTATAATTCATTCCTATTGCACTATATAACACACCCCCAGCCTAGTCCTACTTCCCAAGCAATTTATTTTAAACTGTTGTAGCTATTTCTTTTTGTAGTTACCATAATATCTCTAAATAAGATACCTTTCCTGCTGTTTCCTTTTGGACATCATCTACAGTGCTGAGTTCTTGTTATGGTAGATGAAGACTTAGTTTTTTTTTTTTTTTTACACACTAGCCTATCTTCCATCTCCCAACCTTCCAATATAGTGATATTACTATATATTTTTTGAATTGATCATTACAATACACTATTGCTATAAATATTATTCACACAGTAGTGTACTATGACAACGTTTCCCTTCCTTTCGCTTTTCCTGATGTTTCCAATTGCTCTTCTTTACCTATTACTCCATTTTCCCTTTATCATATCCACCTTATTTGCAAAGTCTTCATCACCAAGAGTCCCTTTTCCTTTTCTAGATCCCTCCATATTTCAGCTCCAATCACAGTTGTTCCTCTCTGGTCTCTGTGCACAGCTGCCGTCTCTAGAACTTCCCTTCGCCATCTCGTGGGCTGTATCCAGGAATCGTGGGCCTTATGTCCTTCTCTTCTCCTTCTATGGTTTACTCCTTTTTTTTCCTGGAGCATATCCTCAGAAAGAAGGTAAATTTCCAGGACTCCTTCCATGGCTGAAATTTCTTTATGTGATCCTGACAACTGATGAGTTTGAGTTTGGCTCTACATAATATTATATATGGTAAGAATAATTTTTTGTACTAATATTTAAGGGCTTTTCTGTTGTCTTTTAAGCATCTTTTATTGTTGAGGAGTCTGATGTCATCTAATTCCCTTTCTATGTTGGTAACTTGCCTCTCCTGAGCCCACTCCCGTCCCTGGCTCCCTTCCAGAGTGTCTTTTGACCAAAGGTTCTGGGATTTCACAGAAATGACATTTGCTGTGAACCCTGTCTTCATCCATTGTTCTGCACACCTGGTGGGACCTTCAACTTGGAGGCTCATATCCTTTAACTTTGGGATATTTTTCTATATTATTTCTTTGCTAATTTCTTCTCTGTTTCCTCTGGAAATTCATATTATTCAGATGTTGGATCTCCTGGACTAATTCTTTATGCTTACTATATTATCTTTTGCATTTTATATGTCTTTTATTTTTATTCTGAGGGAATTCCTTAACTTTGTCTCCAAACTTTCTATTTTTTAAAAATTGAGAATACACAGATGTTCAAGAGATTTTTCTTATTCTTTGTTCCTTTTATGAATATAATATCTTCTCAAATCTCTCTGAGTGTACAAATTAGAGGATTTCTTTTTCTTAATTATATCTTTATTCTCTTTCCTCCAGGATAATATTTTACCTACTTTGTTTTAATATTAGAAACTTTTGTGGTTGTCCATATATGTTTAGGAATAAGGCTTTAAAAGCTAGTTGGGAGTTCTGTGTATGTAGATGGAGTGTGCGATTGGAGGATTTTTGTTTGAGGCATTTGAGCTCAGAGTTGACTGTTTCATTGAAAACCCAGAATTCCAGATTATGATTTCTTTTTTCCTTCTGTGACTGTTCACCTTTTTCTTCAGATGAAATGCCGCCTGGCTTGGGTAGATGCATAGCTAACAAGGCATCCTTTATTGGAAGATGGGGCTCCACATCTTCTGCATTCTAAAGAATCCCTGACCTGTTATCATAGTGTAACTACTCCTCCGTACAATTTCTCTCTTCTGGAAATTGGTTCACATTCCTGGTCCACTGATGGCCCCTCTCCTGTGTGCTCAGTTATGGCTTTGTAAATTTTATTAATAATTCCTTTACTAGCATTTAAGTGATATCTCTGGAGGGAGGAAAGATAGATGCATTTTGTCAAGCTTTTGTATTTAATCCAAAGTCTTGGACTGTGTATTTAATAAAGTTCTCAGGAGGCTTTTTGTACATTAACATGTGAACTGCTGACCTAAGGTGAGGAGGGCACATTGGTAGACAGTGACTCAGGGAAGAGGGAAATGCAAAATAGAAGGCAGCTTCAGCTGTGAAAGAGTTGAAACCTTAAAACATCTCCGTGGAATTTGATCCTCCATGGAAAAGACTAAAATATACCCTGGTGTTTAAGAGCTTTGGCTTTGGAGTTGGGACAGCCTGTATTTGAGTCCTAGTTCTGCTGCTATGAATGGAATGACCTTTGGAAGTTGCTGCAACTCACCAAAGTTCAGTTGCTCATCTGTAAATTGGGCATATTTATCATAACTACCTCATAGGGTTGTGTTGATGATTAAACAAGGTAATGCTTGCAAAAACCTTAATATTGTGCTTGGCACATAGTAAGTACTTAATAAGTATTGATTGTAATTAGATATTATCGAAGTAGCCATACCTTTCCCTTGGAATTGCAAGAAACAAGGAACAAAGAAAATGCTGTCTATACATTTAGATATAACATGAATAAATTGGTAAATGTAGTATATTTTGTTATATAATCTAAAATCAAAATCAGGTTTGTAAGTGAAACTTTATGTAACATAATCAAACAGATACATGTTACTATTATCTTCATTGTTAATATTTGAAAAGAATTTCCTGCCACTATTTAAATAATGAGTAATAAACATTTTTATGTGTGGCCTTATGTTGTATTTTAAGAATACCATTTACTACCCAATGATTTATCTAACTTATATAAAATAAATTAGTCTTTTGTTTGTTACAGGGGTACACACATTTTAAATTGTTTATAATATAAATGACATAAAAATAATTTATCATCTTAAGTATTAAGGAAAGAAATATGGCCCATTTTTTATTGTTCTGGCATCAGCAAATCCAGGGGAAAGCTGCTTGTCAAAATTGAAAAATGTTTTGTGCTGATTATATAAATTCAATTACTTTAGCTTTTCCCCATAGACTTTTTTTTTTCCCACTTATTGCAGCATGTTTTTATAATTATGCCCTATGGTGGGGAAGGAGCATTGCACCAAAAGTTAGGCATCGGGAGTGGTAGTCCGACCTTTATTGTGAATTACTAGTGCGTCCTTTCTGTTTCCTGAAATGTGTAAGGCCATATATAAACGTGAGGCAGTGCAGCTCCTTTCAAATTCGCTATAATCATCTCGAGCTGTTGCACAGAAAACTATACCATTTCTACCTGCATGAAGAAAGTGGGGTGATTCAGGTTGTGCAGTGCAATGCTTTTGTCTTCCCAGCATGGAGTGTTGGCTGAATTTCTCTTGCTCAGCCTGACTGTCGGGTCTTCTCTGTAAAGGCCACTGTGCCTATATGCATGCATGCCCTCCTCAAAAGCGTGTCATGAGCTAGACTTACCTGATATTATTTGTCTTCATCGATGGTAAGGATATCCAACATTCTCCTGTTCTCAGTTCAGGATCTTCTTTGGGACTGAAATATTTTATTTGAGTATCTGGTGATTCACCATAGTACCAAGTAAAGTGACCTGGTAATAATCCCATTATTTTGAGACATGTAGATTTAAAAAGTAGATATTTGGGGGGCTGTGTGTTTCACCTTTGCTATGTGCCAAAGCTTTACTTTCCCATGTATTGCTCATGCAACCCTGCTGTGTGTGTGTGTGCAGTCTGAATGGAGGGCAATGAAACCATGTTCTGTTTTAGAACATGGTGCTTGGTTGGTGAGAATTTTGGATCTTCAAAAGAGTTTGGTTAAATTAGCCAATTGAATTTTTCTTGAACCTGCAATAGGATCTTATTTATGCTGGTCAGAATATAAATGGGGCTCAGAATATTCTCACTTTTAATTATACTTTGGGATTTTTAGTGTCTTTAGTGATTTTTGCATTAATTACCTCAGTACATTAATGGTGATGCTGTACAAGTTTAAATCTACATGATAAGTGGAAACTAGTGTTTTTTCCAAAAGAAAACCTGTTAATAATTTTATATTGTCATCTTTTTAGCATTACTAAATAGTCCATCACACTTCCTGGTCACATATCCAGATTTTTTTCCTTCAGAAACATTTCATAACTGCAAACCAAGATGCACTGGGAGCCTAATGCAGAAATTAAGGTGACAAATATTGTAATTATATGCACAAACAGCAGTAAAAACTTGACTAATACAGTATTTAAAGCCACATTTGTATTTTTGTTTGTGCATTAGTCTTCGAGTTACAGGACATCCTGTTCTACAAATGCAATATTTTTGATCTATTATTGCTTTATTTTTGGAAACATCCTGATTTCTCTTCAGAGCTGATTGTGGTGCTTAATGGATATAGATTTTAAAATATAGTTCTATACATACATGCTTATGACTTTTTGATGTGCAGGAGAATAATGCTTATATTGTCAAATCTATCAATATTTTCCTTCCTGGCAAAATGAGTTAAATCAGATATTTTTCTGTGTCCTACACAGTGTTGTTCTTTTAAAATTTAAGCAAATAGTTAAAATTGGCTTTTTTCTAAAAAATGTGAAAGACCTGGTGATGCCCAGCCTCTGTCTCCACTTACAGCTTCCCCTGTAGATGGAACAGTCACTCATGAGATCTTCAGAGTGCCCACCCCTTCCTGTTATCTCAACACTGAGGCTGAGGGTCACTACCCAAAGCTTACTGTGATCCTGCTGAAAAAACTATAATAGAATTATTTTATCTAGCATGATAATTGCTCATGTATGGTACCTGTTTGGCCCCTGTACTTACTTGAATTTATAATTTCTGCTTTACAGTGTTGGCTTTTTGTGTTATGCTTAGAAAACTATTCCCACCCCCAAATTATATAAATAGTTTTCTCTATTTTCTTATGGTATTTTTATGCTGAATGTTTGCATTTAAATATTTAATGTATTAAGAATTTTCCTTTAACCTAAGGTACAATGTGGGAAGCTTTATTTAGCTAGTCATTTCCAATATTGTTTGTTAAATAATTCATATTCTCACCATGAATTTAAAATACTGTCTTTATTATATACTAAATTATTACGTACAATTATATATACCCTTTTTATAGGTAGCATTCATTCTTTCACCACTGTTATACTGTTTTAATTATTGTAGGCTTATAAGCTTTATCCTATTTATTATATGTAGGGCCAGTTCTTTTCTTTTTCTTGCATATTTTTATGCAATTATATTTTTGGCTTACTTTAGAGTGAATTTTTAAGGCTTGTTTGCCTTCTCCACCTATGTCACCATTCCCAAATGCTTTGTTTTTTAAATTAAAAATTGAAATTTTAATGAGTTGATGAATTAAACTTTGGAGAACTTACATCTTCCAATTTTGAGTATTTGTAAATAAAGCATTGACATGTTCTTCATTGTAAACAGACAACGATACCAACAAGATGAACACTCAGAAGCATCCAGGTACGAAGTGCAGTGTGTGCATGGGCAGGAGGGAGCCCAGCTCAGTCGGGGCTGCTGAGGAAAGGCTCTGCAAAGAGATTGCATGTGGGCAGAGGCTTACAGGTGAACAGAAACTTACACACACAGTGGAAGATCCATGTAGAACTCTTGAACTCTGTTGTTGTATCATAGTTTTGCAATATATCACCTTGGCAAGTACAAAAATGGATGTAACTGTTCGACTAGTCTATACGAGGGACAGGGAAATGCCCTTGGAGAACCTAAGTTGAAAGTGCATAGGTTCATTGCTGGAAATGGAATGGATAAAACTCTATCAAATATCGTTTTTAAAGACACATAATTGACCTTAGGATAAGACTTTTGGGGATGTTAGTTTATTCATAATAAACATGGAAACTGGTAACTAGTGTTCAATCTCAACAAAGCAATATATGATCTAAAAGTGCTGGACAGCAGATCGAGAATTTAAGAGCATTTTATTCCGAAGCTTTGTCAGCATATTGGTGGCAACGCAGAGCATACAGCTGCCCCTGGAGGCTCCTGTGACAGGCACCATCAGCAGACTTGAGAAATAAATTAACTGCATGTAGTAGTAGAGGAAAAGAATTCCCAAAAAACTCTGAAACAGCAAGAAATCACAGTCTAGAGACCTTGCCATCCAACCATAAATGTATTACTTAAACCATTTTTCGCCTAGTTCTGGCTGTGTTTTAATTTTCTAGCTCACTAAGTTTTCCTCAGTAGAGGGTTAAGCTTGCCATTGGTTATCAGTTTAAGTTGTACCTTTTGGGATTTTAAAAAAAAATGTCAGAAGGCAAGTGTCTCTCTTTAATTGATGTCCCCAAAAGACTAAAGCAATGGAACCTGTTTTTTAAATGGCTCCTCCTTTCACTGATGTCACCTCAAAGGCATGACACAGTTGCTGGAGTACGCTTTTTGAATTATTTTTTAAATCCATGGGTGAGAGAAATACACAAAGCTCATTCTTTCTATATTTCTATTCAAAGTTTATGGAATGTAAGGCAAAAAGCATGTCCCTACATAGAGACAGCTCAAGTTGAATGCAGTGAAAGTTAAACACATGGAAAACTTTGTAGGCCACTAACAAAAAGAATAATGGGTGGAATTTGGGGGCAGCAATTTGGAAAGAGCAACAAACTCACCTATTTTTTTTTTTTTTGGTTGTTTAATATTGTGAAAAAATCTTTAAATGAACACGGGCACTGGAAATGAAAGAAAAAAATTGCAATATATACCCTATCACCATGTCAGACTGAGTGTCAAAAGGCTTTATAGTTACACACAGGTTGGGTAGGAAACAGATAAAATGAAAAATTTATACAACCGATCATATCCTGCCCCCTGAACCTTTATTCTCATGGTGGTGGATTACATGTAGATTTTTAGCTCACTAAGCTATTATTATTACAATCCCTGTCAAAACTTTGTCACTTGAAGGTAGTCAATTCAGAGATTACACTCTCTGTCAAGACTCTTGTTCCTTCTCATAGGGTCTTCCCTACTACTTCTGCACTCCAAGTTAGCATCCTGGTACAGAAGGAAGCTTATGTATCCTTCCAGCATTGGTACAGCTTGGTGGGGAGACATCTGATGTCCCTCTTGGTCCTGGTGCTCTCTTTTGAGTCCTCACTGGCCCCATGGAAATGTCCCCCAGCCTGCCTGAACACTGGGTGTCCTGAATTATAGCTGTTTGTAGTTGGTTTTTTGGAGTGTCTCATGAGACACTCCACTGCTAAAGCCCATCTTTGTATACTGTGGAGCTTCCTGGTCCTATTGCCAGGCCACCAGAAGTCCACTTTTTATTTTAAATTTTTTATGGAAGTAAAATATGCATAACATAAAATTTACCATTTTAACCATTTTTAAGTGTACAATTCAATGGCATTAAGTACAGTCAAATGTTATGCAACCATCACCACTATTCATTTCTAGAATTTTATCATCATCCAAAACAGAAACTCTGTACCTATTAAACAATAACTCACCATTCCCTCTTCCTTCTAGACCTTGGTAATCTCTATTCTACTTTCTGTCACTGTGAATTTGACTACTTCAGGTGTCTCATAAAAGTGGAATCATACAATATTTGTCTGTGTCTGTTTCTTTTACTTAGCATAATGTCTCTAAGATTCATTCATATAGCATATGTCAGAATTTCATTCCTTTTTATGATGAAATATTATTCCATTGTATGTATATATACCACACATGTTTATTTGTTCATCTGCTAGTGGGCACTTGGGTTGTTTCCACCCTTCAGCTATTGTGAATATTGCTACATTGATGACAAGTATCTGTGTGAGTTTCTATTTTCAGTTGTTTGGGTATATATGTAGGAGTGGAATTGCTGGATAGGGGTTCACTTTATATCTTAGCAATTTTTTTATATCCTTTGGAGACCTAAGAACTTGTGACTCAGTACTTCCCTGAGGTGGGCAGGCCATTGTGAGGCTGTCCTCAAATCTGTTTGTGTAGACATTTTCCTCGGTCTTTTTCATGTGCCCTGGCGCTAGCTAAATGTTGGTACTTAAGTGTTGCTGAGCTGTTCCCTGGACAAAAAAATAACTTCCCCTGTTCTGTGACTCCCTCTAACCTCTCTGGTTTGAGGTTTCTGCCTGAGACGGATGAGCCAAGACACATCTGATCACTCAATCCTCATATCCTCTCTTGTTTTTCTAGTCCACCAGTAACAGAAGGACTTTCTCCATCTCTTTCTTGTTGTCAGGAATTCTCCTTGCATCACATTCTCTTGCCTTCTGTGTTAAGGCTTATAAAAAAGCATACTCATATCTCCAAACTTTGCTTTTAATATATAAGGGGACTCTTAAAATTTAGAAAGCCTCTTATTTTCAATAAAGTCAGGCTTTTAAAACTGTTATGTCACTCTGAACATTAAAAAAATTTAGCTTGAGACTCAAAGCTGAGCTCTAACTTCTTTCTTCCTAGATGGTATCCACTAGCTCCTGAAGTAATAGTGTCATCAGCTCAATAAGTGGGAAATGCAAGGGTAGGAAAAAATATATTGAAGTAATGTGTCAAAACTACTGTCCCCATTGCATTAGCATTTATTTGGCCAATTTCTGGTCAGCTTCCCTTTGTTCTCATTCTGTGTCCCACTACTTCAGCTCTGATTTTGGTGATGGGTTAGTGGAATCACATTTGGCTTGATGGGTTCTGGAGAGAGACTTTCTGTGTCCTCTATTAGCATAAGCACGTAAGGTCTGTTTTCAGATATAGTGAGTATTGTCACATGAGCACATCATGGCTAAAGCTTTGATATACATTTTAAAATAGTATCATAAAGGTAAAGAATGATAAAGTGACTGCATGGTAAAAAGAACTGCAGAAGTTCAGACTACTATTTTGTACTAATATTGATTTCTAATGGCTTTGCTATGACCTTAATTGAGCTATTAGAAGCTAAGCTAGGTTTGGAATAAAATGAAAGTGCTGTAGCATATGCAGGAGCTCTTCTAGGTTGATTGAAATTGTGATTGGGACGACAGTGGGAGCCCTTACTGTGCTTGGGCTCCTAGTGGCTATGGAGCTAAAATGCATCATCACCATGCAGGGAAACAGTGAGCTAGCCTGTGCAGCATTTCCACTGTCTTCTGCTTAGAACGAGAGTAAGGCAGAAAAAGCTGTTAATAGTGTCAAGAGAAAAAGCTAATGAGACCAAGCAGTGTTCCTAACAGCACATTAGTGCCCTTCTGCTTATTTCAGCAGCGTTGGCCTGATAATATGAACTGCCAGCCCCTCTTACCCCTTTGTTGTACATATTGGTTTTCTTTCAGAACAAAACACTCATCTAAAGCTGAGAAGTTGGCGAGTCAAGGTCCTCTGCTCCACCTCCTCACCACGGCTTATTTCAGAAGCTCAGAGCTTCACATGAAATCTTTTCTTTACTCTTGTCTTTTCTTTTTCTCTCATTTACCCCCGTTTGGTCCAGGGGCTACTCACTGAAGTTTTCAGTGATAGAAAGACAAATTCCTCACATCAATAGCATTTGATATTTAGTACAAACCTTGTAGAGATGTTAAGCATCACTTGTGCACATGCAAGAATGCTCACAGATGAAAGACCAGAATGAAGAAATTGAGTGTTCGTGAACTCTTACTGCCTTTCACTTTATGTTTCCTTTAAAACAACCTCATCTATTCTTGTTTTATGGATGGTATGACCTGGTCCATTCTTCCAGAGTGGTTTGACCATGCTCAGTGCATGTCGTTGTGCAAATAAATGCTGGTCAGTACTGAGCCTTCTAAATTTCATGTATTCCCAGCCCATGTTTATCTCTTCAGAGGCTCTTTGCTCTGAGTCTGCAAAATGGCTGTGAGCATAGATTCACTGAGGGTGGCTCAGCCTATCATTTAATCCAGTAGTTCCAACACCTGAATGATCATCAGGATCATCTGGGGGGCCATAAAAACTTTTAAAGACCCAATAAATCAAAATCCACATGAATCTGTCTCAAGAATCTATGTAAAGAGTTTCTCCATGATTCTGACTCTCAGCCAGATTGGGGTCCTTAATCCATGTCCCTACTTTAAAGAAGGTACTGTCTAAAGCAGATAATTCCTAAACCACAGGTACATATATGAAATGCTTGCAAAGCATTTAAAAATACATGTCAGAGCCTTAACCTTTGAGATTTAGAGACAGCTCATTGAGATTGAGTTCCAGGCAATTGTAATTTTCTTAAAAAATGAATAGGTGATTTTATTTCATACTCCAATCCCAGATGAGACACACTGATCTAACTCATTCTTTACAGATAAGAATAAAGCCTAATTTTAAAGATGACCAAAGAAGATGCTTTGACTTAAACTATGTATATATCCTTACTATAAGATGCTGGTAATTAGTGATGGAAGTGACTGAAATTTGACTAAAATTACTCACAGAGCAATTGTTTGTTCCTGTTAAAGGAACAAACAGGGTCTGAAGTTGATCTCTGATAGGAGAGGAGAACTTAAGAAATTAAAGAAACACTGAATATTAAATAAACTACAATATCTGTCTTTTTCTTAAGGAATTGTGATCAGGCTTATTTTAGTTACAAGTAATAGAAACTTTAATGAATGAAAACAGGAATTTTCTTTTTTTAATGTAAAGGAGAGGACCACCAAAGGTTGAGACTTCAGATGCACCTGGATCCAGAAACTCAAAAAATGGTAGCGCTCTTTGTCTTTCAGCACTATTTTTCTCTTTGTGTTGGCTTCATTCTCAAGCAAGCTTTCTCCGAATGTCAAGAAAAAAGGTAGCCACTGGCAGTGCCCAGCCTATTCCCTTAAGCAATCTAAAAGCTCCAGAAGGTCTCTCTCTTTGGCAGTATCCGTAGTCCGGATCTCAAAGAAAGCTCTGATTGGCCTTGCCTGAATCACCTGCCCATCCCTGAACTTGTCCCAATGTCCTGGGGAAGGAGGCCTCTGAACAGTCTGAGTGACAACCCCCCTTTGGTGTTGGGGATGCCAGCGTATCCACTAGGACTGCCGAGGGTAGAGCACAGTGGCTCCCCGTAGGGGAAAGGGGGAAAAAACTACTAAGCAGGGAAAAAACAATAGCTTTTCTCCAAAGAACAAATTGAATGATTCCATTTTGTCCGCCCCAAATTCTAGTATTCATTAAACTTTGTAATCTGTGGGGAGTAACACGCCAGCCACTTCTGGAGTAAGGAGAGTAAGTTTTTTATCTGGCTGTGTGCTTTTATGGGCCATTGGGAAGGATGTGTGCCTGAAATGGAAACTAAATTCTGCTATAATACATTTAGTATTATCAAACTGAATTAATGAGGTAAACAAATGCATGGACGGATACTAAAATAGGCATTTTATAAACCTTTACAACATAAGTGGGCTGACCTAAGTAGTAAAGTACTAAGGATTAGGCTAACCCAATATATTTGTATGCGGATGTGTTCCTGTAGTGAGAATATGACCTTGAATTCAAGCTGCCCACAGCTTCCCAAAACCTGTTTTAGCGATGCTTATAAGATATAATGAGGAAATGTTAAAGTAAAAAATATGTAATTCAAAATTCATTACAATCATCTATGTCATTCTTCCCTCACAGATATCAAAAACAAAAATCAGAGGAATCCTTTTGCTAAATCTAGTGATGCTCTCACGTCACCATTATGAAGTCAAGGTCAAAAAATAATTTAGTACTTCGTTCTCTGTCGTGTGATGTGCCCTTCAAAAAATGTTCTGTGGTGGATGGATTGGTATTTGGTAATATATGTTACAACTAAAGTTCAACTACTTGGTACAGATGAACAATAATTTGCAATTTTGCTATCACTAATTAGCATCATATAAGAGAGATCTTTATTGCCACCTCAAGTTATGAAAGACACCTTTCTCAGCATCACAAATGCAAAAACCCTCTGCTGCTGTCAAGATTTCAGCATTTATACCGGGGTTATTTGAATGGAATTACTCTGCTGTCTCAATATGTATAGACACATAATGGTAACACGTTTTGATCACTAGCTGTGTGACAGGTACTATTCTAAGCCCTTTACATGGTATGTTGTTTAATTCACATAACAGCCAGATGAGATAGATGCTTTCATTTCCCGATTGTGCATATGAAGACGCTGAGTCTTAGAGAATTTAAGAAACTTGCCCACAGTCGCATGGCTAATAAGTCGTGGCACCAGGACTTTAGCCCAGTTCTGCCTGGCTTCAGGGTCCAAGTCCTTGATGCCCAAGCCCTTTCCTTTTTTCTTCTCTTCCTAACCCATGACTTTATAACATTAGAAAAAAAGAAAGTTCTTAAATTAAGTGAAGGAGTCTAACCATACAAATCACATATATTGCCCAATATAATTGATTTTCATATTAAAATTGGAATAGATATTAAAAGATCTAATAGATGTTGATTCTTTTTCTTTTTTTTTTTTTTTGAGACAGAGTCTTGCTCTGTTGCCCAGGCTAGAGTGCCGTGGCATCAGCTTAGCTCACAGCAACCTCAAACTCCTGGGCTCAGGTGATCCTCCTGCTTCAGCCTCCTGAATAGATGGGACTACAGGTGTATGCCACCACGCTGGCTAAATTTTCTTTTCTATTTTTAGTAGAGATGGGGTCTCACTCTTGCTCAGGCTGGTCTCAAACTCTTGAGCTCAAGGAATCCTTCTGCCTTGGCCTCCCAGAGTGCTAGAATTACAGGTATGAGCCACCGCACCTGGTCCTAGATGTTGATTCTTATTTTAGCTCTGGTTTTACACATGCACATTCACAGACATTTCTAGATGTTTCTAAATAATACAAACTTGTTCTCTGAATTTCTCTCATCCCTGCTTGTATGCCAATGTGTAAAAGAGATACTGAATAATTTAAACACAATATTTGCCTGCAAATGCTTTACTTTCTAGTGGGGGAGATAAGGCAAATACAAAAATAACCACTAAAAAGTGTAGTGTGTGGTGTTGCTTCAAAGTGATGCTAAAGGGGTTATACCCATAGAAAACTATGGGGCTTCAAAGGTAGAGGATCCTGATTCTAGCTCAGGTGATGAGGGAATGCTCAATGCAGAAGTCATGGAAAGGGTTGGCAGATTATTAAAAGAGAGAGTTAGGGCAGGGCCTGGAGGTGGACAGGGTGCCATGAAAATGAGGACACTTGCTCCCTTCCCAAGCTGTTTCTACTTGCCCTGAGATGATTCCCCAGGGCTGGGGAACTCAGCAGCCTGTCTGTTGGGGGCTTCAAGGCCTTACCACTTTTGTCACTGATTCTGTAGGTAGTCTTGAGAGGCTGATGCCTTTCCCTGCCCTCAGCCACTATCACATTTACTGGGAGCCACTGATTAAGCATCTTTATTCTTTCATTTGTTTAACCATCCCTTCTTCTAATCATAGGCAGCCTGGGGGTGGGGGGCATGTATACAGCAAAGACAGGGCCCAGCAGTCAGAAACCAGGTAACATGCTCCTCACTGCCATCACCCTGGGCCCACCCCAACTCTCTTCTACACAGGAGCCACTGAGACTCTCCTACAGTTTGGGTGTACAAATTCTAAGGAATTTGTTCCCCCTTAACGGATGCCTCCTCCAGTCTAGGAGTGTCCTCAGCAAAGCTGTTGCTAAAGTGGTCCACTTTCAGGGCTGCCGGCTGGTTCTGACATATTTAGGGTCTGTCGGTTCCAGTTTGGAAGAAATTCTCTGGGATCTTCTTGGTGAAAATTAAAATAAGAATATCCTTCTCACAAATCCATTAGTAGTGTTCTTTGGGTAAAGGCTATTTCAACTAGTTACAAATTTAGCTAAGTGTGCAATCATCCATTCTATAGTTTTCTATCTTATTTTCAAGATATGCCATGCTGAATACTAATACATGGATTTTACGACCTGCCCTCAATGAATTAATATGATTATGCCTAATATGATTATGTGAATGGGCTGCCTTGAAAGATAATTAAGTTTTTCACCACTGGAGGTATTCAAATGTAAGTTGGGTCACAAACTTGTGGAAATTTAAGCATTTGGTGGATTTTTGGGCTAAGTTATCCTGAAGGATCCTTCCTGTCCTGAAATTCTACAATTCTATATATTTTTGCATAGTGCTTCTATGCTGACTTCAAATGACCAAATTTCCCCTTCTTAAATGTTCACAGTTCACCCATTTGAGAATATTTCCTGGGATTGCTGTCAAACTATCCATTTTATGGTTTGTAGCCCCTTCTTTCTTTCCTTCAGTGAAAATCAAGGCAGCCTATGCCCATCTCCTATCCTGTCTATCTTTTCCACTTTCTGTGTGTTCTCAAAGATCGGTGTCAGCAGTTCTGCTGCTCATTTGCAAGTTCTGCAGTTACCCTGAGATTTGATTTATCGGGGTCAGAATACTTGAACTCACTTAGAGTGGCCACATGCTCCTTTATAATCCTTCAGCCCCCTCGCATGTCAATTCTCTCTTACTGAGGCTCCCTCCTGTCTCTCCATTCCCAGTCTCCTCATGATGAAGACAGAAGCAGAAGAGGAATAGCAGATTCTACTCACAGCTGTTGTTGTGGAACATTGGAGCATCAGCGCAGCCCCAGCTCCAGCCTCCCCTGGTCTTTGGGCATCAGCTCTAGTTTAGGAAGCACTTACTGTTGACCTGCATAATTTTTAGAAGCCTTAGTTCACCACGGTCTTTAATCTCACTGAGGTTTCTGACTAGTTTGTGTCAGTGAGATACTTTTCCTTAATTCCATCTCCTTCTCTCTGCGTTTTGTGCATGTCCTTGAACATACGGGCTCCTGCCACTCCTATGTCTCTCCTTCCTTTCTTCCTTAACAGGCTCATTCAGAATGATCTAGTCTTGGAAAGTGTATCATGCCTGTCTTTACTTTGAACTTTCTGCTGTCTGTGAAAGCCTATCTGTGAAGCCTGGTCCACATTTGGTCTAACATCTGACTGTGTTCTTCCTTCCCCCATCCCCATGAACTCTAAGGTGCTGGGGCCCTGTTGGTTTGCTAGGGATGCATAACAACGTGCCACAGACTGGGTGGCTTAACCTACAGAAATTTTATTTTCTCACAGTTTTGGAGATTAGAAATTCTAGATTAAGGTGTCAGCAGGGTTGGTTTTGTTCAAGGCCTCTCTCCTTGGCTGGTGGATGGTTGGCCGTCTTCTCCCTATGTCTTCACATGGTCTGCCTGCTGTGATGGACGGGGTCCAGACTTCCTCTTAGGAGAACACTAGTGATAGTGGATTAGGGCCCACTGTAATAACCTCATTTTAACTAAATTACCTTTTTAAAGACCCTATTTCCAAATACGGTCACATTCTGATACTAGAGGTTAGGGCTCCAACATATTAATTTTGGGAGGACACAATTCAGTCTATAACGGGCCCCTTCCCACTTTAGTAACTTGTAGCAACAGGTCAGAGTTAGGGTCACAATAACAGCTGTGGAGTGGTTTTTGTTGTTTGGCCTCTTTCTTTACGTTGTACAGATGAAATGTCAGTAAGAAGTTAAGATTATCTCTGCCAATCTGTTCCTCCTAGGCTGAGCCCAGTGTTCCAGGACTGAATTCATCTGACTCTCCTCTATTTACCTCACAAGAAAGCAGCCTGGGTGCATGCCTTCCATGTCCGCGCCCAGAAACTTCTATCAAACCTATCCATCAAGCTCAACTCTGATACTACCCACTGTTTTCCTGGTCTGTGTTGTCATAGTACTCTGTCTTTATGAGAGTATTTATATTTATTTAATATTTCTATTGTGTTAATGTTATTTGTCTAGCTCTTCTTGCTCATATAAGATAGTAAGTACCCTGTAGAAACATTTTGTTCTCATGTTCATCTTTAATCACCCTAAAGCACCAAATGCTTGGTTTGGACCCAGAAATCACTCACCAAATATTGAATTGGTTTGAATCTTCTCATAGATTTAGAATGGCTATAAAGGCAATAAACATTTAAATTGCATTTTATAGTTACACATATTCTTAAAAATACTATATGACAAAACAGTGATATAGTGAATATAATATAATCATTGGGTTATTCTAATAGTCATTTTTAATGGTTGCTTTAAGTAATTAGCCTAATTACAATGTGTATCTTTTCATATATTTTTCATGGTGATCTCACACAAAGCACTATTTATTCCTAGCACTAATTTCCCATTTATTATTTATAAGGGAGAATCCTTTTATTCATTTTTCTAGTCCCTTATTTTAAAATATAGTTCCTTGGTGAAGAAAGGCTGTGGCCTGTAAATATTTTCATCCCTGGAACCATGTAGTAAACAGAGATAATGCAAGGCAGGTCACAGAGGGCTGCTCTCTCTTCAGCTGTGCAGGGTTGCCATCTGACCACAGCCACAAAAGTATTAATAGTTTCCTGGGAAATAGCCCATTTGAAAGAAATGTGAGTCTAGCAACTAGGCAGCTTTCCTCTTAGGGTCTCTCTCAGACTTTTTCCCTAATGTTTCATGCACCGAGTGGATGTTGAACTTTCATCCATTCATTTTTTTAATACTGGAAATACTTAATGAGCACCATTTATAATGAATCCTATCTTGGAAATAAATAGGATGTCTTGAAAGAGAGTGAGGTGGCAGTGGGAGGTGCAGGGGGTGGGCAGGTTGTGCATTGAGCAGGGCATTTAGTCATGGGGGTATCAGGGCTGACACCAAACAGATTGAGCCTTATTAAGCCATGCACCCCAGCGTAAAGATGTGTTAGCCCAGAAGAAGGGGAGAAAGGAAGGCCTTTTTCTAGTTAGCATAAAGATACTCTGCTTTCATCAAGCTCTGCATTGTAGGAATGCATCTACCCACAGAGGGCATTTTTTTTTTTTTTGGTAACTTAAGATAGCCTGTGGACTAGCAAGAGCCATGGTGGGTAAAGAGAGGTGGACGTAGCACACATTGCCTATTTGGGGGGGGGGAGGCAGTGCACAGTGGAAGCAGAGAGATCATTTAAAAAGTTGCAGAAACCTAGGAAAAAAATGTTGCTGCCTAGAACAAAGCAATGGTAGTGGAGGTACAGTTGATGGATCTGCTAATGGATTGGATTCAGGAGGTTTGGGAAAGAGAGGGAGAATGAGACAGGCCCAAAGAACTGTGGCCTGAGCATTGAATGACCATTGTTACCATTTACTAAGATGAGGAAGACTAAGGGTGAGGGCCAGAGTGGCAAGGGAGAAATTGAAGAGTTCTGTTTGAAGGAGTCTCACTATAGGTGTTGCTTGAGGATTTTCTATAAAGCAGCCATGACAAGGCCCATCCTTCTGTGTGCCTAAAACCTAAAAGAAACAAAAAACCTGGGGCTGGAAGTTGTGACAAGTCATTCAACATCTATGAGCCTTTTGCCAAAGGAATTAGGTACTCATTACTGCCACAGTCTTTTCCTGCCATAAAACACAACCATTAATTCCTATTTCCTTTTGCTTATTTTTGTGATAGTCTCTGTGCAGGATATACAACTCAGAAAGAAGAGGTAGAATGACAACTAGTAGTAAACTAATGCAGACTTTTTAAGCTAAAAAACAAAATCAACAACACACACAAAGAGGCCTCAAGCTACTACCTAACATATTTTTCCAATAGTGCTGGCTCAAAGATAGACCCTTGGAAGACTTTTGGATCTATTTTCATACCTATATTGTTGGTAAAAGTCCCCTCTTTCACCATGGATTTGGATCCTGGGGACATCTGTGGATTATAGGGTATTCTGTTAACAGCTCTCTCCTAGATAACCATCGGCCTCCAATTTGATTTTACAAAATTGGAAGGAAAGTCTTTCTTCCATAAGCCAATTCAATGAAACAAAAAACAAAGCCTCAATTCTTGACTCAAAGCCGAAAAGCTGTAATGGTTCCATAAATGATTAAAACAGCAGCTGGTAATGTCTTGGAAACAGATTGATCAGTTGGAATGCCTTAAAATCTGTCCAGATTCTGCATGCCTTTGAGCAATATGAACTAATTCTGAGACTGAGTAAGACTGGGTGTTTAGAACCCAAAGATGTCAAGATAATTATGAAAACCCTGGCAGGGACTGCATCTCTCTAGAGCAACCACTAGCATATTTTAACACTCCAAAGTGGGGTATACATTTTGAAAGAGTTTGGCATGTGGAAACTCCTGGAGACCCTTGTTTAACTGACCAGGATGCTTCAAGTCAAATCTCCCAGTATTGTTATTTGCTCATAGAAAATGGGTCACTAAAGTGCCTACTATGTATCTGTTGTGGGGATGCAGTGGTGAATGACATAGTCCCTGCCCTCATTGTGCTTATATCATGGTGGGAGGAAATAGACAGTAACTTAGCAATACAGAATGTGTATCAATTCACATAGCTGAGATTGTGAGATATTACTTTAAATTGAAATATTAAGAAAGTCCTCTCCAAAGAGGTAATATTTGAGCAGGAACTTCAATGATGGGAAGAAGGGAGCCAACAATGTAAATACCTGAGGGAAATTCTGTGCCTGTAAAGGTGAGAACTGGCCTGCCACAGCTGAAGAACAGTGAGAAGGCAGATGAGGCTGGGGTCTAGTGAGAGAGGAGACCAGTAATAGGAAGTAAGGTAAGAAAGGTTGACAGAATCTAGATGAAATATTGCCTTCTAGACCATAAGGATTGGGTTTAATTCTGTGGGAGATCAGGGGAGGTTTTAAACAGAGTTTTAAACAAGAATAAGATTGATTGAATTATTCAATAACATTTTTAAAAACATCCCGCTAACCGTTGTGTAGAGACCGGTCTGTGGGGGGCGTACATAGAAGGAGAACTCTAAAGGGGAGGTCATTGCAGTTGTCCAGGCAAATGAAGATGGCGGCTTGGATAAGGTGGAAGTCGGAATACTGGTCATAGTGGGTAGAAATGGGATGGAGTTTGAAGGAGGAGCTGACAGGACTTAGTGGATTGGATTTGGGGGACGAGGAAAAGGGAGAGAAATGAAAGACGACAGGATGACATTAAGTTCTGGCCTTAAGAAATTGAGTGAATTGATCTTAACTGAACAGATGAAATGGGTCTTAAGTCAGGAACAGGTTTGGGTGAGGTAGAGGAGGAATTCAAAACTTAGATTGGGGCTTGTTAACATGAGATTCCTGTAAGACATCTAAGTGGCAATACCTAATGGATTGTTAGTGCTCATTGGATGAGTTACCAAGAGAGTACGGTAGACACAGAAGTGTAAGGACCAAATCCTAAGACTCTTCACCTTCAGAGAGTGCAGAAGAAGAGTGTATAGTAAGGTAGGAGAAAACTAGGAGATTGTGGTGTACTGGAAGTCAAGGGAAAGGAGTGTCATGATGAGTAAGAAGAGAGTTGATAAGGGGCCTTTATTTGTCAAGACAAAGGTATTGGCTATACTTGACAAATATAATGGCCCCCTATCACTTTCTGTCAAGAGGTGGGGCCAGAAGTCCTGAAGTGGATGCATGGAATATAGACAAGTCTTTGAAGTTTTCCTGTAGAGGACTGGAAGGAAATCAGAGACAGCTTGGACGGGATGGGTTTTTGTTGCAGTTTGTTTTTAAGGTGGCAGTTATGCCATGATTCTGTGCTGTTGAGAATTATCTAGGGAGAAAATTCAGATGCAAAAAAGCGAGCAGGGATATTTTCCAGAGCAAAGCCCTTGAGCAAGTGAGAGAAGATGGCATCTGGGACACAAATGGAAGGCTGGCTATTGATTTGAGCACAGAATGTTCTCCCATCGAAGCATTAGGGAGGACAGAGTATAATGGGACCACATGAAGTGGGTTTGTAAAGTATATGATAAGTAAATGATGTAGACCTCTCAAAATTGCTTCTCTTTTCCAGTGAAATACAAAACAAGGTCATCAGTTGAGAATGATGAAGGCAGAGGGAGGGTTGTTGGAAGTTTAAGTAGAGGAAGAGAAAGCAAATTTGCCAGAAAGATAGGGTAGGATTACTGGGCAGTACTCAAGAGGTCTGAGGTTACTAATCTATTAATAAATTTGTATCTAAATTTGTCTCTCAGGCTGGAGTGCAGTGGTGTTATCATAGTTCACTGCAGCCTTGAACTCCTGGCCTCAAGTGATCCTCCCACCTTGTCCTTCCAAAGTGCTGGATTGTAGGCATGAGCCACTGTGTCTGGCCAGAATTTGTGTTCTTTGTTCCAAACAGGTGTCGGCATCGAACATCTCATGAGAAGAGTCTGGTGCTGGGCAAAGGACCTGGGGGTAGGAGGTGGGTAATAACCTTGAGCTGTCATTCAATTTTCAGATTCTCATGTTCTTTATCTGTAAAATCTGGAAGATATTTTCTACCAGGCAGGTGATTGTGCTTATCAAATTAGACAACATACTCTGATAGACTTTTTTATTTTGCTTTACTAAACTTACCATCAGTCCTGTTCAGCATGTTAGTCATTGGATAAACAGCTGTGGGAACAAGTTATTTTCTGTGGGCCCATGCACTGAAGGAATTAGGTACTCATTACCTAATGTGTGCAGGTTGTCTGTGTGGCCTAAAGTGAGCCCTGAAATTTTGATATCTGTGGGAAAGGAACACGATGGGGTTCTCTGACTAAATTGGACATAGCCAACAGGACTCTCAGGCTCAAGAAGTAGAGCCTAAAATTGTGGCTGATGGAGGGCTGAGATAGTATGAAAATGGAAGTGGAGTTGGAAGGAAGCAACTAGGGAAGAAAGGAGAAAGTGAATGTAGAAAAGGAATAGAAGGACCAGGAGTTATAGAAGGTGGTTGTGGACCAGATGAAGGTCACACACACAATCCAATGTTTCTGTTTGGGGTTGAGATGGGTCCTTTGACACATCTTCATTATTATCAATTGAGTGCCAAACCCTAGACTTGAGTCTCCAATTTACAAAGTTTAGTTTGACAGAAGAAGTAAGGTAAGAATATGGGCCATGTGAGAGGCACTGTCTTGGATGGCTCTTTACTCTCTCAAATGTGGGGAAAAGGAAAGAATTGGATTAATAAAAGATTGGAATACTGCTGCTCAACCCTGTTTCTGTGAACTTTTTCTGTCCCAATCTCAACCTCTCCCTTCCTTCAAGCAAGTTGCTGATTCAGAGCTGAATTTGCATTTAGCTAATATTGAATAAATAAAAATAAGGAAATACTAATACATTTGAATTATGGACACAAATACTTTTAGGTAAGCCTTGATACAATTTGGTCAAAAAATTTGTACGCTCTAGCTGAATCCCCATTTTCTGTAGTTAAGGCATAGCAGAAGACAGTGAATGTGAGTTATGAAGAATAAAATCACTTGTGAAACCTTTGTAGACATACTGCCTCTTTTAACTGCTTCAAATCTTTTTTGCAAAAAGCTGGGCTATGAATAAATAACCATAGTCTCTTGGCTGAGTTTCTAGTGATTGGGCATTCATTTTTGGCTGATTATACACTGAGCAGTCCCTGTTCGTGCAGGCACTATTGTAAAATCCCCTTGAAATGCACAATAGATGGGGTCCTTCATTATTTTTCAAAAGCCCAAGGATTGACTGCCAGGGATCACACTTCATCTCTTGTTCTCTTCATTCTAGGGCTTTCCTACTGAGAATTTTTCAGTGAGTTAAGGAAGACACAGCACTCACCTTCCTTTTGGACTGTTTGTTCATTCAGTGTCTAATTGTAGACATGAGATAATAGTGCCTGAAAATGCAGAACCATGCTGGGAAGCATATTCTGTTATTCACGGTCTCACTCCTACCCCAAACCTGCCCTTTTACCACAATGTTGCTATTCCCTTCCTCGGCTCAAGGAGAAAACTCGCTCTCCCTTTTATTCCAAACAAAATTAGTCATGGAATCCTGTCAGTTCTACCCCTTCAGCATTTGTCGTGTCTATCCCCTCTTCATCTTCTACACTTCAGCTCAGGATCTCAGAAGTCTCTCTCTTTCGGTTCTCCACTGGCATCTTTTTCCTGTCTAATTTTCCTTCAGTGTTTCCTCTTTTGCAGCCCAAGTGATCTTTCTAAAAGTCAAAGCTATCACGTCCCACCTTAAAATTCACACAGCTGCTTCTCGTTCCCCCAGGATAAGGCCATATTCTGAAACTGACTTGCAAGGTCCTCCTTCATTGGACTCTCCCCTTACTTCCCGCCTGCCTTTCTGGCCTCATACCTTTCCACCTTCCTCTTGTTCTGTATCCAGGCCACATGTGCTACCTTCAGGACAGTTTCATAAATGTTGAATGAATGAATATCTGCTTCCCAGGGAAGAAGGGGCTTCCAGGTGAGAATTGCCCCTTCCTTTCAAAACCCCTAACCCAATTTCCAGTTGCCCAGAGCCAAAGTATTTTCTCCTTTCTTTTTAAATGAGGTTTCCAATCAGTTATGTCTTGTGGGTGTGCATTTATCTCTGTCTCTTTTCCTGTTGGACCCAGAGGGTGTTGGAAGCCATTTGGGTCTAAATGTCAGATGTCATGAATGAGAAGTTTGAGGGCACAGCTGGAGCTGACTCTGGTGGAGTGATATTTTTCTGTGAAGCTTGCTTTATACGAAAAGGTGTATTTGAATCATAAGTCCCATTTAGAGAATTATTTTGCTGCCACCACTAGTCGCAATAGCTTGTAAGGCTGCAGTGGTCATTCTTTGTACCAATTAGACAAAATATAGTACTAATTTAGTAAAAATAGCATTGGGCTTAAATCTGTAATAATCATCCAAGACAATTGCTAGTTACCTAGTAATTATTCCAAAGTGATTTTTTCAGTCTTACTAAATGAGTAGGTGTGGTTTAGGTATTCCCTAATCCTCGCACATCTAATTATAAATAGGTTTATTTCTAAGTACCATGTGTTTCCTTTCTAAAAATAAGTCTACGAAGTCGATATATCTCCTAATTACTGTGCACTAATGCAGAATGAATAGAAAATTCACTCTGACACCAATATTCTTAAATAATAAGAGTACTTTGATTCATTCAATAAATATTTGTTATCTATTACATGCCAGCACAGTTCTAGGTGCGGAGGCTACAATGAACAAATCAGTTAATGGAGCTTATCATATTTACTTCACAATTGTATAGGAGTTTGGAAAACACTTTTGTATACATGCCTACTTTTGATTTTCACAATAACCTCATAGAGTAGATAGGGCAAGAATTATTACCACCCTCCTGCAATTAAGAAAACCTAAGCTCAGAATGCCCTGATGACTTAAGCAAGAACATGCAACCGTAAGTGGTAGACCTGGCATCAGAATCAGGGTCCTCTGGTGTCTTTACCATCCCATTTTTCCAATGGCAATCATTCCTCGAGCCGGAAAACCTCATGCATTGTGCACTGGGAGGGAAAGTTGCTAAAAACATACCAAGAGGAAACCCACTTTTTCTGTCAGTTTCTCTTCCTTTACATAATAGCTTTTATGACTTTTTGCGTCTTCCTCTGACTCCTGTCTTATGTCTTTTTTCACATTTCCCTCATTGTATCCAGATAACATCCTTAAGTGGCTTTCCTGGCTGCCTGTATCTTCTCCAATATATTCCTTATTTGATGGCTAAGCTAATGTATTGATTGAGATGCCCTTGGGTAAAACAACTGGCTGTGCTATTTTATTTATAACCGTCTGGACAAAGGGTACTATTGATGTGGAAGGAATAAAATGAGACTTTTAACACATTTATTTTTGTATCTTGTTTTATTAATAACACACACCAAGAGAAGAAGGAGGTGGCAATTTCTTGTATGTCCCTCCCTGGTCCCCTGAAATTTCTCACCACTGGGTTTGGCTTGTCCTGTGAGGTGCAGCCTCTAGACTGTCTGTGCATGATAAGTGATGGTGTAGGTGGGCCATAGCTCAGGGGGATAAGACAGCACTGGGGGACGTACCACTGCTAGGGAAGCTACGTGACGGAGAGGTCAGAGGAAGTCATGCTCATGGGACAGACATGCATCCCCAGGAGGTGGAGAGACCAACTAGATTTCAGCACGGTGGTGCTGAGGGTGGCAGGAAGTCAGGCCAAGATTTTCTCACCTTAGGGCAACCCCACCCTCAGTGTGACAAAGTCATCCAGAGCAGTGGTTCTCAAACTTAAGCAACAGAATCACTTGAGTGGAAGGCTTGTGAAACATGGCTGGACCCTCACCTCCAAAGTTTCTGATTCAATAAATCTGATGCTGCTGGTTGGGAGACCTTGTTTTGAAAACTACTGATTAAATGCTACAGCCATCAATTATGGAAGGTGTATAACCAGGAGATGAAGGCATTAGGTCTCTCTCCCACCCTCCTTCCCTACCTCTCCCTCCCTCTCATCCTTCCTCTCTCTCCCCCCTCCCTCCTCCCTCCTGTTCCCTCCCAGAATCCCTTTACCCAGTGGTTACTGCTGACTCTCAGAACCTGAAATGCTCAGTCATGCAGTCTCTCATCTGAATGGAGTCAGAGCTACAAGGGGGCTGAAGGGAGTGACCCCCAGGCTAAAAATAGCCCAGTGGCCAAGAGCACATCTGAGGTCAGCCATGAATCGAGGTTGGCCGTGCTGTCGCCTCTGAGGACTCCCACCTCGTACAGCCCACACTGAGAGCGGATGCTCCGGGAGTGGCTGTAATTCACAGTCATGCCTGGGCAGGTTGGATTGGTATTCATCCTTGTTCCTCTTCTGCTCTAAAAACAGCAGTGGAAACAGCCTTTGAGTAAATGTCTAAAAACTATGATTTGATACTATAGTAAAAAAGAAATAAGATATATTGGTATTACTTATAATGTTTAATTTAAAAAACCCAGTGCGTTAGTTTGTGTATGATAAGTTGCATTTATGAGCACTTGAGAGCATTTTGCATGTATAACACATTTATTCTCACAACAACCCAATAAGGTCAGCCTTATTAGTATTATTATTATCATCATCTTTTTATAAATGAAGAAACTGAGGCAAAAAGAGTTTAAATAACTTGCCCACAGTCACATGAGGTATAAGTGACAGAGGCAGGATCTGGACCAGGGCAGTCTGGTGGCAAAGACTAGGCTTGCTTTTAGCCATGATGCCATACTGGCCTGTGTTTATACTCTGAGCAGGGGACTTTCAAGCACCTTAACAAAATGGGGCCAAAGTTTTGAACCAACTAGATCACTGATAAAATTACCCATAGTTAGCCACACTTGAGGTTAAGGGCACAGTCTTCCCCAAGACTGCCCTTCAGACACCAGCCTTAGGTTGAGGGGCCCCCAGGGCCACCCTCACTTCAGACCAGCTGGTTCCAAAATCAAGGAGCCCTATGGACTCCCTCAGGTTTGGTAATTCACTAGTAAAACTCACAGAACTCAAGAAAGTGTTATACTCATAATTACAGTTTTACTATAGCAAAAGTGTAAAAATTAGAACCAGCCAAAGGAAGAGGCAAACAGTCAAGGTCTAGTGGGGTTTCCAGTGTGAAGCGTATGCATTACCTTCCCAGTACTGAAGTGTGACAGTACTCAAAGAGTATTGTCAACCGTGGCAGCTCACCTGGGCTTCAGTGTTAGAGTCTAGAATTTTTGTTGGTGTTTCTTTACGTAGGCATGCTGGATTGAACCATTGGCAATGTGGTTGAACCCAGTCTCTGGCCCCCCTCCCCTCCCTGGAGGGCTGATATGGTGTGCTACAAAGTCCCAACCCTCTGATCACATGGTTGACCTTTCTGGTGTGGTCTGCCCCCATCCTGAGTCACCTCATTAGCAAAAACTATCCGGTGTGGCCCAGGGGCCCACCATGAATGAAAGGGAACTCCAGTCTCTTGGGAAATTCCAAGGCTTTAGAGGTTACCTCCCAGGAACTTGGGACAAGGGCCAGCTAAATTCTTTGTTATACAAAAGCACAGCACAGGAAGGTGGTGAAACAGGGGTGTCTGTTCAGATATGAATTTAATGACATCTTTTAGGTCAGCAGCTCTATTTCTGTGCCAGGCTGTGTCTGACTGTCACAGAAAGAGGAAGAATTTTCTCCTAGTATTTCTGCAAATAATCAAGTACTATATTAGGAAAGGTAGCACTGGAGAGAGAGTGTCTAAATTAGGAGGAAACTAGAGAGCTCTACATGGTGGAGGCTGGTGAGCACAGCCCTGCAGTAATTTACAATGAGCTCACACTCAGATTAACCAAATGCAACGTAGTCCTTGCCATAACAAGGGAGTGAGTATCTGTTATGTGAATTGAGGGCCACAGAACTCTGCCTTGTGAAGCTTTTATACACCCAACATGTAAATTACAGTGCTTGTGAATTGGGGTTGGTTCACATGTAAATGAGAAAAACCAAGTCTGTCTCTGAAAAGAATGGCTATCTGGGAACTAAAGACTGTACTGAGGTACTTGCAAATAATAGGGAGGGATAGAGCGCTGTTGTCATTCCAAGGGACTTCTGAAATGAAAAATAATGAGAGGTGGGGTGGGAGAAGGGGAGGGTAAAACATCAGAAGAAGCAATCTTCCATGAAAATCCGCCTGTGTGCCATTAATGCGTGTCTTTCCAAATAAGAGCCAGCAAATGAGAAAAGAGCAAGGAGGTATAAATTAAGAGGTGAGCTCTGAAGGGAAGCATGCTATACATGGACAGAGCCTTTTATTTTAAAGGGCTGACTGTTATTAAAATATGCACATTACACACTGTGTTTATAACTCACTCAAAACATGAGATTTCCTATTATGTTCAAGCCCTCTTTTCCTCTGAAACCGAAGCCTCTCAAATCTGACGAATTTAATCAGGATTTCCAGTATGAAGGAGGAAGAGGTGAGAGAGAGCTTAATGTGGCCTGGCTGTGCGTCTGACTACCCTGGATGTTTGCAAGATTGATTGGTTTTGCCTTCTCCATGGCAAGCTTCCCTTACTCTTCCCCCACTAAACACAGGCTTGGAAAGATGGGGTTTTATGATGACTATGGTGTCCTTTGAACTGTTGTGCTCCCACCATTAGGTCTAACGCTGCTGATTTAAGCAACATAAACCGGTGTACAGTAACAATGTATGTACCAGAAGGACTTTTTCCTTTTTCCATTTTTTTAAAGAAAGAAAAAAATGTGTTCATATTCAGATGCAGCAACTAGCTATGATGTTAATGGGACCTCCCTGGGTCAAGGGATTAAAAATGTCCACAGATGCTGAGTGACACTTTTATGCTGTGGCGCAGCAGCCTTTGCTTCAGATGTAGGGAAAGCAGCCACTGCTGTGCCTCGAGAGCTCATCCATAAGGCTGTGCAGCTAAATTCTTCCTCTCCTCTGAGTCTTCCCTTTTGTAGGTGTGTTTCCATCAACAAGAGGCAAAACCAAAATTTGGCAGGAAGTAAGATGTGACCCTGGGAGGCACAGGTCTGAATCCAGAAGGAACGCTGTAAAGGGAGCTCCTATTTCAGACAGCCTGCTGTGACGCCGGGAAGCCAGGGCAGTGAAAGAGCTGGGACTTGTGTACCTGCACAGACCTAGAGTTGCACCTTTGCTTTGTGTTTAATGGTCTGGGGCAAGTATTCACCTCTCTGAACCTCCACTTACCCATCTATAAAATTGGGGGGACCACTGGATCTACCTCCCAAAGTTGTTTTGGAGATTAAATGAGTCAACATTTCTGTAGTTCTTGAAACACAGTGGGCGCCCCTCTCCCAAGAAGAATATATTGAATATCAAATACATATATTTCTTGCTGAAAGTGAAGGAAGCAGTCAATTATCATTGACTTTAAACATTGATGCCTAATTTATCTTATGAGCTGTCAACTTAGAGACCTGTTGCTTCAGGGATCCTAAGGCCCAACTAAGGACATTTGTTTATTAAACAAATAAAAGTGCCATTTGGCTTTCTTGCCCTGACACCTGCCTGAGCAGAAGGCTGATCCTGTCGGTGTGTGGAGTGGGCAGAGTAACCACACCCACTGGGGTTTCGCCACCCGGGCTGTTGGCTTCTGTGCCCAGGCCTGGGAAGCCTGGCAGGGTACATTTGAGCCACTTGCTGAACATGCTACCACAGAAATGGCAGGGGGGCTGCCACATGCTGCTGAATGAGCCCACGGGTGTGTTTGCTGATTTATGAAAATGCCAGCCTGAGCCCTGAGTGGCCTGAATCTCCCCTTTCCTTTCCCTTTGCAGGAGAGAGCGGACCTTTGAAAGGGGTGAGTTACGACCCAGAGGGTCTGGGTTTGCCTTGTTTATGAGTCCAGCTTGTCCAAACTCAGATGATTGTTCCAGCAGCCTTGAAATGGTTTTTCGATGTAACATTTCAGTTTTCCATCATTTGGGTCTGCCAGAGTTATTTTTAACCAATAATGCCATCTTGAAATGACTCAGAGTTTGCAGTAGGTGACTGTCTTTTATCAGCAGATGCCTCCTAGTGAACTTACACTTAAAAAGTAAACACGCTGAAATGCAGCATATTTTGTCACAAGGCTAGCCATGCAGCGTTTTATATAGTGTGCACTTGCATACTGGTTCAGAAGTATGTCAGGATTTTCTCCTTCCTTTCTTCATTCTTTTCTTTCTTTCCTTTTTTCATTTCTTTCCTTCCTTCCCTTTTTCTTCTTCCCTCCCTTCCTTTCTTTCCATGTTTAAGTACTTGTATTTGAATACTCCAATGAGATATTTAGAGATTAAATTGTGTGTCTAGCATGGTTCAGAGGCTGTATAGCATGTCATTCTAGAATAAGGGCCAAATCTTGGCTTCACTGTTTGTTAACTATAACATCCTGGGCAAATTATTTAACCTCCCTAATTCTTAGTTGCAGTGTCTGTGAAGTGTAAATAATAATATGGAGCTTATAAGAGTCTTGTGAATTTCAGATAATGCATGAAGCACAGTGGCAGATACATAGGAAATACTCGATAAATATTAACTACATGCTCTATTTATTTAGGGAGAATTTTGTAAGTTTTACTAACATTATTATTAATGTTTGTGATACATTTCTCAAGTTCAACCATTAATGAAGTCATATCCTAACCAAATAAATAGAAAAGGAGAAATGATTTAGCCCCTGACAATGATTTTTTAATAAAGAACTAAAAATAAAGAGAATATACCATTCTAAAATCTCTCAGTGTTGCTATCCTGAAGGTAGGAGCTGTGAAGCTTTGGGCCGGTGTCACTCACCCTTAGTGGCCTTCAGTCATTTTGTCCAGTGTCCTTCCAAATTAAAAAGACCCTTGATGCTAAACCTGCTTATTCTCTCTTCTCTGTCTAGAACCCATGGAGTAACTTCTCCAAGTCCAAGTCCAGCCCGTCTGGTCTCTATCATGGCCATGATGTTCTCAGCATCCTTGTCCTATAGATGGGTGCTTCTTGCTCCTTTTCTGCTTGATTTCTTCTGCTGTGCCCTCCAAAGCTGCTCCTTCACTCCCCTCTTTGCAAAGCCTGCCCTCTATCTGCCTGGCTTTCTCCTGAAGACACCCCTTTTCTCATAGTCTTCTCAAAGAGCAGCTGACCACTACCTTGCATTGTGGTTCCTCAGGGTGAGGCGGTAAATCATTGCTCTGTCTGCTTCGTTGCATCTAACTATGAGCCGACCCCTTCTTTTCACTGACACAACCCCTCCCCTCCTTGCTGTTGCCTGCTTCCCGATCCTACTAATTCACTGAAGACACAATCTCTGTCTCCATCTCAAGTAAGACTATAATGGGTGGGTTCAGTGTCCACACACATTCAACTCCTTGGCCTCAGTTCCTTCACCTGTTTATCTCCTCTTCCTTGACCTTTTATACTCCATCTCAGAAACCTACTCTCTATCTACCCCTGGACCTTGTCATCACCATCTCCAAAGTAAATAATTCAAGCATTTTACATTCTGTCTGAAACTTTGTCCTGCTCTAATTTGCCTGCTTCCCCACTCACACTAGGACCACTCCTGGACATTCTTTCTACTTTATCATTCCCTCCAATTCAGTGACCTCTCATTGTCCAAGCATCGTTTTATAGCATCCTTATCTGTCTTAGATTCCAAGGTCTATTTTCTAATAGGACTCTTGCCAATACCCCTAATTTCCTTTGCTCTCTGTATTTTCATCACACCCATCAGATAAAACATGAATTTTTATTTCACACTGTTATGCTTAATTTGTGCATGTGTCTGACTGGTGGAGTGCTGATAAGGAAAAAATCATACATCAAAGTGGATAACCTATTCATGACCTATTCATGGTCACCAACCTCAAAGAGATCCTCGACACTACCTGGCAACCCTCCTGTTTCTTTCCTGATCAGCTAATTGTTCCAAACTACAATAAATATTTCAAAGTGTTGCCAATCTCCTCAAGTCTCAACCATCCCTCTGTCCCTGCCTCCTTGTGCTTTGTAGACAAGTTAGTAGCCATAAGAACGCAATTTCAAACCTGCAAATAAGTGTTGCTAATATTAATGTTATTAAGCCTGGAAACTCAGTACCCATCCTCTCCTTCCCAGCTCCTGGTAGAAGAGCAGACCTTCCATGTGACTAATAATGGCCCCCTCCACCTAATCTCTGTATTCTATCCCGTTTCCTTTCTCTGGAACCTTAAATCAGTTCTCCTTTCTCTCTCATGTATGATCAGTGTCTTTCTTTTAACAAGACCTCTCCAACTGCAACAGAATTCTTGATTCCTCTCCCCACACCAAATGCTTTCTCATTTTCCTGATGGCCTCACCATCCACCCAATTGCCTGTGGCAAATTTCTCAAAGACATCTTTGTTTCTCTTTTTCTTTCCCTGCTACATAATCCATCAGCAAGTCCTGCTGGCCCAGCATCCACTGTTAAATCTGATCGCTCCTCACCATCTCACTGCTACAGCTCTTGCACATGTTCTACACAGTGGCTATCTAACAAGTCTTAGAGTCTTTTTGTTTCTTTTGATCTCTTGTAATCTGTCTTTGCATAACAGGGAGACTACTGTTGTAGAGTTTAAGTGAGATCATTCCATTCCCTCTGTTGAAAACTGTATAACTGGCCAATGGAGACAGTAGTGTGAATGGTGTTGGGGATCAGGGAAGGATCATAGAAATTGTCAGGGTCAAACGAATCTCTAAGAATTCCCTTAGGTCACAACAAATTCTACCTGTCCTAGAGTTTTATCAATAGGAGGTCTTTATTAGCCCCCAGTTCCCACATAGGCTCTAGCACAAGAAAACTTCAGACCCTACCCTGAGGGGCCATGCTGGGTTGAAATGCTTTCTGAATTGTCCCAAATTCATCCAGTGTTAAATTGTGGTCTACAATCCATATAATTAGTTGGATATTGATAGTCTGTGTCTGGTTTACATTGTAATTCTATATAACTTAAATATTTGATTCACAAAAAAACTCTGTGTTGCCAAATAACAAAGAATTCATTGTTTTGCCAGGCTAATCCAATTAACTCTCTGGAACTTGGTATTTAACTATACAAGTTTACTAGTTCTATAATTCTTCCATAATTAAGTATGAAGTGAGCTTTTTTCATGGTCATGACTTGTTTATCACACTTGATCATATTGATGCCAGTGTCTAAGCTATTTCTGGGTATATTTCTTTAAGAATCCGAAGGAGTCACTGTTAATTTTTAAAATGGTGGTTTATCACTATTTTAGGCCCTTGGACAATCAGCCTGTATATTCAGTTTCTTGTGGTGGGAAAAGTCAGAAAGCTCTTTAAGAAGCAAGGATCTTCAAAGATGTTAAAAATATTAGGAGGTTTTTGTTAGCAGATACTTTTGAATGTACATGTATAGAAATATCTTGGATATATGATTAAATAAAAGGAAAGTACTTGAAAATCTTTTCTCAAGAACAGTTGTTTCCCTGAAATACCTTGTCTGTTGTTTCACCATGTTATTGCTAGAGCGTGGGTTGGAGAATTGTTTTGAAGCCCATTTATACTGTGCTTTCTCTAGGCTGAAAACTATCAATCAACTACTACCCATTAAATTTTTTTCTTATCAAACTATAGATGGAGAAATGAGTTTAGCTTCTTCTGTTACAGTGACATTTTATGGGTATATTATTTTCTCACACTGGGAAAATTAAACTTCTCATAAGATTAAATTGAAATACTTATTGCTTTTCTTTGTTTTGAATTATTCTGAAGTCTTCCATGCCTGTGTTCCTTTGAAAGCGTTTCTGCTAGGTAAATTATAACAGTTTCAAGTTGAAGAACTGAGAACCTATAGTGAAAGTTAATGAAGAAGAATGTCCAAGGAATAGATTAATTTAAAATGGAACTTCACATGTAGGAACAACTTCCTCATTCTTAGGGATTCATAGTAGAGGAAAGATGAGATTCAGAGGAAGCAGATAAGAAAAAGTAAGTCAAAGCCTTATAACAAAATCTGAATGTTTGCAGTAATTGGATTTAAGAGGTTCACCCTACTCAGAGTTGAAATAGGTGATGTGAAGAGATGTGGAGCATACTGAGAAATTTAGTTGTGCAAAGGTTTACAGTCGTGCCAGCTAACTGGCCACAGTCAAGGTGGCCAGGAAGGGAGTGACTTTGGGAATGCTAGCTCTCAGAATTCCAAAAGCACTGACTGATACCTCTAGGGGTTTTTCCCTTAGCTATCCTTACCTTTATTCTTTCCCATGCCAGAGGTACAACTGTCTGCTGTTCCAGGCTGAGGCATAAACTTTATCTGATAACTTTATCTGCATATTCTGCATAGACAATGCTCAAATTCAGCTTCAGTTGGATATGAAAGTTATGTTAAGGTTTCAGCATGTAGCACTTAGAATGTAAGACCTTGGGGAATGAACAACCCTTTGCTGAGGGGAAAAAACAAAAACTACAATAGAGCTAAATGTCTTGGGAGGAGCGTGTGGTAGAAAGAGGAGTTATTCTAAGTTACTTCGTCTTACCGTAAGAATCATATAAGGTGGAAAGACCCATAAAATAGTGGCAAACAGAGCACCAGTAACCTACACATAGTAGATATTCACCAATTATCTGTTGAATGAATGAAGGCAATAATTGTGAGGCATAAAACACTAAACATCTGTTGATATATAACAATGTAAACCTTTCTTAGTCCATATAAAGAAATGTCTTGTCAGGATATCCTGAAGGGAAATGCACAAAAAACAAACAAAAAACCAAACAGCAACAACAAAAATCTAGGAAGGGAACCTGTAAGGAACATTGAGAGACTGCTGGATCCATCCTCTCACCTCTGACTCACCATGTTGTGAGAACAACTCAGAAACCGTGCCCGACACACCAGGATCTGGGCTGCTTTCAAAGGCATTTGGGAAAGGAGATTGCATGACCTGCCTAGTGGCCCAGTGCAATCCATTAACAGGCTTCAGAAAACCTTTCTTTATAGCTAACATTTACCTTTATCTTTAGTCTTTCATTGAACACGTAATTATTAAGGGCTTTCTATCTGTGAGGGACTATGTTAGTCATTGGGGATACACTGTAGAGCAGAAGCAAACACAGCCACTGCCCTCATGAACCTCGTGGATCAAATGGAGGTAACCACACAAATGTGAAATACAGCATGATAAGGCCCACAAAGGAAAAGACTCAGTGCTCTTTAAATTCTGAGCATATAAAAATAGCTAGTTTCTCATCTATGCCACGAGTCCCTTGATGGTTTTTGTAATAACCTCTGGTTTCTGGTCTGACATGTAAAGAGCTTAGGAAGTCATCACTCCTTTCCTCACACCACCACCAACAAAAAGATGAACAAAGTGAAAATCAATGACTTTTCCAGAGAATTGAGGTCACAGAGCTAGTTGCTACCCTGAAAAATGGAGAAACAGACAGGTGTGTAACCATAGCTTGCAGGGAGCTGATGCCCACAGCTAAAGCCAGCATTGGTAGGAAAAATAAACTGTAATTGACAAATTGCTGGAAGCTCCGTGTGGACAGCATGAAAGTTAAAAATATTCAAGGGAAAGCCCAGTCTTGGGGGCAGAGGGCACACTTTGCTGAGTTTTACCTCCAGAAGCTCTAACAGGTTCTTGCTATGAAGATGGGAGAAAAATCCTAACCTGCAGGGGAGGGTAAAATAATCATTTTGAAATACACCCAGTGCTTTCTGTTCTTCACAAGGCCTACCCTGGAGGGAAACTGTTTTACCAAAGTCTAATTAACTGGAGTTTTACCAAAGCCCAACCCATCTGGGGCAAGGAAAAACCCAACTCCAGCCCCATCTAGCTTTCCACTGGGGGAAGGGAAATACACAGTTCAGGCTCACAGAAGACTGAAACCCAATCACAGGACTATGGAATGCTCTCCCCACCTTACCAATGTAGCAGTAGGATTCCTGTCTAATAATAGGGTATTAAAGCTAAAAGAACTGCAAGCCTCAAATCCCATTTAAGGAGTCTCTAGGGACACTCAGAGATAATAGGGGAGACAAAAACAAGTGCACTGGAGGAAATTTTAGCCTCTGACACCACAGCTACAGCAAATGGTAAACGCAGCCTAACTCCTAAACATAACACTTCACCTAAAGGTCTCTCTAACTCACTTTCTTTTATCTAATACATCATGTCTGGCTCTCAACAAAAAATTTACCAGACCTACTGAAAACACTATCTGAAGAAGCAAAGCAAGCATCACAGACTCAGAAAAAGCAGAAAGTTTGGAATTCTCTAAGAATTTAAAACAAATATGATTCATACATGAAGAGCTCCAATAAAAATAGTGGACAACATGGAGAACAGATGGGTAATGTAGGCAGAGAAATTGAAACTCTAAGAAAGAATCTAAAGGAAGTACTAAATATGAAAAGTCCCGTATTATACATGAAGAATACCTTTGATGAGCTCATCAATAAACTGGACATGGACAAAGAAGGAATCAGTGAACCTGAAGATGTGTCAGTAGTGACTTCCAAAACTGAAATGCAGAGAAAAAAAGAATGAAGACAGAAGAGAATATCCAAGAACTGTGGGACAATTACAAAACATATGTTGTACATGTAATGGGAATACCAGAAGGAAAAGAAAGAGGGGAAGGAACAGAAGAAATATTTGAAGTGATGATGACTGAGAATTTTTCAAAATTAATGGCAGACACCAAACCACAGGTCAAGAAATCTCACAGAATACCAAGTAGAATAAATATCAAAAAATCTACACTTAGGCATATCATTGTCAAACTGCAGAAAATCAAAGACAGAGAAAATCCTGAGAGAGTCAGAGGCGGTGGGAGGGAATATCTGCCCTACAGAAGAGCAAGGATAAGAATTACATTACACTTGCCTTCAGAAACCATGCAAGCAAGAAGAGAATGGAGTGGACTACTCAAAAGCATTGAAAGAAAAAAAATCTCACCAATCTAGAATTCTACATCCAATGAAATTATCTTTCCAAAGTCAAGGAGAAATACTTCCTCAGACAAACAAAAACTGAGGGAATCTGTTGCTAGTAGGCATGCCTTGCATGAAATGTTAAAGTAAGTTCTTTACATAAAGAAAAGAAAGAGGGTTAAAGAAGAAAATAAATGAGTAAAATAACATCTTTTACTTTTCTTACTCTTAATTGATCTAACAGATAATACTATATTTAAGTGAATAAAAGAAATAATATACTGGGTGATTAAGCTTATGAATAAATGAAATGAATTACAGCAATTTTATAAGGTGTGGGAGGGAGGAATTAAGAACCCTCTCTTATAAGGTACTTGTACTACCTCTGAGGCAGGATATTTGACAGTGGACTTGGATTAGTCATTAATGCATATCACAAACTAAGGGAACCACTGAAAAATGTTTTAAAGAAATATAACTTGTGCTAAGAGAAGAGAGGAAATAGGATCGTGTAAAGTGCTTAATTACAAACAAAAAGGCAGAAAAAGAGTGGAAGACAATAACAAACAAAGAACAAGGTCAACAAATAGAAAACAGTTACAAGACTTATATAATCAATATTAACCCAACAAATCAATAATCAATTTATATCTGAATGGTCTAAATATAACAAAAGACAGAGATTGTCAGAGTAAATTAAAAAACAAATCCATCTATATATTATCTACAAGAAACCTCTTTTAATTTTAAAGACAGATAGTTTACAAGTAGAGGATGTCATAGGATGTACAACACCAGGAGAGAACCCTAATGTAAAGTATGGACTTTGGGTGATAATGATGTATCTATCAGTGCAGTTTTCCCAGCTGTAAGGAATGTCCCACTCTGGTGGTAGATGTTGATAATGAGGGAGGCTGTATATGTGGGGTGGGGGCAGGAAGTATGTGGAAGATCTCTGTACCTTCTGCTCACTTTTGCTGTGAATCTAAAACTGCTCTAAAAAGTGAAGTATTGCTTTTTAAAGAAAAGAAATGGAGCAAAATATGAATGCTAAAATTAATCAAAAGAAAGCTGTAGTAGCTATACTAATTTCAGGCAAAGCTGACTTTAGAGCAAGGAAAATTGACTTGTTCAATATTACCTTTTCTAGCTCTGACTTCAGTTTTTTAATTTTTCTTCCTGGGTTCTGTTTTCAAGTATATTAGCTATGTTTCTGAAATTCTTCCCCAAATTCTTTATATTTTAGGGCCCAGAATTAAAAATTAGTTGTTCAACACCATTTAATAATGTTGTGCAATTTTAATTATTTAAAAAGTGTATTATCTCTCTTCTATGCTGAACCTGTTAATATATTTGCAGTGCCAACATCATCTGTTAAATGATATATCTGCTATGTTCAATGACTTGTTTGGCTTCTACTCAGCATAGTGTAATATATAACGCTACAAATAATGAAGCAAAAATACTACTATTTGATAACTCAAGCCCTCTATATGCATTGTATCATTTAGTTTTCATAAGAGATATACACTAGTATTATTCCCATTGTACTGATGGGGAAACTAAGCCTCAGAGAACTTAGCCATGCTTGCCAAGTTTAAGTAACAAAGTTGAGGCTTGAACTTGGCTGTGTTGGACTACAGAGCCCAAACACTTAACGACTACACCTTACCTTTTCTACCTTTAAAGACTGTATTATCATCACAATAATGTTCCATTTTCACTTCCTGCATCTGGTCCATGCTTTCAGAATATTTTAGCCCCTAAATGAATTATTGTTTTTATTTTCCCTTGGTTTCTTATATATGGCTTTGACTGTATTGTGTTCTTCAGCTTCACCTAAAAGCTATTTGGCCTCCTAACTTTTCTCCTAGTGGCTCAGGCTCTCATTCCTCTTCTCACATTAACCAGCTTAAGTCTTTTCCTTACAGCATCTTTACTTTCATTCCATACCTCATGTGATCTATGTTTGGAAAAGGGCCATCCTGTTATTTTGAATTGGAATCATAGGCAATGTAGAGAGACAGTTGATTTAAAACATCTAGTGTACTCATTAAACACAAGGAAATAATTTTTTTTGAAAAGTAGAGTGGGACTGCAAAGTAGTACAACTTCCATGGAAAATAGTATGGAGATTCCTTAAAGAACTAAAAGTAGACCTACCATTTGATCCAGCAATCTCACTGCTGGCTATTTCCCAAAGGAAACAAAGTCATTTTGTCAAAAAGACACTTGTACTAGAATGTTTTGGACTCAACTCAAGTACCTATCAGTTCATGAGTGGATTAATAAAATGTGGTACATGTAATCTCTGGAGTACTACTCAGCCATAAAAAATGAATTAATACCATTTGCAACAATCTGGATGGAACTGGAGACCATCCTCCTCAGGGAAGTATGGCAGGAATGGAAAAACAAATGCCACATGTACTCACTATTAAATTGGAACTACTGATCAGCACTCATGTGCACATATGGAAGTAAAACTCAATGTAAATCATGCAGGTAGGAGCAGAGAGAAGGTAGTGGGTGAAATCATACCTAACAGATACAATGTACACTATCTGGGTGATGAGAACACTTATATTAATAATTTTGACTCAAGAAATACAAAAGCAACCCATGTAACCAAAACATTTGTACACCCATAATATTCTGAAATTTTTAAAAAGTGAAAAAATACCAAAAAAAGTAGATTGGTTTAAGAGACCCATAATTTGTTACATTTAAATAGACATGCAAATCTAATACTGGGGATACGTAGAAGCCACTTGGCACAGAAGGTGTTTGTTTTAGATACTTCTAATTTGGTGTCCATACTGTTCTTCCCAGATGCATTGACTTGTAAACTCACAGTTCTCTTTTAAGAACTCTCCCAACCCTCAGATAATGCTGAGCATCAAGCAGCTGATTTTATTGCCAACACAATTCTGTGTTGATGTAAGATGGGAACTAATAATATTTACAATGTGCTCCTTTTTCTGGCAGGTGCTTTGCTGATGTCTTTTAATTTAAGCAATGGGTTGTAACTTAAAGTGCATTTCTATATAATTGCAGCACACCATGGGAGCTACTATGAGAAATTAAATTTTTGACCACCAAAAAAGTAAAATGACTGCTCAGAGAAGCAGCATCTAGGATATCATTGTTTCTGTGAAATAGAATTACAGTGTATGTGCAATTCAAGTGGCTAGTCTTGACCTTAAGCATCAACATCAAGGTCGCTCTCTATTGTGTACAGAGACAGAGCTTTGTTTCCAACCTTGTGGCTGGCCCAGCTGAGTCTCTCAGGTACAGCTTTATCCATAATTCCTCTGTGATGAGCTTGTCACGGTGGCCCAGGAGAAATGATTCAGGCTTGGTGTGTCAAAGCTAGCCATCCCCTATCTGCAGGGACAGAAGATAAAGGGAAGGTTATTGTAGAGGAAGAGAGGTCCTAAAGCTGCTAGAAAGGAGAAAGGTGTACTGACCAGGTAGCTCAGCAGCACTGAGCACGTGTGGGTTGACAAACAGAAGTAGAAGGACAGTAACAATATCAATGGGGAGAAAAGGTGAGGTGATGGAGGAATTAAGAACACAGTGGTGGTTTTAATGATTATACTTTATTCTATTCTACTTATTCTAGAATAAAACTATTTGTATTCATACTATTTTATAGTCCACATAACATTTAACATCAGTTGTTTCTTGGGGGTTCCCCCACCAGATGTTAAGTTGGATGGTGCATTTTACAGACATTGAAACTGGCCAGCAGGGTGCATTTTTGTTCTTTGTGCCTCAGCCAGGTGTCCCTTTGAACCTGAGACTTGTACAGCACTGTATGAATAGTTCACTTAGTTCTTATCTTGCCTCTGAAATTTTCTTCTCACATTTTACCCAAGGACCATATAACTCTGATACCTTTATATAAATCTTACAAATAGTAACAATGAATAAATGAACAGAGAATTTGTTGACAAAAATGACAGAATTGCACCCAAGTGAAGAAAATTAATATGGATTTATCATATCTAATAAACATTTGGCTAAAGTGAATACAAGTGTTAATGTTAAAAAGCTAATATAATGTTTCTTATTCAAGTTTGCATAAACATCAACTTTCCCTCAATAGGTGTTTCTTTTTTATTTGAAGATTTAATGTAGATCTGTTGGGAGTAAACATGGACATTTTTACTTCTTCCTTTGTTTTTTTTTTTTCTTTGAGATAGAGTCTCGCTCGGTTGCCCTGACTAGAGTGCTGTGGCGTCAGCCTAGCTCACAGCAACCTCAAGCTCCTGGGTTCAAGCAATCCTACTGCCTCAGCCTCCCGAGTAGCTGGGACTACAGGCATGTGCCACCATACTTGGCTAATTTTTTTTCTATATATATTTTTAGTTGGCCAGATAATTTCTTTCTATTTTTAGTAGAGACAGGGTCTTGCTCTTGCTCAGGCTGGTCTCGAACGATCCTCCCGCCTCGGCCTCCCAGAGTGCTAGGATTACAGGCATGAGCCACCACGCCCGGCCACTTCTTCCTTTTAATAATTCAAGTATGCAACTGAGAGATAGACTTGGTGCCTTGATGAAAGAAGTATTTCAAACTGTCCTTTTGCATAGTGGCCCCAAGTACTCTTCACCCCAGGGCTCCCTGCCTGACAGAGGGAGAGGCAGCATGGGTAAGAAGTATGCCTTCCTTTTATAAAGTGGGAGAAAGGGGATTGTGAAAGAGAGTTGGAAAAGGAGAGCTGGCATGCTATTCAAACCTTAGTTCTCAGGCAGATCTGTTTAGGAAAGCATACCTCGAGAAGCTGATGATCTGGAACTTGCCTTCAAACTGACCATGCTTGCAAACCTTTGTAAAGTGTCTATGGGTATACATAGCACAGTTTGAAGACCACTGGATTATAGAATGAGTGCAAGTGTGGTCAACATTTTGCGACTTTTCAGTGAGTGAAAATTCTGAGCACATTTATAGAAATAAAGTCCTTCTTCTGAGGATGTTATATATGTATTGATTAAATGCAGTAACTGTAACTGCAATTTAATTTAAACCACAATTTAGTACTGTCTAAAATGCATAGAATAAGCAATACACACCAAAATGAAAGAGACTTAGAAATTTATATCATTTAAGTAGTGTACAAGCATCCACTTCATGCTAAATGAAAAAGATAAATATATCATTATATTAATCCCTTCTAAACTGTGGTTTTGCTGTAAGTTAGCATCTCTGAAGATTATTTTAAAAGAAAAAATTGAAAAGGGAAATTTCGAGTTGGATCAAATAAGGCATTAAAAATTAACAAAAATATTGAAGAACATGGAAGTGAAAAACCTAGGTGTGGTAGTTTATGTATTACCAGGGAACAGCAACTTGAAGTGGTTAATTCAATCATATTTTAGTGGTTTTTCAAGCTATTTTATAGAACAGTTTTCCTTCTAGGGCTTGTGCTTCCTCTCTCTTAATTTATTGATATTATATTTAATGGGTACCTGCTCTGTGCTGGGTAATATTGCTGGATGTTAAGGACATCGCGGGGAAGAGGACAATATCTGTCATGAAAAGATTGCTGCTTCTCTCTCCCGCTCTGTCCCTTGAAGTGGGTGCTAAATACAGGAAAGACAGTAGAGTTAATTAAAGTGAAGAGATTGGGCTTGTTTGGTATTAGAACACCTGGTTCACACCCCAGCCTCACCATATGAGCCTTGTAACCTAGTGGGAGGTTTATCTGCCATTTATCTAAGCCTCAGTTTCCCAGTCTGAAAATTAGGATTTAATGATGCCTCACAGAGTTGTTACGGCAATTAAATGAAATCATGTCTTCTTCAGTCTCATCTTCTTCCCCTCCTTTTCAAAAGACTTTTCCTCCTAATGTACTGAAAAGTTAGAAACCATGAGTGTCTTCACGCTATATTCAGGAATCTACACAATATCCTCTCATTTCCTTTTTCTCTGTCACTTCAGTTTTCCGTCTTCAACTTGCTTTCTTCTCATTGTCTTCAAAGCCTGTGTTCTTTAAAAAAAAAAAAAAAGGTGAGTTTCATTAGGCCCCATTGGAATCCTGTGACACTCATCACTGTATTCTTATTTTCTTTCTATTCTTTGTGGCCAACTTCCCGAACTTGCTCAAACAAGACGTCTGTGACCACTGGTTCATTCCCTGTGCAGTCTAGATTTTAACCCATGACCTTGCTGAAATTGCAAACGAGAAGGTCATTAATGATTTAATCGAATTACAGAATCTCATTGAGTAAGACCTTGGAGATCAAGCAGTCTCACCTCTTACCTGATGCTGAGATAACATCTATGACATTTGCACTAGTGTTTATTCAACCTTTGCTTCACCATCTGTAGTGCGGGGAAGCCATTTCACAAGGCAGCCCATTCTAATTTCCAATAGTTGTAAATTTGAGAAGGTTTATCTTTGTACGTATATAAACCCTGTAACTTGAATAAATGACCCTCATTCTGCTATCTGAGGCCTTATGTAGGTCTCACTCTTCTTTATCAAAATGAGATAGTCATTCTCAGACCTGCAACAGATAAATGAGAGGTTGGTGATTTATACCTTGGTGTACCAACAACCCTAATTGCAGATATTTGATTCCAAATATTATGACCTTTATCAGTACAAACATTTTCCTAAGTGAAAGGATACTCATTTTTGCAGAGCAGCTTACTCCTCCCAATACAATGTGCTTATTATTTGTGACATAGAACAAACCAAAGGAGAAAGGAAAAATAACAGAAATGAACACTTGCAGCAACTGCATTCTGAAAACATAAACAGAAGAAGAAATGGCTTATTTCATGGGAAAAATCTTCTGAGATTATCAGAGATAATCTTGGTAACAAGGGCCAATAATTTGGAGCCAAGTTTATCACTCTGTAATAAGTAGAATAAGTTGACACAACAGTCCAGAGTAAAAAATTTTAAGTTAAAGTATTATTTACATATAATAAATTCATCAATGTTAAGTGTACAGTTTGATGAATTTGGGCAATTGTATACAGTCACGCAACCTCCACCAAAACTCTGATACAGAATATTTCCATCACCCTGAAAAGATTCCTCATGCCACTTTGCAGTAAATCTCCCCTTCAGACCCCCAGACTGAGGCAGCCGTGTATCTGCCTTTGTCACTATAGTTTGCCTTTTCTAGAATTTCATATAAATGAAGTCACAAAATACATGCTCTTTTGTGTTTGACTTCTTTCACTTAATATATTTTTGTGATTCATCCATGTTGATGTATGCATTACTATTTCATACTCTTTTATTGCTCAGTAGTGTTCTGTGGTATGGATATAGCACAATTTGTTTATCTGTTCATCTGCTGAGGAAGATTCAAGTTGCTTGCAGTTTTGGGTTATTATGAATAATGGTGCTATAAACATTTACATATTCATCTTTGTGTGGACTTATGTTTTCATTCCTATTTAGTAAATACCTAGGAGTGGAAATTGCTGGCTCATTTGGGAAATGTATGTTTAACTTTATAAAATTTTCTCAAGTGTCTATACCATTTTGCTTTTCCCACGTGCAACATATGAGAGTTCCAGGTGCACTGAATTCTTGTTAACAGTCAGCGTCATCAGTCTGTATAACTTTAGCCATTCTAGTGGGGATAGAGTGGGGGTATCTCATTTGTGGTTTTAATTTGCATTTCTCTGATGATTAGTGATGTAGAGCATCTTTTCATATGCTTCTTCCCATTTATATATTTTGTGAGATGCCTGTTTAGATCTTTTGTCCCTCTTTAAATTGGGTTATTTGTCTTCAAAACATATTTTTGAAAGAATCCAAGAGTGTCTGAGTTTTTGTGAACACTTTCATATGTCCAGAAAGTAACAAATCTAGTGGGTAAACAGAGCAGAACTCATTTCAGCAAGGGACAGGGCTGGGAGCTAATGACCCTCTTTTCCCAGTACAGTTGAGTGGCACATTGCTGTGCACTGTGCACCACTGACTTATTGATACCCATGGAAACATGCAAATGCAGCTCCCTGAGATGAAAATGGCAGCTTCTAGGAATAGAGATGCTTTGGGTTTTTTGTTTTGTTTTGCTTTGTTTTGTCGTTTTGTTTTGTTTTGCTTTGTTTTGTCATTTTGTTTTGTTTTGCTATAGAGTCCAGACATGGATTCTCCTTGAACTAAAGAGATAATAAACCAGTTTTCAGACAGAAGCTCCTCCAAAGTAGTTTAACGTGACGTTCAGACTTATGTTGGAGTGAGAGATGTTAACAAAGCTATGTGACCATAGATCTCGAAGCACAAAGTACTTTAAAATAAGGTGAATATTGCTCAATGGTCATTAATTCATATGTTTGAGGAAAAGCAATGGAGTATAAGTATTCTGCTCTTTTAAAATTTAAAATAGGGTGCTTATATACAAGATGATATAAAATAATTCAACAGGAACAATATTTTGTTATTTTAGATGGTAAATACATTTACATATTATTGGCTAGTATACAATAATGCTGTCTAGTATATTATGATTTTGTACCAAGAAGTCATTTTCACATAATATTTATTTAGCACCATTGTGTATATTGTGAGGTACCCATGGGAATTACCCAACATAATCTCAATAATCTTGGCAGTTTACCTAAAATGTCTAGGAAACATATGATATTATGCTGATTTTTACAGGATGAAATAATAGGCACACATTTTCTTTTCTTTTGTTTTTATTCAGCATATTACAGGGGTGCAGATGTTTAGGTTACATATATTGCCTTTGCCCCACCCGAGTCAGAGCTTCAAGTATGTCCATCCCCCAGAGGGTGTGCACTGCACCCATAAGGTGTGTACATACCCATCCCCTCCTCCCCCCTACTACCTGCCTGACACCCAATGAATGTTATTACTATATGTAGGCACACATTTTCTGAGGGACATCTAGGCCATTGTGGATTCTTTTCTGTAGATATCCAATTCGAATTGTGTAAATAACTTACATTTTGTACTACTGTAGTTTAATAAATTGAGTATATAACAAACGAAGAGACAAGAGATAAAATGGATTGGGAAGTCAAACATGATGAGAGTCTTTGTGAAAATAATAAGGTCACATATTGAAAAGGATAATCTTTGAAATGGAAACCAGAAAAGACAGCAGGCATAAAAAATAACAGCGTATGACCATAGCACAAAGTACCACTCCAGCCTCTAAACTCAGGTTGGGTCATATAAGCCCCTAATTCAAGAGCATCTATTCATTTCTTCTTGGCTAATTTGACCCCCAATAATAAACCCACAGATGGTTTCCCACAGTGCACAGTGCCCGGCATGGAGTAGGCAGTAGGTATAATTTGGTGAACTACATGTACATTCCCAAGAACCTAAAGAATTATATTCAGAGCAAAAATTTTCTAAAGAAATCTTTTATGTTTGGTAACAAGCAAAGATACTACAAATAGGGTTAGCTGAGACTAGGTTAATGCAGACTGAGTTACCTGGACAATTCCTGTAAATCCAGCTGTTTTTATACAAATACCATATCATTAAGGACCACTTCAGCCAACCGCCTTCTCATCATAGAGAATCACACTTAACTCATTCTGCGAGTAGATGAGAACATAGTTTATCTTTAGGGATACGTGCTGATGCATGCATACAGATGCAGACTGTTGCTTCAAATACTCTCAGATGTAGGGAATTGCCTTTATACATATATGTACACTTAAGAGGGAAGGGTCTGGTCATATTATCCCTATTGCTTACCAGCCCTTTTTTCACATAGTTCAGTCCTTATGAACATGAGTTTGTTTGTTACCATGTTCTGCTTAAAAGTAATTCTCATCTTTTCTCAAGATAATTCAAAATAATGAACGAGGGCTTAACCTGTAAATTAATTATATATTAGAAGTAAAAACATATGAAGAAATGCTCAACCTCACTAATCAGCAGAGAACTGCAAGTCAAAACCACAATGAGATATCACCTAACCCCAGTGACAATGGCTTTTATCAAAGGGTCCCAAAACAATAGATGCTGGGGTGGCTGTAGAGAGATCGGAACACTTATACACTGTTGGTGGGACTGCAAACTAGTGCAACCTCTATGGAAAATAGTATGGAGCTTCCCCAAAGAACTAAAAGTACACCTACCATTTGATTCAGCAATCCTACTACTGGGTATTTACTCAAAGGATAGAAAGTTATTTTATCAAAAAGACACTTGCACTGGAATGTTCATTGCAGCACAATGCACAATTGCAAAGATGTGGAATCAAGCCAAGTGACCACTGATTCAAAAATAAAAGGTGGTATATGTACACCATGGAGTACTACTCAGCCATAAAAAATGAATTAATACCTTTTGCAACAATCTGGATGGAACTGGAGACCATCCTCCTAAGTGAAATATCACAAGAATGGAAAAACAAACACCACATGTACTCACTATTAAACTGGAACTAACCGATCGCACTCATGTGCACAAATGGAAGTAAAACTCAATGGAAATCATGCAGGTAGGAGAGGGGAGGAGGGGATGGGTGAAATCATACCTAACAGGTACAGTGTACACTATCTGGGTGATGGGCACACTTATAATTTTTACTCAAGCTGTACAAAAGCAATCCATGTAATCAAAACATTTGTACTCCCATAATATTCTGAAATAAAAAAGAACTAAACAAAAAAAAGTAAATGCCTAAATGGAGAAAAATTGATGATTGAGGGTGTCAGGTCAGTTGAAGCCCCAGGAAAGGTGCAGCAACCTTGTAAGATTCCACATTGAAATGATATAAGCAGAATTAATCCGTTAAGGTTCTTAAAGAATTTAATAATGAAAGGAGTCCTTTCACGTTGGCTGTCAGGACTCCTAGTGTTACACTTAAGCCTCAACTGCAGTAACTAATAATTATCACTAATTCCTGGCATGATGGTATTTTTTTCTTCTGCTGTTGTCTCTTTAAACTCTCTTTTTAGTTTAAGTTTTTAATAGTCTTATCAGAAATGTACTTTTTCTTAAGTGCTTTCCAATCTTTTTTGTGAGCATAAAGAGTACCAGTTAAAAATAAATAAACATTTATAACAATGAAAAGAGGTTTAGTGTCATGAGCTATCAAAAAACAAGGAAATAGGAAAAATTGATTTAGCACTGTGTCTTGTCTCTAACCCCTGGTTTGCCATGACAGGCATTAGCATGGAGATGTTCACTGCTTTATTTTATTAGACGTTCAGAGGAACTATTCAGAGGTACAAATTAGAATCTGTGGCACTGCTCTATTTTTAGAAAGTCGAAAGGGACCTTAACACATTATGATTTAGACACCATGTGAAGGAATTTTATATTGATATAATCTAATCTTCATAGAACCATGAGTTATCATAATCATCATTTAATAGTTAATAAATTGAAACCCATGGAGATTCATGTGTGTTGCACAGGGTAAGTTGCAGAGCAAAGACTGGAACTCAGTGCTGTCTGGCAATATTCTTGTCCACTGTACAAATACCTTCTTAATGAACCGCCTTAAGGATCATTTCAGCTGACCGACCTCTCAGGCAGAATCACATTTAAGTTATCCATGTAAACTGTTATCTTCAAAGCCATCTCTCCTGTTCCCTCAGGGATAAATTCTGATCCTTAACATCTCCCTCAAAGGAATCAAATTCCTCTTTACATCTGAATTTATCTTTTATATGATCTCCCAAGTTCTTTCTCTTTTGTCTTTTCCTCAGCTGAGGGTGAGACTCTCAGGCACATTGACTACACAGTGTGGTAGACATGAGGGAAAACAGGATTCTCAGATCTTTAGATACTAATAAAATACAAATTATTAGATGATTCAATAACAGTACAGTTGGGGATTTCAGAATAAGTTCCTACTCTCCCTATGTTTGAATAGCTGTCCTAGTCTTTCAGAATCCAATGCTGCCATCAAATCCTATAAGGAAGAGATTTCCCCATTACAAAGTCATATATTCTTTAAAATTGAAAATTACCCCCAGAATACAGGAAGCTGATGAAAAGTGAACTCTAGTTTTATTTTTAGAATGCAATTTATGGCCCAGTGATATTTTATTTTTGTATCTCAACTGATGCAAAATAACGATATCCTAATTTGTTGTAATTGAAGAATTTAGCATGGCATTTGTGCATGTCCAATATAAGAGCATCCTTACTCCCAACTTCCTTTTTGTGTTTTATTCAGAAAAAAAAATGGAAATGAAACAAAAACATAAACTTCATTGTTAGCTAGTACCATTGCCACTCAGCTGTGGTGAACTTGTGACAACGTGCCGGCTTGATTTCCAATGGCTGAGTGCTCTGTGCGTGCTGATAGGAAAGAATGCAGTACCAAGCAAAGCTGCTCATTAAACAAGCTTTTGCCAAGTCAGAGAAACTCTATTTTTTTCCTGCCACAATATAAGGAACCAAGTGCAATTCTGCCAGCTTTCAATTTAACCCCAGCAATGGGAATCTGCAAGAGCTTGGAAAATGAGATGTGCATGATAAAGAAAGTTTATTTTTATTGTGTGCTTTTAATACACTACCTTGCCAAACTTTTAAACAAAGCTTCCAACAAAATGGACTTATTTGTGTCTCTGGGCTTGTATCCCTACCTCAACGCTGCCTTTCTTTCCCTCATGAAGGAACTAACAAGCTGTGCTGTGGCCAAAAGGTAGGCAACAGGAAAGAAAAAGAGACAAAGCAGAGTCTGGTTAATTCCAGACCCTGGCTAATTGGCATCCAAATAATTAAGAACTGGCTTTAAAATAAAATACCCAACACCTAACAGAGGCTCGGTGATGAATAGAGCACAAGGAAGAACATTGAAAAATTTGGAACATTTATCAACTAGTAGGAGTCCAAAGGCTGTGGGCTAAAAGCAGGAAGTTAAATATAATGGAAACAGAGACCCCAATAGGACAGAAGAAATCAGACGGCTAGCTGGGAGCAGCTAACTCATCTCATAGCTGGAAAACAGATCAGTTTTCACTTTCAGCGATGAGATGGTGGGTAATTGGTAGTTTGAATAGGATTTACTCTCAAAAGGACCTTTTTTTTTTTTTTAGCTTATATTTATTTCATCTGTATTGTATAATAAATATCTGTCTATAACTAAAGATAAAACCCTGGAAGGAACACTTCTCTGGCTATGTCTGCAGGTTCAATTAAAGTGGGAGGTGAAGGCAATCACTCAGAAGATTAAAGGAAAACAGTTTCACTTTTGCCCAAATTAACAGGCAAGTTCACCCCAAAGCTTACACTTTGCTTTAACTCCAGCACTTAACTATTGTTGGGTAGAATTGATCATCAAAGGTAATATATTTGGTAGTGGCTAAAAGACCAATCTTAGAAATTCAATACCAAATGATAAATTTTATTTACAGAGTTACCATGGAGATGGGTTCTACGCAAACAGACAAGATATTTTATAAATGGCAAGAAAAGAAATTGCCTATGTGCACTTTAAAGAGCTGACTCCTTTCTGTGCCTTGCTATTCTACATGCTTTGTAAAACGGCTTTGGGAAACGCCAATTTCTGACTCGATGCAGCTCTGCAACCTCTGATCTTCCCTAAAAAGAATGACAGACTCCCAGGCTTAAAATGGTAAACACTTCTGAATTGACATGCTGTAGCCCACAGTGAGCTCATATCTCTTGTCAAAACATCTCACCATTCTCTGGAACAACTTGCTGAAACTGAATGCCCACTTTTGTTCCCTTGGTGAGAGTTTCTGGAAACTCTGGATGGAAATGGTAATTCTGGAGGCATTTACTTTTAGAATGACTATGGAACCCCTTGCAAGAGGACCTTCAGGGACCACCTGTTTAGTGGGCTCAGGGTTAGCAATGTTGGTCACACCTATCACTATCTTTTGGGAAGTGGAGGGGTCAGTAAGTGGTCAGTCCTATACACAGTAAATTGGCAATGCATCTTGAGCAGAAACCCAAATCACGGACCTGAAGAAAGCTGCCCTTTGAGTAGAATTTGTCTCTTGAAGGATTCATAGTCTCACAATATGTCCTATTTTATCATAGACCAAGAACTCTGGAAGATTGAAAGATGATGTCTGAATTAGGAATTAGGGTATCTGGGCTCCAGTATTAGCTTTGCCACTAGCAATTTGTCACCTTGGGTTATTCATGTAGCTCCTCTGAATTTTATTTTTCTCAATTCTAAAATGAAAATTATGTGGACTATATGTTTCCTTAGGTCACTGAAACTCTTAGAATCTCATGATCTTAAATTAGTATTCAATTACCTTTGGGTCTCAAGGGCAAAGACTGTTAAATCTGATTGACTTGGTTTACAAGATAAAATCATGGAAGTGCTGGGGTAGTAATTCTCTCTTTCTAAACTGTGCCCTACAGGCTGGGAGTCCAGGAGTCCCCTCTATGGTATTGGTGCCTTCACATCCCTATCCCTCCCTAGAGATATCAACAATCTATACCCACACTGGGAAGAAGAGAGCCCCAGGCCTCTACTGTCTTCCCTCTGGCTGAGGTCTCAGGCCCTTCTATTGTTACTGAGCTCAGCCCCTGCTGACTTGACCTGTTTCAGGTAATGCTCCTAGGTCACCTGTATGACCTCTTGAAGGTTCTAAACCTGATGGAAGCTCCAAATCCTTATTTATAACCCTTTTTCTCACCTCCTTTTGGGCAGGACCCAAGTACATACATTCAGATTTCATCTCAGGAACACTTCAAAAAATTGCATATATTATCAAGGTATCACTGAAAACTTAAACCATGAAAATGACCTACAGTTACAATTTTAAGTGCTATTCTTTATGTCTCCTGACCTATTTCTTTCTATAACTCAGTATTCTTCACAATGTGCAAAATAGATGGTGGCAAGATGAATGAACAGTAAATTATAGTGAAGCAAAACTCAATCAACCAGGAACCAGGGACAAAAGGAATGCTGCAAGTGTATCCTGCAGCTCAGCCTCTGATATTTACTCCCACATTCCAGAATCTTAACTATATAAGGAACTATTTGCACAAGCTTATATGTCTCCAGACATACAGATATATAAGTGCTTGCAGTTGTGTGTGTGTAAGGGCAAAATTAAGAACCCATTTATGTATAGAAAACAAGAAGAAAATGGTATTTTCAGAATTAAGCACTCAGGTTTTTCTTTCAGACTACTGATTTAAAACTACTATACTAGCTAAAATCTATTGTTACAAAGAGTAATGTGTTATTTTCCCTCTGTGCTATCTTAACTTTACAATTATTTGGGAAAAGACAATTATATATACACAATTGTGAACAGTTTTTTACTCATTTATGGTTTTTTATGCCACATACTTACTGTAGATATTGTATATTTACATGTGATACGTAGTTATTCATTGGAATTTTTCTGAAAAGTGAAAGTGAACAAATTTTGCTCTTGAGAAAGTTTTGGGAGGAACAAGAACTGGACTCTGGCCCTGTTTATTTGTGAGCATATGCTGAATATTCTTGGGCTTCCTTGAATAGTACAAGTTAAGCCTCATAGCCTTGTTTCTCCAGAATTTCTTCCTTCTGTTAGCATTCATAAAATATGAGAACTCTCCCAGATTCCCGGTGGGCAAGCAGCCTCATTACTAGAACCCCAAGCCGGTTCTATCTGAACCTGTTTCTAAGATGAGGGGTTTGCCAATGCACCAGAGTTGGAGCAAGCCAAGCCAGATGACATCTGTGATTTGATGAGATTTTGAAGAAAAGGCATATTTAATACGTGATCTCGTTGATATCATTCTGTGTGCTCTCAGCCGGCAAGCTCAGGGTTGGAGGGACGCTGGCAGGTTCCAGTGGCCTGGAGTAGCTCTTAGGCTACTACTGCCTGTAGATGATCGCTATTCATTTTTTTTTTTTCAGTTTATTTGGCTTAATTCCTAGGGCAATAGACATTTCTGCTAGCACTTGGCCATAAAACACTGAATTAGAAATGATACTGGATTAGAACATTTTTAAAAAATAAATTCAGAACATATACAATTGGAGTTTTATGTCGAGAGGCAGAAGAGTTAGTGGTTAAGCCTTCAAAGATGACTGCCCCAGAGTGCCCCTCACTAACGGGGACTGCTGACTTTCCTGGGCCTAATGTCTCATCAGTAAAAGGAGATGCAAATGGCACTCTTGTTAGAGGCTTTTGTTGGGATTAAATGAATTAATTCACATCAAACATTTAGAAAATAACCCGCCACAGAAGAAGTATTGCATTAGGCTACTTTTGAAATGTTTTCTTTGAAGTTCAGTGGTTTATCTTTGGATACTTCATAAAAATAAATGATTAAACACCACCTACTCAACACTGTCATTGTGCCGTTTCTAATATTTCACTAGATTGTTATTGATCCAACCATCGAATGTTTATCGGGTGTCTCCTCTGCGAGAGGCAAAGTGCCAGGCGGGTGAGATCCCGCAATGCACAGGAGACACCTGCACGGGAGACACTTGACCCCTTTCCTCACAGGACTGAGGGTCTGGTTGCGAAGACACATGATAAGTAAGTAAACCAATGAATGAATCAAATAATTACGGGTTGTGATTAGTGCCTTAGAGAAAATCAAATGAGAGCGAGAGCAGAGAATAACGACAGCAGGGTCTTAAGAGGGGAGATGAGAAGTGACTTCTCGAAGGAGATGCTGCTTGGACTGGCCGGTGAGGGCTGAGAGGAGCTGGGGCCTGAGCATTCCAGACAGTGAGTATAGGAAGAAGGCATGAAGGCCCGGGAGCAGACAGTGCAGTCCAGGAGCCAGAGTGGCTAAAGCAGAGCGAGAAAGGAGGAGGAAGTCAGAGTGTCAAAGGGCTTCTAAGCCAGGGAGTTACATGCACTGATTTGCATTTCCTAAAGATTCCTTAAGCTGCATTGTACAGAGCAGACTGAAGGGGGCAGTTATGGGAACACGGAGACCAGGCGCAGTCACAGGAGCTTAGATCTAGAAAGAGGACGGTGTCTGCGGCAGTTGTGGCAGGGGTAAAGGATGGATTTGAGAGAGAGAAATTGAATCAACAGGACTTGCTGCAAATAGATTAGACCTGGACTGTGAGACAAAGGGAAGGTGAAATGGAAGGAAGTCCTTACCTTAATTTTTACCTTTTTTTTTTTTTTTGCCTTTTGTAACTTCCTTATTTTTTTTCAAAATATTAAGAGGATACAAATGTATCTGTTACATGGATACCTTTTATAATGCTTAAGTTAGGGCTCCTTAGTGTGCATATCACATGAATAGTGTTCATTGTACCCAATAGGTAAGTTTTTATCCTTTACCCCTCTTCCACCCTCCCACTTCTTGGTTTCCAATGTCCTTTACATCTCTTTGTGCCCATGTGTGCCCACTGTTTAGTTCTCAATTATTAGTGAGTATATATGTTTGTTTTTCTATTCCTGAGATACTTCACTTATTAATAGGATAATGGTCTCCAGTTCCAACCAAGTTACTGCAAAAGACATTATTATGGCTTCTTATGGCTGAGTAGTAGTACTCCATGGTATATGAATACCACATTTTCTTAATTCACTCATGAATTGATAGGCACTCAACTTGATTCCACACCTTTGCAATTGTGAATTGTGCTGTGATAAACATTCGAATGCAGATGTCTTTTTAATAAAATGACTTATTTTCCTTTGAGTGGATACCCAATAGTGGGATTGCTGGGTCAAATGGTAAGTCTACATTTATTTCTTTGAGGAATCTCAAAACTGCTTTCCACAGAGGTTGTGCTTATTTACAGTCCCAACAGTGTATAAAGTGTTCCTTTCTTTCTGCATCCACACCAACATCCATTGTTTTTTGACTTTTTAAAAATGACCATTCTTTTTAAAAAAAGGTGGTATCTCATTGTGGTTTAAATTTGCATTTCCCTGGTGAATTTTTATATTGAGCATTTTTTTCATATATTTATTGACTATTTGTCTATCTTCTTTTGAAACACTTCTGTTCACGTCTTTGCCCACTTTATAGTGGGGTTTTTTGTTTCTCTTGCTGATTTGTTTGAATTCTTTGTAGATTCTGGATATTAGCCCTTTGTTGGATATGTAGTTTCTGAATGTTTTCTTCCATCCTGTAGGTTGTCTGTTTACTCTTTTGATTATTTCCTTTGCTGTGCAGAATAAGCTTTTAAATTTAATTAAGTCCCATTTATTTATTATTGATATTGCTGTATTTGCCATTGGAGTCTTAGTCATAAATTTTTTGCCTAGGCCAATTTCTAGAAGAATGAAGAGTTTTTTTCTGCTTTCTTCTAGAATTTTTATGGTTTTATGCCTTGCATTTAAGTCTTTTATCTATCCTGAATTAATTTTTGTATATGGTGAGAGAGAGAGATTTTCTTTCATTCTTCTGCCTGTGGCTATCCAGTTTTCTCAGCACCATTTATTGAATAGGGTGTCTTTTCCCCAGTTTATGTTGTTGTTTGCTTTGTCAAGGAACAATTGGCTGTAAGTAAATGATTTTATTTCTGGGTTCTCTATTCGTTTTCATTGGTCTATGTCTCTACTTTTATACCAGTACCATGCTGTTTTGGTTCCATAGCCTTGCAGTATAATTTGAAGTCAGATAATGTGATGTCTCCAGATTTGTTCTTTTTGCTTAAGATTTATTTGGCTATTCCAGCTCTTTTTTAGTTCCAAATGAAGCTTAGGATCATTTCTTCTAGATCTGTGAAATATGACATTGGTATTTTTTTTTATTGTGCACTTTATTTCTATTGTTATTACATTGTCATATATAATGAAATAATTGTACAACTCACCATAACATAACTCACCTTTACATGCGGCTGTAAAGAAGAAGCACACTTAAGGCAAGATAGCAGCACATAAAGATTGTAGAACTGGTCTCCCATCCTTGACAAATTTCTGCTGATCTGTACATTTATGTATGTATCTAATCCTTACTCCCTTGGCCACAATAGTGACCAATAATGCCACTAAAAGGCAGACATAAACTGATAAGACCAAGAATGGAGGGAGGAAATAGTATGCAAATAGAGCCCCCAATGACGGAGTTAATTTTGCTTAAAAAGAACTAACATTTATTGAGCACTTACTATGAAAGTAGTGTCATACTACGTGCAATGGCATCATGAACATTGCCAATAAAATTTACTAGGGTGCAGAGGAAGCAGTATGTATTAGCAGTTAAAACAATGGCCTTTTGAGTTGTGCCTAAGAAGCATATATTATTTCTATTTAACAGATGAGGAAACTGAAACTTGAGTAACTTGGCCAAGGTCACATAAGTAAAGAGGCAGGGCTGGAATTTGAATCTAGAACGTCTTACTCCAAAGTCTTTGCTCTTTCTTTCTTTCTTTTTTTTTTATTTCAGCTTATTCTGGGGGTACAAAAGCTCAGGTTATATATATTGCCCATGTCCCGCCCATCCCCCTGAGTCAGAGCCTCAAGCGTGTCCATTCCCCAGATAGTGCGCCTGGCACTCACCATGTAGTCATACCTCCATCCCCTCCCCCCACCCCCCACCTCCCCAAGTCAGCACCTTCAAACATGGCCATTCCCCAGACGGTGCGCAACGCACTCATCATGGGGAGCATTTAATCTGTAAAGCACTTTGGGCAGTATGAACATTTTGATGTTGTTGATTTTAGCAATCCTTCCACTTGTTTGTGTCATCCATGATTTCTTTCATCAGTGTTTTGTAGTTCTCTTTGCAGAGATCTTTCACCTCCTTGATTAAGTATATTCCCTAGGTATTTTATTTTATTTTTTGTAGCTATTATGAATGGTATTGAGTGCTTGATATGACTTCCAGCTTGACAGTTATTAGTATATAGAAATGCTACTGATTTGTGTACATTGATTTTGTAACCTGAGACTTTTTTGAATTTATTTATCAATTTTAGGAATCTTTTGGTGGAGTCTTTAGGGTTTTCTAGATACAAGATCATATCATCAGCAAACAGCGTTAGTTTGACCTCCTCTGTCCTGATTTCGGTGCCCTTTATTTCTTTCTCTTGCCTGATTGCTCTGGCTGGGACTTCCAGTGCTACGTTGAATAGAAGAGGTGACAGTGGGCATGCCTTATCTTGATCCAGTTCTTAGGAGGAATGCTTTCAACGTTTCCCCAGTCAGTATGATGTTGGCTATGGATTTGTAATATATGGATCTTATTATTTTGAGGTATGTTCCTTCTGTGCCTAGTTTGTTGAGAGTTTTTATCATAAAGAGGTTCTGGATTTTATCAAATGTTTTTTCTGCATCTATTGAGATGTTCAAATGGTTTTTTCTTTCTCATTCTGTTTATGTGATGAATCGTTTATTGATTTGCATATGTTGAACAATCTTGAATCTCTGGGGTGTAACCTACTTGATCATGGTGAATTATCTCTCTGATGTGCTGTGTAACTCAGTTTGTTAGTATTTTGTTGAGGATTTTTGCATATATGTTCATAAGGGATGTTGGTGTGTAGTTTTCTTTTTTTGTTGTATGTTTTCCTGGCTTTGGTATCAAGGTAGTACTGGCTTCATAGAATGAGATAGGGAGGAGTCCCTCCTTCTTGATGTTATGCAATAATTTCAGTAAGATAGGTACCAGTTCTTTATAGAACTGGTAGAATTCAGCTGTGAATTTGTCTGATCTGGGGATTTTTTTGGTTAGGAGATTTTTTACTGATGCTTCAATCTTGCTTCTCTTTATTGGTCTGTTCAGGGTTTCTATTTCTTCCTGATTCAGATTTGGGAGGTTGTGTGTTTCCAGGAATTTATCTATTTCCTCTACATTTTATAGATTGTGTGTGTAGAGGTTTTGGTAATATTCATGGATGAAATTTTATATTTCTATGGTATCAATTGTAATGACCCCTTTTTAATTTCTGATTGAGCTTATTTGAGTCCTTTCTCTTCTATTTCCAGTTGGCTTGGCTGGTGGTCTATCGATTTTGTTTATCATTTCAGAGAACCAGCTTTTTTTTATTGATCTTTTGTAGTGTTTTGTTTGTTTGTTTTTCATTTCATTCAGTTTTGCTCTGATCTTTGTTATTTCTTCTACTGGCTTTGGGTTTGGTTTGCTCTTCTTTTTCTAGTACCTTGAGATGTGATATCAGATTGCTAATTTGTGATCTTTCTGTCTTTTTGATGTAGGCATTTAAGACTATGAACTTTCCTGTTAGCACTGGTTTTGCTGTACTCCATAGATTTCTGAAAGCTTGTGCCCCCTTTGTCACTCAGTTTGAGGAATCTTTTGATTTCCATCTTAATTTTATCATTGACCCAAGGATCATTCAGCAGCATGTTGTTTGATTTCCATGACTTTGTCTAAATTTGAGAGTTTCTCTTAGAATTGATTTCTAGTTTTATTCCACTGTGGTGTGAGAGGATATATTGTATGATTTTGATTTTTTTTTGAGCTTGCTGAGTCTTGTTTTGTGGCCTAAGATATGACTAATCTTGGGAAATGTCCCATGTGCTGATTAGAAGGATGTATATTCAGTAGTTTTGGGGCAGAATATTCTGTAGATGTCTGTTAGGTGGTCTATTTGTTTTAGAATCATATTTAAATCTTTTTTTAATTGATTTTCTGCTTCAGTGATCTGTTCATTTCTGTTAGTGGGGTGTTGTACGTGGCAATTGTGATGCTATTGTTTATTTCTTTGTTTAGATCTAGTAGAATTTGTTTTATGAATCTGGGAGCTCCTGTGTTGGGTGCATATATAGTTAGGATTACTATGTCTTCTTGTTGAATTGTTTCCTTTACCGTTATATAAGGACCATCTTTGTCTTTTTTTTAACTAATTTTGATTTAAAGTCTATTTTATCTGATATGAGAATGGCTACACCTGCTCTCTTTTGGTTTCCATTTGCATGGAATATTTTTTTCATCTCTTCATCTTGAGTCTGTGTGAATCCTTGTGAGTTAGATAGGTTTCTCGGAGACAGCGGTTACTTGGCTTATATTTTGTTATCCATTCAGCCAGTCTGTGTATTTTAAGTGGGGCATTAAGATATTCAGTGTTAGTACTGATATGTGGGATACTGTTCCATTTGTTATGTTGGATGACACCTTGTTGGCTTTTTCCCCGTTTGTGCTATTGTTCTATGGGATCTATAAGCTCTAACTTTCATGTGTTTTTACACTGGTGGGTATCTATTGTGCTGTTCCATGTATAGTGCATTTATGAGCATTTCATATAAGGCAGGTCTAGTAGTAACAAATTCCCTTAGTGTTTGCTTGTCTAGAAAAGTTTTTATTTCTCCATCATTTATGCAACTTAGTTTTTCAAGAGACAAAATTCTTCACTGGCAGTTGTTCTGTTTAAGAAGACTAAAAATGGGGCTCCAATCCCTTCTGGCTTATAAGGTATCTGCTGAGAAGTCTGCTGTTAGTCTGATAGGTTTTCCTTTATAGGTTAGTTGTTGCTTTCATCTTGCAGCTTGTAGAATTTTTTCCTTCATTTTCACTTTGGCTAGGTTGATGACTACGTGTCTTGGAGATGTCCTATTTGCTATGAATCTTCCCAGTCTTCAATTACCATCTTATAACTAGACAGCTGAATCTCTGGTGATACCAGGGTAGTATTCCTCAATAATTCTCTCCAATAGGTTTTCCATGCTTTTTGATTTTTCTTCTTCTCCCTCGGGGATACCTATAGTTCATTTATTGGCCCAGTTTGCATAATCCCATATTTCTCTGAATGATTGTTCATTATTCTTTATTCTTTTTTCTGCATGTTTGACTATTTTACTTCAAAAGCCTTGTCTTCAAGCTCTGAGATTCTTTCTTTTGCTTGATATAGCCTATTGTTGAAGCTTTTGTGTTTATTTTGAAATTCCCTAAATGACTCTTTAATTTCTATTATAGCCTTTCTTAAGTTGTCTATCTCTTTAACAACTTTTTAATTTTTTTCATTCATGTCCTGAAATATTTTTTTTGGCTTCTTTTTGTTGGTCTTTAACATTCTCTTCAGTCCCATTCATCTTATTTGCCATCCATATTCTGAATTCCACTTCTGATATTTCAACAATTTCCTTTTGGTTGGGATCTATTGCTATAGAGCTATTATTACTTCTGAGGGTATCGAACTAGCTTGTTTTTTCTGTTGCCAGAGTTCTTTTGCTGGTTTCTTATCATCTGAAACCTCTTCTTTCAGTCCAGGGCAGATAGGTTTACAGCACACCTATTCTCCTTTGCTGGAAACTCTCCTACTTAGATGGCACTTTTGTGTCCTACTCCAGAAGATTGACCCAGCAAGAGAGGGGCAGATGCACTAAGATCCTATAATTCAGCTGTTCTGTGTTGAACCCTTCCCCTGTGATTGTCCCAGTCCAAGCCAGTACTGGATGATCTTCATGCAGAGTGGTGGGTTATTTCCCAGGCCACTGTTGGAAGCTTGGTTGGGGGCTAGGTGAGTTCCTCTTAATAGAGGATGACATTGTGTGACTTTGCTCTGCCTGGGTCTCCCCTCGGTGGTGGCAGTGGCAGCTGGGCAAGGCTCTCTAGGCAGTGGTTGCAGGTGTCAAGGCTGCATATATTCGCTCCACCTGGGTCCAGGTACAATGACAGCTAGCAGGTCCTTAATGGAGCATTGGATTGTGGGGTGATTCCTACCAGGTCCTATGTGGGAGCCATGTGGGCATGGTCAGTGAGCAGCAAAGGAGCCTCAGGGGCAGGAAGTGGGTCCCAGTGGCAGTGCTGAAGCCGTGGGGGTGGGGCCACGGGGGTGGGCCACTGGGCAGCTGAAGCTGTCTCCCTGCCCAGGTCCCACAGTTGCCATGGGACTTCTCATGTGTTAATCATGGCACCCATTCTGCTCAAATCCCCTGGGGGAGAGAGGCACTTGCCTTCCAGTCACAGGGTGCAGAAGAGCATCCACTCTGCCTGCTCACTCCCCAGGTTGGCTAAGGTGATACGGAGGTGGCTGCAGCAAAGCCAGGCCCTGTGGAGACCAGACTCTCTGGACCTGAGAGCTTAGAATGGCATCCATTGCAGTGACCTGGGAACAGAAGCCACTGATTGCCTGCTATGCCTAATCTTTGGTGCAGTTTGACTGCACAGGCTCCAAGCAGCTCCCTGATCAGTCCAGAGGTCTGTGGTGGTGGTGGTGGGGCCCCTCACAGCCCGAGTTTACAGCGACTGCAGGGGGAGCCTGAAGTCCTGGGGTTCTCTCCTCCTGTCCTTCCCTATGTGTGGATACCTCCCCCGGGTACCTTCTGATCTTGCCAAATGGATCACCCTGTCACTCTGTCTTTCACTCTGAGTGTCTCTCATTGCTTCTCTGGTGATTCATGATACTCTTTCTGAAAGGGTCCACCTGTAGGTGAGCATCTTCTTGCAACTTTTGACCCTGTCCTTGAGAGCAGCATGCACGGGCTGCTTCTAGTCCACCATCTTGCTCTGGTCCCCACTTACCTTAACCTTTGATGATAAATATGATGAATAATAAGTCAGTGGCACCAAAGGAACAATCTTCACATATTTAAGAGTTGATTTACATGTAATGTAGTTGAACATGGACTCCTGTACAATGTGTTTTGGGACAGAACTTAATAGCTAGAAAAGCCGTGTGATATTTTAGAATTTCTTCACTGAATATGAGGACACTGCCCAAGTGTCATACATTTTTCTCTTTGCCTGGTTGCCTCTTGTCTCAGATTTATTACCATTAACTTTCCAAATTCTTCATCCCCCTACGTTTTGGTTTCTAAACTACATGATATTTCCAAAACATTTTATAATTCTAAAACTTTTAAAATATTATATTATGGGCAATTTGAAATATTTGTCTTCCTAGTTTGAAAACTTGGGCAAAGTATTAACCTCTCTTTAGTTGTTTCTTCATCTATAACCTGGAAATTAGTAGTAAGACCTTCTTCAGTGGGTTGTTGTGATGATTAAGTGACTTAGTACCTGTAAAATACTATGTAAATGCCTGTCACATGGCATGATTTCAATAAATTCTAGTATTATTACTATTATTAATCTAGACAAGCTTCTTAAGAGGTGGGTGCTTCATTTATAAAATGAAGATAATTTCCTCCACAAAAACCAGTGGAAAGAATTTGGTTTATTATAAAATATTGTATCTTTCTGAGGAAGCTGTAATTTAAAAACAAGGTATTAGTGGTATTTTGGATAGATTGCGTCAAATGCACAACACTTGGCCATTCACATTACACAATGCCTAACATTCAGAAATGTGGAAACACATCTCTTAAGGCTGTTTTATTTTCAATTTTTTTTTTCAGTTTTAACTGCAATTTTGTATTCAGAGAATTGCCACTACTTTGTATGCAGGAAGCAGTATTATTATTTCTAGTGTCTTTTTATACTGTGCTACAGTCATAAGGGATTTGAGCTGGATTACACTAAAGGGCTCAGAGATCATAAATCATTTAAATAAAAGTAACAGAACCAAAGCCAATAAAGAAAAGGGGAAAGGATGTAAAGATTTATAAATATTTTATGTTTTCTATAACTAGAAATTTTTCCACACAATTACTTCAGAGTAATTTAAAATATTGTGATTAATATTCATAAAATATCTGACATAGAAAGGTAGCAAGTATTGCCCTCACACCACAAACATGAAATGTCACTTTTTGGCTAAAGTAGAAGGTGAACGTAGTTAGTGTATATGCTGGCTGGTCCAACAACATGCTTTCCCCAAACACACTCAGATTTTTTTCATTCATCATTTTTTTTCTTGCACTTCCAAATTACCCCATGATTAACTTAATAGAGGTGAATGGATTCAAAAAAGGATTTTTTTTGATACATCAAAGTTGTAACATACAAAGAAAGTATGAAAGAAGAAAAAAATTCTCTGTTAATATGCATAAAATAATTTTATGTGGTTGTATTCAAAGCATAGAAACGATTTTTATTATGATGCTTTTCACTCAGCATTATAGTTTAAGCATTTTTATATCTCGACAATCTTTTGGCAATGATAGGAAATTGCTGCCTACTATTCAATTAAGTTGATTCACTTAATGAGCCATTAAGTTATAATAACATTTAGGTCATTTCTAATTTTTTATTACTATGAATAATAATTGTGATGCAAGTCTAGCTTTGCCATCTTTTAGATGACTTCCTTATAATAAATTCTTAGATAGGAGATTAGTAAGAGTGTCAAAGAATATAAACATTATCATTTCCCAGTTTGCACTGCTGTTTGCAAAGCAGGATGACATATTTTGCCCCCATTATTTAAATATGGGTGCTCTCACTTTTTCTACTTTCATAAGTATAAATTGATGAAAGTTTGCAATTGTTGATATAGTAACTCTAAACTTTGCATTCTGGGCCGGGCACAGTGGCTCATGCCTGTAATCCTAGCACTCTAGAAGGCTGAGGTGGGAGGATCGCTTGAGCTCAGGAGCTCGAGACCAAGCCTAAGCAAGAGTGAGACCCTGTCTCTCCTAAAAATAGAAAAAAATATTGCCCGGCAATTAAAAATAGAAACCAAAAAAACATTAGCCAGACATGGTGGTGAGTGCCTGTAGTCCCAGCTATTCAGGAGGCTGAGGCAGGAGGTTCACTTGAGCCCAGGAGTTTGAGGTTGCTGTGAGCTGGGTTGACACCATGGTCCTCTAGCCCTGGCAACAGAGTGAGACTCTGTTTCAAAAAAATAAATTAAATAAATAAATAAATAAATAAATAAATTTACATTCTGGCATTCAAAGATAAGTGAACTTACTCCATTGTATTATATTACATACATACATATGCAAATACATAAATATACATAGATACAAGTAATATATAGCATCCTACTGATGAATCATTTTATCCTCATGCTAAGATCAATGATTTTTTTTCTTAAACAGGTTTTTCTAGAAGTAAGTAATACCGCATAGTATATTAAAGTCTTTTGTTAAGAAAACCCCTTAACTCTCAAAGTGTCAGGTATATAATCCATCCTTTATGCTATTTTTTTTAAGGACTTCAAGAATGGATATACAAGGCCGGGCGCGGTGGCTCACGCCTGTAATCCTAGCACTCTGGGAGGCCGAGGCGGGTGGATTGCTCAAGGTCAGGAGTTCAAGACCAGCCTCAGCAAGAGCGGGACCCCGTCTCTACTAAAAATAGAAAGAAATTATCTGGCCAACTAAAATATATATATATAAAAAAAAATAGCTGGGCATGATGACGCATGCCTGTAGTCCCAGCTACTCGGGAGGCTGAGGCAGGAGGATCGCTTAAGCCCAGGAGTTTGAGGTTGCTGTGAGCTAGGCTGACGCCACGGCACTCACTCTAGCCCGGGCAATAGAGGGAGACTCTGTCTCAAAAAAAAAAAAAAAAAGAATGGATATACAGATTAAGTAAATAATTCAAAGAACAAGCCTTGCTCTTAAGAAGCTGTTATTTCAAGAAACACAGACGGATAGATAAAGGTCTTTCAGAATGGATTACATCTCCTTTTTCCTTCCCTAGTGTCTTACCCCATCTCACATCATCTCATAGCCCTTCAGACGAGAGGGATTTAAAAACTGTAACAGTGGAGACTTAGTGAGGGCAAAATATGGGAGAAAAAATGAAGTGAAATAAAAGTGATGTAAGTAAAGCAGTGCAGTGCGTGTTTGGCATGTTTGTGTGCCTGTGTGTGGTGTGTGTATTTATGGTTATGGGTGGCTGTATGGTTTGTAGTTAAGAACTCATGTGCTGGGATTAGACTGAGTTTGGATTATGTTTCTGTTGCTTGCTGACCGTGTGATCTTGGGGCACATTACTAAACTGCCCTCTGCCTTAGTTTCCTCATCTGCAAATGGAGATAATAAAAATACCTACTTTATGGGATTGTGGGATTAATCCATGTAAAGGCTTTTTAGTGTCTGGCGCATAGTAAGTGCTTCATAAATGTTAGTTTTGATTATTGTTATTGTATATGAGCTGCAATCTCCAAAATGACTTATTTCTCCCAGTAAAGAATAATTGACTGGAGACATTTTATTCTCTTTCATTTTGTGGCACATCTTAGATGCCTATAGGGTATGATTTGAACAGTATCTGGAAGATTCTATTCTCAAATATATCCTCGACTAATTTGTCAAATTCCACTATTACAGTCATTCCTTGTTATTTGATTTCCTCTACTCCATTTGCTGAAATGCAGGAGTGGCGTGTTACCTCACTATCTCCTCGGCATCAACATGGTTGTCAGGATATTTTTGAGTGGTCAAGACCTCGCAGGAGCCCATGCTACTTCTAGAGGACAGCATGGGGATGGAAGAGTAAGGGTGAGAGGGGCCCTAAAGCTGAAGGTGGTCCATCTAGTGGAAGGAGGAAAGGGGTTGACAGCTGGTCCCATATGCTCCCCTGGATATTGCATCTGGGTATAGAGATGTGACTCAGATCGATCTGAGTGCCTGGGAAGAACAGATCCAGGAGTTACACAGCGTATCTGAACAAGAGGTCTCTGCATCTTGAAAGGATGTTTTCCTAAAATCAGTAATCTGCGATCTGCCCCTGGATGCAGGGAGAGGATCTGATCCACAGAGCTCTGTAGGCAGAAACTGGCTGGTGGCAAGGAAAAAAGAGAGAAAAGAAAGAAAAGAATTCAAAGGGAAGCCCGGCTGCAAAAGCATGTATTCCTAATGCTATGAATGAGCAGACAACTATTGCCTTAACTGAGGTTTTTCAAAATTAAGTGGCACAACTATTTTTAGGTCCTGAAAAAAAAATCTCATTTCTTTCACTAAAACTAGTTTTTAGATGCATAAATGGCAACATTTCTGGCTAGAAAAGAAAATGAATTTCTGCCTAGAACAAGTTTATAGAAAGGTTAATCATATTGATAGAATCAAATAGGCCAATTTTCACTACAAAGAAATATTTCAACGTGCAGAATTACCAGAGGGAAGAACGTTTTCTCTTGATTTTCATTTTGGAGTTAAATTTACAGGAAACAGCTTTTAACTCTCAAGTAGAAATAGTTTTGATATTTTCTCTTCCCCTTTTTGTAATGCAGAGATCCAGAACACTATCTTTTTGTTGTTGCTGCTGCTCATAGACTTTTTAAAATCTAAAAAATAATGGTTTCTTCAATCTATTTGTGGTTGGCTTGACTCCTAGAGATGACATACCTGTCCTGACCTCCCCTTGTCACAGTCTCTGTATCTAGGACTTTGGGACTGTGGGCACTCCCTCATGTCCAGTGGCTGCCACGGTAGGGCAGTATGGAACAATCCAGCGCTCTGCTTCCTGGAAACATTGGCCTGTCTCTCCACTGAGAACTTTCTTGTTTATCACCTGTCCCTTCCTCATGTCCTGATACTTTTCCTTCCTAAATGTCTCTGAGACCATCAGGGTAGTCTGAATGTGAACACCATGTGTTTGTGTGTGTCCTTCTAGCTATTTCTAGAAGATGAAATAAAACTCGTTTTTGAAAGTTCAAGTCCTTATGAAATCTGAAGTTAATAAAGACATATCAGCAAGAGGAATAGATGGCATCACCAGAAAAAGAAGACTCTGCCGGTGCAGATCAGGCCTTGATATCACGTTCAAAGACAAACTGCTGCAGGTGCGTGTTGGGCCTGAGCAAAGAACACCTTGTTGGACAAAGCGTCTTGCTTCAGAGAGGAAAGTAGTTTGGCTGCATCTTGTGGTCGATTATCTCATTACTTACAATGAAACTCTGCTCTCTGCCTTTGGAACACTCGCTTTATCTTCTGTCAAGATCAGTTGGAAGCAGGGAATTAGAAATGTTGGCTGCTTCCAGCTCTGATTCAGCACTCTGGGGGCATGTGAGCCAGGAGGGATAGGTTAGTCCACAAATGAGCTGCTCACAGGAGCAGGTGGTTGATGAAGGCTGGTCAGGAAATAGTGCTGAGTCCCAGAATAATGCCGTGCGATAGGCAAGAGTTTAATAAATACAATCCAAAGGTGAGTCTGAGGCAGAGAGCTAGACCGAGGTGACTTAATGTAGTCAGCAACTCATAGGAAGCCTGCTCTGTGTTCGTCTCTGCTCTCTGAGTATGACCCTGTGTGGCAGGCCTTTCCTGGGGCTTGGAGCCAGGGACTAGAAAACTACAGCACTCGGAGGAAACCCCCTCCAAGATGTGCACACCTGGCTAGTAGCTCAGAAATGAACTGTGCAGTTTTAGAGACCCGAAGTCATTTCCCTTCACAGAGCAACAGAAATGAACATCAGAGTCTGTGCAAATGCCTCCTCTTCCTTCTCTTCCTCTTCCTAGATTTTGTCTTTGAGGGATTAAAATTTAAGTGTGTGTTTACTTCCTGTTTTGCCAAAGTGAGGGACAAAGTTGGAAATCTTATTTATTTATTTATTTATTTATTTATTTATTTATTTATTTATTTATTTTTTGAGACAGAGTCTCACTCTGTTGCCCAGGCTAGAGTGCCATGGCATCAGCCTAGCTCACAGCAACCTCAAACTCCTGGGCTAGAGCAATCCTCCTGCCTCAGCCTCCTGAGTAGCTGGGACTACAGGCATTCACCACCATGCCCGGCTAATTTTTTCTATATGTATTTTTAGTTGTCCAGATAATTTCTTTCTACTTTTTAGTAGAGAGAGGGTTTCGCTCTTGCTCAGGCTGGTCTTGAACTCCTGAACTCAAATGATCCACCCGCCTTGGCCTCCCAGAGTGCTAGGATTACAGGTGTGACCACCGCGCCCAGCCAAAAGCTTATTTCTTAACAAGGATTATACAAGGCTAATCACTAGATGGAGGTGGTCAGGTAAGTAGAGATCAAGAGCAAGAACATCACCTCTCCATGGGCTTATGAGCAAAATGTTTTCCTCTTTGTTATGATCTAGCTAGGGCATCCTGCTAGGCACTTTGAAAAGCATACTGCCTCACAGCCCCATCTCTAGTGTGCAAGTACACTCAGGACGCACAAGTTTACCAGAAAGTCATTAAAACTCAAAATATCCGAATTTCAATTATGTCTCTTACTAACATGCTACAAACCAAGAAGGTAATGATTGTTCTATCCTTCAAAATCATTCTCCAGGTTATAGACTCTTTGCCAATCATAGCATTCACTCTACAATAGCATTTGAGAACCTTCAATGCTACCTGAACTCTAATATATTATGTTTCTATAGCAGAAACATTGTTTATGCTATTTAACAAACGATGCATATGAAATAAAGGAGAGAACTGAAGCATGATGAAATCTCCACTGTTGGAAGCATTTAGATGCTGCGCACTGGCCATCTGTGCGGGGTGTTGTCTGGGACCCTGCCCAGCCCTTCATTTGGCTTGGCTTCTCTGCAGGCCAGCTGAACGTCCCACTCACTCCATAGTCCAGTTGGATCTCGGCATCTGTCTCTGCGAGCACAGATTAAACACCTGCTGGTTTCTAAACACTCTGAAGACCTTTGCTGCCCAGGGAGTGAAGGGAGGTTGCAGCTTGAATAGCACATTTGGGTGATTTCTGACACCCACTACAACTAAATATACTGTACAAAATTCACATTCTCTCCAACATACTTCCCTCACCAATTCTCCTCCAAATATTTCTGTAGAGGGGAAATAGCACCAGGCATTGACCACCTGTATTGCACAGTTGGGGAGGGGGTATCTTCAATCAGGTCTTCCTCGTAGGCCAAGGAGCCAGACATTCACTTCTTCCAGAAATCCTGTAAAAGACTGAGCTTCCTGGGTTTCCACTCCATGCACTGGCTTCAGGGAAGATGGGGACATGTAAGGTCACAAACTCTTAGATTATTGCCATCTTGTTGACTACAGGGCTTGACATTGACAACCAAGCACATGGGACGACACAGTCTCACAGCGCCTTCCCCATGGTGCCGGGCTGCAAGCATGTAGTATCTCCTCCCCACTGCCTGCCTTTAGCTGGCCATGGTGTACTGTAAATCAGCATTAGTTTTGTGTAACTCTCATGGTATTAATAATGGTCTACATTCACCTTTGGGTATTTGTGAAGACTTCAGAAATCTTTCTACCCTTATCTTGTGTGCAATCTTTGGTTACTAACTCATGGAGCACACAGTTCTATGTCTACATCTTGTTCCCCTTTGAAGAGATGTAAAGATAGAATCGTCCCTATAGGGCTGAAACAGCTCATTTAAAAATACCTTCAGGTTTGTTTGATTGTGTCTATTTGGGATTTTTTAGGTCTCTATGCTAACACGCATGCCTTGGTAGGAATAAATCTTTAGTTGAGTCACATTATCTATATCTTGAAGAAATGTTTATATTAGTAGAGGATGGAGCTTTGTTTCTCCCTCATTAACCCATCTCTTTCTACCTCTCCCCTTTTTATTTTTGAAGACTCAGCAGTTCGAGAGTCTTGTTCTACTTCCAGTCATATGCTTTTAATAAATATTTCCATAAATATCAAATGGGAAGATGCTTGCAGATGCATTCTGGGATTGTCAACAGAACCAAAAGTTTCTGTGCCAAACATGAAAGGGTGGGTTAGTGAGAAAACTGGTGCCTCTCATCTCTCTCACTAATATCTCTTGGACAGCATTGGGAACGCACAGAAGAGAACACTCTGTAGGAAAACATTTTATGAAATATGTATCACAGCAGCTATCATGTTCTGTTCTTCAAAGGGCCTCATTTCTCCCTTTCCTCGGATTGGCTATGGAGCTGGAATATAGATGAGGCAATATCAATTCCTTTGTGGCTAGGTAACTTTCACAGGTTCTTTACCCACTCTCCTCTGATTTTATATGTTGTTATCCTAGGAAAATGAATAATTGTCATATGAATAGCTCTGTTTTCCGAGATATTATTACACATGATCCCTTATCTACTCTTCTTTCATCCTTTATTGCATCATTTAAGTACCTTTTAACTTTGCAAATCTTTCTTTTCTGCCCCTTCCCCATCCTATCGAACTTTACTGGCCCTCACTCCAAACCAAAGGAACTATAGTCCTTGCTCATAGTAAAATTCTGAGCATTTTCCTAAGGTGTAAGGAAACAGGGGATTTTAGGGAAGCAAGATGCTTTACCCATGAATGACTTCTTAGCTAACCAAAGTGAAAATAAACTTTTCCAAGAGTAGAAGAAATAGAGACCTTTTGTTCCATAAATTTTCACAAAACAAATTAAATCTGACTCCAAGTTCTCTTGGCTCTGAACTCAGAGGAAACTCCCTCCCAGCCATTTGGAAGGGGGCTCCCCTCCTCCATTGCCAATTCACCCCAAACCTTCCCTTCCCACTCCTTCCAACCCCACCTGTTCTTCTAGAGCCAAACAGATAGATGACTCAGAGTTTTATGCATATCAAAATGCACTGACTACCAGTATGTATATTTTCAAAACATGCACTGTCCTTGAATCCAGAAGCTTTGCAGGTTTTAAGCCACCCTTGGGCGCATGAATCTATACTGGCTGAGACCTTCCTCCTCAGAGTGGAATGAAGGGGTAGGTCTGAATCCTTATCATGTATAGAACCTACTCTAGTCTTGAGGAATCTTCCCTCCTCTGACTTGGTACTTCTGTACCCACTTGACCCTAGCTGATGTCTGCCCTCCCTATCCCTAACATAACCCCCTCCATGGCCCCCTCTGTTTCCCTTCTCAACAGAAACTATCCTGATATCAGGGAACTCACAACCTTAGAGGAAAAAAATATTAATAACAGGAGGAAAACCACCTAAATAAATGCCCAATACATTATTTTACTATCAACAGAAAGGTAGACCTTGCCTCTTTTTAGCCAGCCTTTCTGAAGTTAATATAATATCTGTCTCACTCAAAGAAGAAATGCCCCAAGGTCAGCCTGACCTCTTACTCACTCCAAGGAATATATCAGCAACCGAGTCATTAAACAAGGTCCATTCTGCCTTTTTCACTCCTAGAACTTCATTAGGTTTATCTGAAATGTGCTTGCAAAATAATCTAATTTATCTTGCTGCAAGTAATTTAATTAGAATTCAATTAAATTCAGCAGAATGCATACATCATTTTACATGTTGCACCTTGATTCATTTTATTTGCTCTTACTTTAAAGATGCGGTGGAGTTATTTGGCCCTGCAGTATTATATCCAAAATAATCCATTTCATACATTAACTATCTGGTCCTCAGAAGCACTTAGGGGGGAAAAATGTGTACTCATTATTATGTATATCAAATACAACTCATTTGAATTTAATGTTTTTGGCAACGTGTGTGCTGGTGAGATAGGTGCTTCATATCAGTTCACTTATATTTCCCAAAGAGATATGTTTTAGTCCCTTCCTTGTTTTTCAGCAGAAACACACACACACACTCACATGCATACACAAATGGACCAATAAAGGAAAAGAAATGATATTCAGATTCTGTTCCAATCACTTTCACAGTCACGATGAAAACTTTAGAGTATCAAGGGACCAAGGATGGAGTTTAAAACTCTTCTTTAGGAATAGCTTGAAACACTAAGTTGTCTGGAAATTGCTTTTCTCTTACGGAGTAGACATGCATTACTGGGATACAGCTGGCCTCAGTGAACACAAACTCAAAGGGCCCAGCACCGCATGGGTACTGTGTAAACACCATTAGAAAGATAACTGTCATTTTCAAGGAAAGCCAAAGGACTATCTTTTGGGTTGTTGGCCATGAATCAGATCAATATGGCAGAAATCTTCCAAGGCAATATGTTTCTGTGATTCCAGAAACAAAGAGGGATGGAAAGTCTTTTCCCTGTATTTTTTGATTCCAAATTACTTGTAGCTGAGGCATTCACAAATAGGAAGGGAAGCCAATACCCTCTTGGTTTACCAGTCTGCTGAAGATGTCATCCTCAGCATTGTTCTCAGCCATGAGGGTGTATCACTACAGCTGTTGTATCAAAGGAGCATTAAATAATTCCAAGAACTGGGGGATGGTGGTGGGGAGGAAAGAGAGAGGTAGAAAATACACCTTTAGCAAAAAAAGTTTATTAAACTGGAGTGTTTATTTTTTAGCTATTGAAATTTTAACTTAATTTCTCTTTTAGTGAAACTTTAATAAATGGAATGAGGAGTTTTTTTAACTTGAAAGACAAAATCTTAATGTTGTCCTATTTGTTAGTATTTTGTCACCTACTCATTAGATGTCTTGTGTGCCCTTGGACAGTTATGGAAACGTCACTGCAGCCTTTACTGGGTGAGATAGATGAGCTAAGTGCAATGTGTCAAAGATCAGAAATTACTTGGATTTTCCCAAATCTTGACATAGGAGAGAAGGAAGTAAACGTGTATCTTAATCAGTTCAGGCTGCTGTAACAGCATACAATCACGTGCCTCATAATGAGGATGCAGTCAACAATGGACCATCTATATGACAGTGGTCCGATAAGATTATAATGGAGCTGAAAAATTCCAATCACCTAGCGCCATTGTAGCCATCATAATGTTGTAGCACAATGCATGACTCAGGTGTTTCTGGTGGTGCTGGTGTAAACAAACTTACTGCACTGCCAGTCATATAAAAGTATAGCACATACAATTATGTACAGCATATAATACTTCATAATGATAATAAATGACTATGTTGCTGGTTTATGTATTTACTATACTATACTTTTTACCACTATTTTAGAGTGTATTCCTACTTATTAAAAAAATGTTAACCGTAAAACAGCCTCAGGCTGGTCCTTCCGGAGGTATTCCAGAAGACTTTATTGTACAAGATGATGCTTCATGCATGTTATTCCTGAAGACCTCCCAGTGGGAAAGGAATGGAGGAGAAAGGCAGTGATATTGATGATCCTGAACGTGTGTAGGCCTACGCCAATGTGTGTTTCTTCGTTTTTAACAAAACAGTTAGAAAGTAAAAAAAAATTTAAATAGAAAAAGCTTGTAAATAAGAATATAAAGAAAGAAGATATTTTTGTACGGCTGCACAATGTGTTTGTGTTTTAAGCTAAGTGTTATTACACCTTAATACCAATTTGTAAGGTGTAATTACACTTAGCTTAAAACACAAACACATTGTGCATTAATAGGTTATTTCACAATGAGCAGAAATTTATTTCTCACAGTTCTGGTGGAAGGAATTAAGATGTAATTGGTATTAAGGAATAAGAATTACACCTTAAAAGTTTATATGCCTTTGGACTCTAGGATGAAGGTTAAAAAAGTTTATAAAGTAAAAAATTTACGATAAACCCAGCTGAGTTTATTATTGAAGAAAAAAATATCTTTTTAAATAAATGTAGCGTAGCCTAAGTGTACAGTACTTGTAAAGTCTACAGCAATGTCCTAGTCCTTCGTGTTCACTCACCACTCACTCACTGGCTCACCCAGAGCAACTTCCAGTCCTGCAAGCTCCATTCATGGTAAGTGCCCTATATATGTGTACTGATTTTCGTCTGTATACTGTATTTTCAGTGTATCTTTTCTATGTTTGTATATGTTTAGAGAGAACACAAGTGTGTTACCACTGTGTTACAACTGCCTATGGTATTCAGTATAGTAACATGCAGTACAGGTTTGCAACCTAGGAACTGTGCCATAAAGCCTAGGTGTGTAGTAGGCTATACCATCTAGAGTAGTGTAAGGACACTCTGTGATGTTAGCATAATAAAGAAATCGCCCAAGGAGGCATTTCTCAAAATGTATACCTGTTGTTAAGCAGTACAGGACTGTACCATAGACTGGGTGGCTTATAAACAGCAGAATATTTCTCATAGTTATGGTGGATAGAAGTCTAAAATCAGGGTGCTGCTATGCTCAGGTTCTGGTGAGGGCCTTCTTCCTGGCTGTAGGCTGCCACAGTATCCTCACCTGGCCGAAAGACAGCAAGAGAGCTCTCTAGGACCCGTTTTATCCCATTCATGACAGAATCACCACTAAAACCTCCAGCCTGTGATGCAGGCTGGGAAGTTCCCTGTCCAGGATCCCAGCCTGCACCTGAGCTGGGAGCGTGGCTCTCCCATGTGAGGAGGGGTGCCCTGTGAGCACATCACAGCTAGCACCCGCTCTGATCTGCCCCTGCAGGCACACAAATCTCGAGAGACTTATTCACAAATATCCCCTCTGTGCCCCTGGGCAATGCGATCGAGTCTTGGGTGTGTAGGATCTGGCCTGCGGGCCCATCCCCTGGGCCCCGGAGATCAATCCCTGACCATGCCAGGGAGAAGGATACTCCTTCTAAGCCTCTCACAGGATGCCCAAGCTAGTTCAGTGTCCCTCCACCTCGGGGTGTGGCCCACTCTACTGGAGTTGCCGGGCAGGCAGCACCAGGGAGGGCTGGGCGGCAGAGAGCCCACAGTCTTGAGCACCCCGCAGTCTGCTGCAGGACCCCAAAAGGAAAGGTCTGAGCCCCATGGAAGCCTCCATGTGGCAGCTCAGCTGTCTCTCTTACCAGCCATGGCTGGGGGAGGGGAAGGGGTGAATGAGTCTAGGTGGAGGAAAATCCACCCTCTGGTTGTCTCCAACCCTGTCTCCCGGAGGCTGTCTGCCCAGAATGATGGGGCTCTGGAGTCACACAGATCACCTGGGACCCACTGGACCCCTGTGGCTCCTGCAGTCCAGGCTGGAGTTGGGAAATGCCTTTGTGAGGGATGAGCAAGATGGAACCTGAGGGGTTGAGGGCCCCAGGGAGGGCAAAGGCGCCTGCTGGGTAGAAAAGCAACATGGCGCCTGCCATCCTGCTCCAGTCTTTGGGGTGTGAGACACCCTGGGGTGGTGGGAGGCTGGTGCCCTGTCCACAAGGAGCTCTCTCCTCACTGGCGGCAGCAATCTCTGGGCTTGTGTCAGCACAAAGTCTCTCCAGCAGCTCTAGAGCCCACCAGCACTCCGAGATGTGAGGGAGGGGCATGTTAACTTGTCCACCTGCCCTTCTCGCTGGTCTCCGAGCCTCTCTGGGCCTAATCCCCCCATGCCTTTCCCCTTCCAGTTCTGCCCTGTAACCTCTTCCTCTGGAGTCTCCTGTAGGTTCAGGCGCCCTTCCTTTACACCCTCTTCCAATCTATGTTTGTCTATTTGTTTTTTCTCTTTCATCTAAAACTCCTTCTTACAGAGATCCTCTGGCTGATGGTGTCTTTGGTGTGCAATCTTCTCTTCCTTGTTCTTAAAGAAAGTGTCACTGGTTCCCACAACTTGAGGGCCTGAAACTAATTTTCCGTTGTAACCTTGGCAGTGGCTCCTGCTGTAAGAATAGGCTAATCTCTTTTACGTAGAGCAGGGACTTAGTGAGAATGAGAATTGAATGAGAATTTTTATTTTCAGAATAAAAATCACTGTTGCATCTTTGGTTTGTAATCTGCCTGACGTTTTTCTTTTGCCTAAGGTTTTACTACAGTGCTTAGGCTTGGGAGCTTTTAAAAAGGTAGAACATTTTATACCTCCTGAACCAACTGAGCTGTCTTTTAACAAAATCATCAATTGAATTTTGGTGTTTTTCACGAGCCCCCTTCTACCATTAAGTCTTTTTTAAAATAAATTTTATTGTGTGTGTTTAAAGAATATAACATGATGTTATGAGATACTTACATATAGTAAAATGGTTACTATAGTGGAACAAATTAACACATCAATTCTTTAAACATCCTTCTTAGATTATCCTGCCTCAGGCACTAACTTTCTCTCCCACTGGTCTAGCCTTCTGTTCTCTTCCTTCTTAAAGGCAGCTTAGAACCTTTTGGGATTTCCCAATTTGGGACATCCCTTTCTTCTAATTGCCCTTTCCTCTTTTAAGCCTGAAGCAGGAGTGGCAATAATGGAATTTTATTTATTTATTTTTGGTTAGAATCATCCCTACAAATAGAAATTTCAACAGGTCAAATTTCTTCCCAGTCATTATAGTATTTAATTATGGTAATGTCTAATTTTCATTCTTACAGGAGAACTTTCTGTCTAGCCTATGCTGCAAAAATTGGATTTTGATGTAATTGTGAGGTATTTTTCAAGGCAGTCTGTCAGAAGTACTGAGATACAATTACTCCTTTATTGTCAGGTCCTTGTAACAGGACAATTGGTGTCATCTTTTCATGCAAAGAATGATGAAGAAAAATGTCAGCTGGCCTCCACTCAGAGAATTTTCTTACTACTTAAAAGCAAAAGCCAGAAGTTTTTGTCTTCTAAAATGAGGAATGACTCCCCTACTTATTTGTCTTAAGTTCCCTGCATATTCTTCCAAGTAAAAGGCATAATTGATGATCTCTGTTGATTATACAATTTCCAAGCAGGTTTTAATGGTGTGTGGAGAACTTCAGCACTCAGTGGAATCTGATTTTCCCAATTTGCTCTACCTCAAATACACTACACTTCAAGCATAAAAATTTGGTAAATAAGTGACAAAATAATGGAGCTTGACATGGGTTTTTATTTTAAAAGAAAGCAAGTCACTGGTCCACTTGCATACTTTATGTATTCAAAAGATTTTAAAGTTAGATGTTTGCCAGTTGGCTTCAGGGTTCACTAATATTCAAAATTCAAAGCTAAAAGCATTTTGTAATGAAAAATGTCAAAGTCATTTAAAAATGTATGAAGAAAGAAAACAGCAAAATAATCATTCTAAAATGGTTGCCCCCTCCTTCCTACTCTCAAAGAAGATGTTAGCAAGTGTGTGAACTAGAGTCAGAAGTTCCTATTTAAAACTAAAATCTGTTAGTTTCATAATAGTCATGTCATGTACGACTCCTTAAAAATTCTTCATTGCTTTTTTGCTTTCCTTCCCCAATTTCTGAAGGGCAAGACTCCTTTAAACTTTCTAAATTGGGGAATAAATTTACTAGGCAGAACTTGTGAAAATAAATCTGACATGTGTGTTAGCACTATTTTTTTCTAATTTTCTTCTAAATGCATCATATAATGCAATATTATGGGAAGATTTAAGTAATCAGTAAAACTATTGGTACTTCCAAGTATACTAAAAGATAATAAGAGCTATTATTCTGAATACCTTCCATGAGGCAGATACTGCAGGAGGCAGTTCATATAAGCTATATTGTCTAATCCTTATGACAGCCCTATGAGATATATATTATTATCCCCATTTTATAGATGAGGAAAGTGAGTCTCAGATAGTTAGTAGTTGAGTCAAGATCCAAATTAAGATCTATTCAGTTTCAAAACATTTTTTCATTTTACTATATCATGCTTGTTTTCTGGAAGAAGATGACAAAGATTCTTACCAACCAAGCCAATAATTAAAAACTTATCTTTTAAGTAGGTTGTCACCAAAGTGGGTGTACACATCCTGGGGGGAACACAAGATGACCCCCTGGGATTCAAGAAGAAAATACTGTCATTACTTTATATGTGAAAAGGAAAAAAATTTGTATTTTATATGTAGAAAAATTAGAAAGTAATTAAGTTTGGCTAATTTTTAATATATAAATTGACCTTTTAGCTATTACTCAGTTAAGTCAGCTGTTCAAATCTTTTTCTTTTTTTTGAATAGCTATATAATTTTCTTTTTTATTCCTTACTTTCTTCTTTTTCTTCCTTTTAAATAGCAGCTTTATTGAGATATAATTTACTTACGAGACAGTTCACCTACTTAGTATTTAGTATGTGGATAGGTGCAACAAACAACACAATTTTAGAACATTTTTATCACATCAAAAAGAAATCTATACCTATTAGCTATCACCCACTACCTCCCAAAATCCCATCCCTAAGCAGCCAGCTTCCTGTCTTTGTAGATTTGTCTATGCTGGATATTTCATAAAAAGGGAATCATGTGGTCTTTTGTGACTGGTGTCTTTACATGGTGACTCTTTTAAGGTATGAGATTCTTTGACACAGGAGTGGCTGTTCCGCTGTCAGAAGCGGCTCATGGTAACTCCCTGACTTCACCCAGTTTATGTGGGTCTGGCTAAAGGATTTTACAATTTTATCATTTCAATAACTAAACCTCACAAAAAGTATTGTTGGTTTAAAAATGGTTCCCACACAAAAGCTGAGAGTCAAAGATAATACCAAAATATACTATAAGTAAATAACAATAAAAAAACTTAATTGAACCTTTTCTTGTGTTAATACTTAATCTGACCCTTCTTCTTCAGCCACATTACACAGTAAAACAAGCAAAATGAAATCTACTACATTTTTTGAAAATATTACCTAAAATGTGTGATTGTCAGCAAGACAATTTTAAATATGGATTTACTTCCACTTTTATTAAAGATGGACTCCAAGTGTACTGTACCGTAAGACATTTCCTGACACAGTGTTAGCAAGCAGTTAAAAAACTAAGCAACCATGGCATAAAGATAACTTTTGCAATTTTGGAAAGGAGAGAGGTCATGTTTAAAACCATGCTTCTCATTACTTTAAAAAATTTCCATTAAATGTAACAATAATTTTTAGTTAGCCTCAATTGGTATTTCTTACTTATTAATAAATAGTCAAAACTGTAAAGATAGCTGTAATAAACAAGGAAAACAGGATGTCAACAAACTAAAATGCATTCTTCTGTCAACAAATAATGCTAAAAGGCACATAGAAAGCCGTGCTGAAGATTTGAAGAAGCGAGTATTGGGACACTGCAGCTTTGCAATGTTGGGGTGAAAGTACAGATGCACCTGACATGCCTTCATCGGATGTGGCTATATTATGAAGCTGATGGGGTTAGTGGGGATGCCTCAGTTGCATAAAGAGATATTTGGTTCTTCAATCTTGTCTCTTACTGAAAGGTTTTTTAACCATAATAAAAGCAGGATTTGGTTCTAACTAATAGAAATTTGGAGATGACATGGTGAAATTTGGGGATATTATTAGCAGAGAAATTTAGGGACATTATAGCTAGTGATTACTTTGTTTCCCTTGCTCAAAAATTCCCAAGAATGATTCCTACTGAATTGAAGCCCTACCCTACACTTTAAATTTCTCTGAGCTTAACTCTCTTTACCTAGTTCTTCTATGATTATGATTTCTTACTGGCCAGACAAATGATTCCATGTCAGTCTTGGCTTCTGAGACAGCACTGCATTCCCTTTCCTGCAAAGACATGCCAACTTCTCAATCCTAAATTACATCTCTCTCATTATTTTTTTGAAAATATGACTCAAAACTGTTCTTCAGGAGACATTTTCAGATTTGCTTTGTCCAATTTTAAAGACTAAAATTATCCCAATAACTTCTAAAATTTTCATATAAATTTATTTGAGTACATAGGTATTTTTAAATAGTTTCACTTATTTATGTTCAATGCTTCTCTAAGCTTCTTGGAGGCAGGGCAAGCATTCCTTTCTCATAACCTGTACCCAGCAGGCCTTGGCAAATGCTATAGACTGATCTATTTCTCTGTAACAAATCCCCAAACCCACAGAGTTTGCACATAATAAATGAATAAACATTGCTGGTAACTCAGCTACCAAAAAGTTTAATCAAATAGACAAAAAGAATAGACTTTAATATCAAAGGTACAAATTCTAAGGGTTGATGTGTGCAGATCAGCATCTTCTAAAAGTGAGTCAGAATTATGAAATAGCAGGAAGCATAAAGCTCTTTATTTTGGGCCGAGTTCTCTCAAAGGCAGACAGAGGCTTGTATGCTGCTACTTTAGTAAGGGGTACAATCCCAGGGAGGAGGAGTGAGGAAGGGAAGGAAGGAAACACACTTCAAGGGTACAGAGTATGCATTGAGAACTTTGTGAGGCATGGCCATCGTCAGAGAGCCTGTAAAAATGACTGCTTCTCAGCACAACCCATGTAGAGGAGGAAGAAGAAAGAATTTATGTTTGCTAGAGTTTCTTATTGGTCAAGCGCAGTACTTCCTCTGCACTTTCCAGTTGCTCAGGAGTGGGCATGAAGCAGGTCCCTGCAAGGTCGGACTCTCAACGTCAATTGTGAATCCCCACGGGAGAAAGCATGAAGTACACAGTGTGGGCATGAGCCACAGGGCCACTGGGTTGTGCCCACATAATGTTTGTTGTAGCTTATGCAAAGCTGGCCATGGCAGCCATTGGAACAGGAGTAAGTCGCCAGAGACCCTGGAGATAGGTGAGACCAAAAAGATTTGAAAGGGAGCATAATATCCACCAATCATAATGTCCTTATATTACATGACGAAACCTAAGCCCAAAGTGGGAGATACCCAAGATCATGGGGCTTAATTAGTGGAATTCCTGGATCCAGGGGCTTCCAGCTCTCTATTTGGTGCCTTTTCACTCTTCAGTGCTACTTTTCTAGGCATGAAACATACAGCATCTGTGAGCATTTGTGACCCCTCCTCTCACACTAGAATTTCAAATATCTCCTACGCTTAGTACCTCATAGATCCAGTAAAACATTATGTCTAAGAGGGCTTCCTTTTGACTTACTTGATTCCCCTACCTAATGAGAAAAAACAAAACAAAACAGATACCGTGAAGCCAAAGAATAGATTTAATTCCATGAATGCAGAAGCTAAGGCAAAGAAATCCCAATTAATGTTAAACCTCTGGAGGTGTGTGTTTGTTTCTTGCCTACTAATCTTCTTACATAGAAGTCTAATTAATGCTTGAATGTGATAAAACCCTTTCAGCGAAGAGCTCATGGAAGTCAATGGCCTAACTTCTGCAAACAAGAATCTTGTCAAAGAAAAGAGTAGCACATGTTTCTCCCATGTTCAAGTGGTATTGATCTTAGTTCAGGCGGTATACATAATTGTTCTTTATGTGTGCATATCTGAATTTATATGCTGACTCAGATTTGACATGAGTTGCCTGAGAATAGTTATCAGAATGAAGATGTCTCCACAGAAAGGTTGATGTGCTCTAATTCAAGATGATAACATAATTGTTTCACTTTCATGCCAAGGAATTACAAAGCAGTATGATTATGTAACACTATGCTGAAATTTTTCATACCTTTTAAAAGAATGTGTTCTTATAACTAAGAGGAACAAAACAGGATTAAATTTATGCTTTATTTTAAATCTTATTATTTTGAATATCTGATTTGTAACACAAGTTTATTCTCAAAATTCTGAAGTCTGTTTCTTTAACAGAACAAAATGCTAGTGGTAATAGTTATGTCAGTCTTTATGAATACAAACTCTATTATAACAGGTATTCAACTTCCAGCAGCACTATTTTTCCTAAGACTCATGCATTTTTCATTGTCTAGTCATTCTGAATTTAAAGTGGGTAGGATGTCCCTTTAAATGCATAAACAAAGAAGATGAAAATGTGTATAATAGCCTCCTCTCCATTTCTGCTACTAAAATTATAGGAACTATGTATCTTATGTTAGAATGCATCTGGTGTGCTATTCCATACACTACATGAATAACCTACAGCTTGTTGTGCAAAATTCCACCCGGCGCCATATTTAGCATCGTTTTTGCAAGATAGCACCTTACTAGGCTTGTTCAGAAATGCATCAGAAAGCAGCTTATTAATCTCAGTGTCTAACTGACAGATGGAATACAGTAAAAACAACTTTGTTTTTGTCTTTCAGAGCTAGTAGTTTTTCAAGATAAGATAAGCAGCCATCTTTCAAATCTTCCAAGACTTTACCCTTTTCATTTACAGACATTTGTTCACTCATAAATGTATTGACTCATTTCGTGTTTACTGAGCAACTGTTTTTTTTCTGTCCAGCAACCCTCATGACACTAGGAACATAGAAATGAATAAAATCCATTCCTTTCTGTTCAAGGGCTCATGAGCTACACAGTTTGGTGAGTGCAGGTAGAGAGAGGGACCTACAGATGAGGATACGTAACTCAGCCTTGGGAGCAGGGAGCTGCTAGGGGGAGGCTCTCTGGAGAAGATGGTGCCTTATGGCCATGAGGAGTTAGGTGAAGGGACCACAGATCTGCTGTAATGGTTACCTAAGAAAAAAAATATTTAGGAAGGATAGGGTGACAGTAAATGAACTACAGAGATCCTAAAGCAGAGAGAAAGTAGGGAGAATATATGTTTGTAACGTATCACCAAATGGATTTGTCCTGTGCTAATTGAAGGCAAAAGAGAATTTGATGGGGGCAAGATGGCAGGGCAGGAGGCATAGTTAGCAGAATGTCAATATTTAGGTATTTACCTTTACTTCTATTTTTATTTACTTATTTTGTTTTGGTGACTCTAGTAACTAGCTCAAATGTGCAGGCTGCAATATCTATTAATACAATATCTAGCTCGCTGCAGTAGGGAAAGGACTCATAAACTAATCTGATAAAAGGTTCCTTCCATTCCTTCCCGTTTTACATGTCATGTTCATTAGCATAACCAATAAAACCATAATTTGTATTCTCTATCAAATCACATCATCAGCAGCTGAATGACATGGCCACTAATTAAAAGCAGAAATTGAATATAGCAGATTTGCTGTTTTGTTTGATTGAAGAAACAAGAATAGGCTTGTGTTGACCTCTTGTTGAAAGACACACATTTCACATATCTTGATGGGAGAGTTTTCATCACAGGGTCAGTCTGGCTGACTTTTTTTTTTTTTTTTTTGTCCTTACCTTTTCCAGAATACTTCTGGAAACTGGTCATTTAGGTTTCTAGCTCTATGGTCTGTGCACTCTATGAGGGCAAAGAGTATTTTGTGTGGGGGGGGGGCGCAAATAAAATGGTAGTATAGCATAGTAATTAAGAAGTTGAGATTTGGAATCATATAACATAGTTTCTATCTGAACCCTTCCCATTGTTAGCTCTGTGACCTTGGGCTGGTTGCTTAACCGTTCTAAGCATTAGTTTACTTATCTATAAAGTGGAACAATAATAATAATAATATCTGCCCTATAAGATTATTGTGAGGATTAAGTAAAATAGTATGTATAAATTTAAGCCCAGGGCTTGGCAAATCGTGAGAAACTATTAAATATGAATTATTATTGTTATTTTACCTTAACTAGATCCATTTTGTACTAAATTATTTGGGACTCTAGCTCCAAAATCTTGGTTTAGGAACTCCCCAATGGCAAGGACTGTATCTTATTCATCTTTGCATGTCTAGTATGTGGCATATTGAAGGCTATTTTGTAGTATATTGGCACATATACATAAGAAAGACTAAAATTTTATTCTCCTGTATGAGTAATCTGCCATTTATTTTGGCTTGATTTTGTTCAGAAAAGGCACAGGATGTTGCCAGTGTTTCAAACATTGTGGCCACAATTTAAAGATCTGTGGGAATTGATATCATAGCAATAGTTTCCAACCTTCTTGTCCTATGGAGACACACTCCATACACAGCATTCTCCAGGGGAAATACTCAGCTTCAGCAGCAACTCTCTGATTTATTAGCTATATTTCTCCTACTTAAGAATGTAAGTTATTATATAAATAATCAAGACTCAATGATAGGACAATCATAAATCTACTCTACATTAACTTTTAAATCATTTTAATTATTATTTTATCTATCACTGTTATTGTTTCACATGGTGACTAGATCAAACTTCTTCAAAGAGTTCCTTGAATTCTTCAAAATTCTTTCAAAATCAACACCTTTTATTTCTCACCACCTCCTATCCATGTAGTCACCACTAACTATCCCCTCCACTCTGTTCTCTCAGTTTCCATGACACCAATGTTGCTCCAGTACTCTCCACTCAACCCAAACTGCTCTTCCAAAGGCTAGCAGTGACTACAAATCATCTCTTGTTGGTTCTCATTCTCTCCAATCCCTAAGCACCAATAGCATTACACAGTTCCCTATATGAATGTCTGTATTCCCTTGGTTTCCTTGACACCAAGAATTCTCTTGGTCTTCCTGTAAGCCCTCTAACCACTTCTGACTCCCTTTCTTAACCCCAACCTTGGGATTCCCCTTTTTTCCCAAGATCTCTTATTTTCTTTCCTACTCTCCCTTCCTTGGTGATATTATCCATTTCCAGTACCTTAGCCATCACTTTCATGAGTATAACTTCTGCATATTCATCTCCTGGTTGACCTCCCTGTCCAACTCTGACCTCATGTTAGTAATGCTACTGGGTCACGTGAAAGTTCATCTGGCATCTCAAATTCAATATACCTAAAACATGTGTTGTCTTTACACTAAAACCAACTCCTCGCCATGATTTTTGTCAGTGGATATAACACTTCTCTTAGGCAGCCTTAAAAACTTTTGAGTTAATTCTGGTACTTCTTTTTACATCTACCTCTCTTTTTTTAAAATCACCTTTTCATTCCAATAAACTGTTCAGTGCTGCCAGGCCCACCTCCGCACTGCCTTTGAATCTTGCCATTTCCTGTCTCCTCTGAATGGGATTGCCCTGCTATAGATGCAGTGAACACACTGTATGAGCACCAGAGTCTGCAGAGCCAAACGAGGTGTAAAAGCAGAAATTACAATACAATGAGATATAAGTAATAAAGGAGATGCGCCCCAGCGGGGAGAAGACAGGGAACACTTCTCAAAGGGGATGACATATGAGCCAAATCTGGAAAGATGAATAGGAGTCAGACTGGCAAAGGCCCAATGGACATTCTGGAAACAATAACGTGCAGAGGAATGCAGGCAATGAAGACCATGAATCATTGTTGAAGTGTAAATTGCTCTGCAAATCTGAAGATCTGGCTTCATGGAGGGATAATATGGGGGAAACAGAAGTTCAAGCTCCACAGGTAGTAGGAGTAGAGGGAGAGCATTTAGGACATTATTTCAGTTATGTGTTTCTGTGTAATAAGCTACTTACAACTGCATGACCTCAAACAACATCATTTATATTTCTCACAATTCTCTAATTGGGCAGCAATCTCTGGGAATGGTTCATCTCTGCTCCATGTGGCATAGGCTGACACGACTTGACTAGGGCAGGAGGATCCAAAACCCTCCCTCACGTGTCAGGCACTTCAGCTGAGGCAGTGGTGGCTGGATCTCCCTTTCTCTTTCCATGTAGTCTCTCAATATTCAGTAGTCTACCTCAGATTTCTTTACATAGAAGCTGTATTGTATGAGGGCAGAAAATGGAAGCTGTGGAGCTTCTTAAGGCTTAGGCCCAGAAGTCACATGGTACCCCTTCCCCCACATTCTATTGGTCACAGCAAGTTACAAGACCAACTTGGCTTCCAGAAAAGGAGAAATAGACCCCTCCTCCCTTTGGGAGGAGCTGCAGGAATGTGAAGAGGCTGTTGGCAGCTATCTTTGAAGACCATCTACCATAGGCCTTGTAGATCACTGCTTTCCAGAGGGAACTATGGTAGGATTTTAAGCAGCAGACTGACATTTTAAACTTATATGTTTTAAAATATGTCTTTGGCTCCTTTATAGAGATGAAATGCAAGGGTCAAAGGCCAGTACCTGGAAATAGGTTAACCTCAGGAAAGTGTTCTCCATGGACCCATATGCCTTGCCACAGTTTTTCCTCCTAGGGAAGCAGATGGAATAAATAAAATATGACTTATACTTTTCTTTTTTAAAGCAAAATACCACCAAAGTACTGCCCAGGACTCTGTGCTCCTTCCAGAAAAATGGATTCACATCTGTTATGGGCAAGAAAATATATAACACTGCAAATCCTTTGCCTAAAGCTTTTTTTGTTTAGAAATACTACTGCTATTAGTAAGTAGGGCAATGTAGTTAATGATGTATTGCATGTTTCAAAATAGCTAGATGAGAAGATTTTGAATATTCTCACCACAAAAAAAAATGATAAATGTTTGAGATGATGGTTATGGCAATTATCTTGATTTAGTCATTATACAAGGTGCACAGGTATTGAAACATTATACTGTATCCCATAAATATTAATAGGTACAATTATTATGTATCAATTAAAAATAAAATAAAACTAAAAAAAAGAGAAAAACTACTACTTTCTTATTTTGTATTGCTGTTTTTATAAACAAACCAGAAAAGGCAGGTGAGACTTTCAGGGAGGGCAGAAATATGCTTTGTATTTCCAGGGGCTTTTCCTATGTCAGAGCATGCATGCGAATGTGACCATAAAGCTTGTGTGGGCATTTTACTTCTATGCAAAATGAGCACCTTGACCGTTGTCACTAGTCCCCACTACAGAGGTCTATAGGAACAGTGCCTATGAAAAAGCAAGAAAAAATATTTGCATAATTTAACAAGTTTTATTACAGCACCCCAGTACTGACTCTCCTTCATGAATAATAGTTTTAATGTGTAGGCAATTGTAACTTGAGCAGACGAAAGCAGAGACCTAATGCTTATTAAAGCTTCCTGGAGCAAACTGAGATCCAAAGTCTGGGAATGGACAGGGATGGTCCTTCTGGATCTTTGTGTACCTCTCACCTCCTAAGTGTTTCTGGATCCAGGATTTCAATCTATAAAGAAAAGAGTCTCTTTACTGGCACAAGAACCTGAGGATTAGGCTAGAATGGGCCCCTCCAGGTCAGTGTTCAGGTACTCGCTCAGCATCACTGAATATTTAGTTAATACAGTGGTGGGTGTCAAGATGATGTCCATTTCTTTCATGGGTGCCAGAGTGCAGTGGCTAGAAGCCAGGTTCTTTGGGACAGATTTGGTCTCAATTCCCAGTTGTGCCGCTTCCTAGTTATGTGACTGTCAGCAAATTCCTTAACCACTCTAAGCTTTGGTTTGCTCCTCTGTAAAACATCAGTGATAACAGGATTTCTGTGAGGAATTAAAAGAAACAATATTTATTACATTTAACCCAATGCATGTTACCAGTGCTCAATAAATTTTATCTGCCATTGTTTTAGTGGACTTCCTGCTGATCTTAGCTGTGTTTCTCTTTATTTCTCAGGGAGATGTTAATCTCTGTGGCTCTGGGCCAGGTGTTATCCCTCCTTATTTGTGGAATTGGCTTGACTAGCAAATACCTGTCAGAAGACTTCCATGCCAACACGCCAGTCTTCCAGAGTTTCCTCAATTACATTCTTCTCTTCTTGGTCTACACCACCACACTGGCCGTCAGACAAGGTAAGCTCACAAAATCACCAGGAATATAGGTTTTACAAATACCTAGAAGAATGATGAGCCACGACCGGATAACTTTTTGTCACTTACAGCCTCAATAAGGCAATTCAAAACCCCAGCTCTCACTTTTCTATTTTGCAGTAATAACAGCAAACAAAACGAATGAGTAAATCACAAAGAAGCATAAATTACATGAATTCAGTGGGACATGGGAAATGCATGTATAGGCAGAAATGTACAATTGCTCACTATTTGAATTCCTGTTAACATTCCTTTACCTCTCAATGGAGGTAAAGAGAGTGTTTCCCTGGAACTTGGAACATGCCTGATGCAGCTGTCCTAAATAACGCTAGCCCTGAGAAATCCAAGGGAATTGCAGACAAATATATGTTCTTTGGGAAAGTGACACAAAAAAGATACAAATAGTAAGCACAAACAATTCTAGTTATAATGCAGGGGAAAAGAAAAAAAGAAAAAGAAAACTACCACAAATGGTCACGCAAGATGTTAAATTATTTTAAACTTAAAATAATTAAAGCAATAAAACAAGTCCTCCAAGAGTCAATGCAAGAAAAACATTTTTAAGGGGCAGTTGCAATTGAAAATCCTCGGGGCATATCCTTGGAGGGTATGCTTCAGAGTCTTATGATTATGCCATTGAATCTGGTGTGCTGTGGCTTTAATGTCCCCTCCAAAACTCATGTTGAAATTTAATTGCCACGTGACAGTGTTAAGAGGTGATTAGGCCATGAGGGCTCCACCCTCATGAATGGATTAATGCCATTATCATGGGACTAGGTTCCAGATAAAAGTGAGGTTGGTCTTCTCTTGTCCTCCTTTGCTCTTCTCACATACACTTGTGCCTTTCTGCTCTCTACCATGGGATGATGTGGGCCCCTGGACTTTGCACTTCCAGCCTCCAGAACTGTAAGAAATAAATCTCTATTCTTGATAAGTTACCTAGTCTCAGGTAGTCTGTTCCAGCAGCACAAAATGGACTATGACATGGTGCAAACACTTTTATCTATGGCCCAGAAATAGGCAACAATGTACCCCCAAATAGTAGCTGTCAACTGTAAAATATGCATTGAAAAATAATCATGAATAGGTTTGGAGACAATTATATACATTACTGATAAATAAGGATGTATGTAAAGCTATATACACCAATCTTAATAGTCACACATTTTTGAAACTTTTATAAGGACTGTTTATCAGTATTTAATTTTTCCATTTCTTCATTGGATTGATGTCCAGAATAATATTGCATAATTATAATTATTTGGTCAGTATTAGGTTTCATCTTGGCTATAAGGAATAAAAATGAACAAGTTGAGACTGAATTCCAATTTAATTTTGGGTTTGTTTAAAGTATTGTGGAAGCTAATTTCATTTACTTCTCAAAAATCGGTGCTTATCAGTGTTTGCTTTTTAAAATGTAACATCAGTAGACATAATTACTTTAAGAATAAAATATCAGACTACAAAAGTTATAGACACTGAATCTCAGATGTGTTTCTTCAGTGTGATTTGGGAGCTAATAATTTTGAATGATGTAAATGTGTTATCTAACAGTTATCCCCATCATGTCACCATTGATGCCTCCAAAAGTGAGGAAAAGGGGGAGAAATATAATTAGAACTTCACTTATAAGAGACTGTTAACATGAGGAATATGTAACTTGGCCATGTCAAAAAGAGTGAGCTAAACAGTTGGACTTAGAAATTGCTGATGGAAGCTTGAATTAATATTAAAACAATACAATTCTTTAGCCCAGTTCAAGGAGTATAATTAAGAATAATAAGATTAAATTAAGAACAATTTTTAGAGCACTCACATGAAAGTGGTGAATTTATCTTCCCTGGTGATTTTTAGAACCAGTCTACTCTGTAAGATGATGAATTATAACTAGTCTTTGGGTTCTTGTCCATCTTACTTTCCAGGAGTCCAGAGGTTTAACAAAAACTTGCATCAGAAAAGAAAAATAACCCATTCTAAAAAGCAGAGAGAATAATTTCAACAATACCAATATCAAAATAGGTAGAAATCAGAAAACTAAAGCTTGTAAAAGGCCCAGAGTTAATAATAACAATACCATCTAATGAGCCTTTACAACGTGTCAGCCACCGTGTATGTGAATTATCCCTTTTATTTCATCAATCCAAGGAAATAGGTATTTTTACTCAAAGTTTTATAAATAAGAAAACCAAGGCTCTGGCAGCCCCAGGAACATGCTCAAGGATATAGATTAGCAAGTGGTAGAGGCCCATCCTAGGCCAGGCGTTGGAGGGTCAGGGGAAGCAGGAGAAGGGATGGGAGACCCTTTTACACAAAAGGAGAGATTTTTTTCCCTTGAATTTCAAAACCTTGAATAAGAAACCAGCCCTTGGTGTAAGACCTAGTGAGACACAACAATGCAGTCAGGAGGACATCACAGCCAATTTAGAGAGAAAGTGAACAGGAAAGAAGGACAAATGCAAAGAGGCCAGGGACTAGGAGCAGCAAGGAATTTGGAGGCTCTGTGGAAAGAAAGGGCTGAAGAGGGCTGAGGAAATTCTGACTGTTGATCCCACTCAATGATGAAGAGAACCAATTTCAAAAATGCTCTCCCTAGAGAATTTTACCATTGTCTCAGATTATTGCTAACTTTGCTGGCATGCCTTCATTTGGGTGTTTACTCAGAATGTTTATTTGTTTTAAACTTCATTTTTAGAAGTGTTAATATGCTGGCATTAAGCTAACATCTGGAAATCAACATAGTAATTACATTAATTTTGTATAGGCTGATTCAAAACTATGTTTCGGAGACATAATAATCTTTCTATTCAGGCACCTCAAGATTTGGGAGGGAATGAACAACAAAGAGAAGAGGATGAAGTCTTGTGTGTGCAAGGGAGGGTCTCCCACAGTCACAATTTCTCTCTCTCTCTCCCCCACCCTCTTTCCTGGTGTTCCCTGAGACCAGCAGGTTAGGTCTGAGCAAGGTGCTGGTCTACCTACTCTGCCCAGAACAGACAGCAGACAGCACCTACCCTGCTGTGCCCTCATATTAATTTGATGCCACCTTGGGCCAAATAACAGCATGAAGTTAGAATCAGGAATACACTTTTAAACAAATCTTTCTTTATAATTTTAATCAAACAACTTTTAAAAATGCATGATTTTCACATTTGAACACAAGGGGATAAATGCAAGAAGCACTTCAAGAGCATCAAGGGTGAGTTGATTATGAAAACCTTGCCGAAATTTGACTTCAAAGTTTAACCGAAGTCTCCCTATCAAATTTTCATTGGACCAGTGATCAAAGACTCTGAAGCAGCAGATTCCAGTATAAGTTCCTCTATGAACTGGAGTTTTGAACTTGCCCTTGATTATTAATTGATTCCTATAAAAATTAGAAAAAAAATTTGTATCCTGCTGAACAAATTTTAAGTCTAGCCCTCTTCATGGTTGGAACTAGGTTTTCTTCCAAATGCATCTGAAATTTTAAAAAATGCCTACTGTTTATAACAAAGAGCTTCAGAGATAGGACTTTGTTGAAAGAAATGTACTTCAAAAAAGTAGTTCCATTGACATCGTATCAAGTTTAGAATTTAGGTAAAATTTAGGTAGCTGTTATCTTCAATAGCTTAATTGTAACCACTTTGAGAAGTTATTCAGGAAATTAAAATGTATCCATTGAAGTAACACCTGAAATCCAAACAACTCATGCTATATGTACAAAGTATAGGACTTCAGGAATATGACTAAGAAAGCTTCCAAAAGCTTATGGATTTACCTAGAAAATTCTCAAAAGAAAACTCTTCCTCGTATCTACTCTTCTCTTAAAATTCAGCGTAATTCTAGCTGGAATCTAATTTAAGACCAAACAGTCCTTGATTTTGTGATATTAAAGAAAGAAATGTGATAAGCTTTTAAAACCAAAGGTGAAAATAGGATACATTTCTTATTACGAAAACATATATCATCAAACTTCTTGCCCATCAGCTTTTGTTACCAACTATGACAAAAATCTTGCTGCTTGCCAGAACTACCATTAGCAGTTCTTAAATAATAGATATCTGTGGTTCCTCTTTTGGCAATTTCTAACTTCTGAGTATATGTAAACCATGAAATTTTAATTTTTGTTTTTTTTTTATTTTTATAGATTTAGGGGGTACACATGCAGTTTTGTTACATGGATATAGTATGTAGTGGTGAAGTCTGGGCTCTTAGTGTAACCACTACTTAAAAGGTTTACATTGTACCCATTGAGTAATTTTTCATCCCTCACTTTCCTTCCACCCTCTCACCTTTCCACATCTCCAGTGTCTATTATTCCTCACTCTTTGTCTATGTGTACACATTACTTAGCTCCACTTATAAGTGAGAACATGAAGTATTTGACTTTCTGTTTCTGAGTTATTTCACTTAATACAATGGCCTCTAGTCCCAACCATTTTGCTGCAAAAGACATGATTTCATTCTTTTTTATGGCTGAGTAGTATACATATACATATCATGGAAGATAGATAGAGAGAGAGATGGATGGATAGATACCACATTTTCTTTACCCAATCCTCCATTGAAGAACACTCAAGTTAATTCCATATCTTTGCTGTTGTGAATAATGCTATAGGATAAACATATGAGTGCAAATATCTTTTTTGATATAATGATTTCTTTTCCTTTGGGTAGATACCCAGTAGTGGGATTGCTAGATCAAATGACAGTTCTATTTTTAGTTCTTTGAGAAATTCCCATACCGTTTTCCATAGAGGTTGTACTAATTCACATTCCCACTAACAGTGTATAAATGGTCCCTTTTCTCCACATCCTTGCCAACATTTGTTACCTTTTGACTTTTTAATAAAAGTCATTCTGACTGATGTGAGGTGGTGTCTCATTGTAGTTTTAATTTGCATTTCTCTGATGATTTTTCATGTGCTTATTGGCAATTTGCATGTCTTCTTTTGAAAAATATCTGTTCATGACCTTTGCCTACTTTTTAATAGGGTCATTTGGTTTTTCTGCTGTTGTCGTTGAGTTGTTTGAGTTCCCTGTATATTCTGGATATAAGTCATTTGTCAGATGCATAGTTCGCAAATATTTTCTCCTTTTCTCCCATTCTGTAGGTTGTCTATTCACTGTGTTGATTATTTCTTTTGCTGTGCAGAGCTCTTTAGTTTAACTAACTCTCATTTGTCTATTTTTGGTTTTGTTGATTTGCTTTTGAGGTCTTAGGCATGAATTCTTTGCCTAGGGCCTAGGCCCTAGGCCAATGTCCAGAAGTTTTCCCTAAGTTTTCTTCTAGACTTTTTATAGCTTTATAGTTTTAGGTCTTATAGTTAAGTCTTTAATCCAACTTGAGTTAATTGCTGTATCTGGTGAGAGAGAGAAATCCAGTTTCATTCTTCTGCATATGGCTATCCAATTTTCGCAGCACCATTTATTGAATAGGTTATCCTTTCACTCAGTATATGTGTTTGTTGACTTTGTGGAAGATCAGTTGACTATGGACATGTGGCTTTATTTCTGACTTCTCTATTCCTTTCCTTTGATCTATGTGTTTATTTTTATGCCAGTACCATGCTGTTTTGGTTACTATATAACCTTGTAGTATAATTTGAGATTAGATAATGTGATGCTACCAGCTTTGTTCTTTTGGCTTACGATTGCTTTGGCTATTTGGGCTCTGTTTTGGTTCCATATAAATTTTAGGATTGTTTTTTCTAATTTTGTGAAAAATGATGTTCGTATTTTTATAGGAATTGGCGTGAATCTGTAGATTGCTTTGGGAAGTATGGTCATTTTTATGATATTGATTCTTTGAATCCATGAGCATGGGATATTTTTTAATTTGTTTGTGTCATTTATAATTACTTTCATAAGTGTTTTCTAGTTTTCCTTGTAAAGATCTTTCATTTCTTTTGTTAAATGTATTCCTAAGTATTTTTTTCTCCTAGCTCCTGTAAATTTGGTTCTCAACTTGGTCGTTACTGGTGTATAGAAATGATACTGATTTTTGTATGTTAATTTTGTATCCTGAAATTTACTACATTCATTTATCAAATATAAATTTATTTATCAATTCCAGTAGTCTTTTGGTGGAGTTTTTAAGATTTTCTAGCTGTATGATCATATCATTGGCAAACAGAAATAATTTGACTTTCTCTTTTCCAACTTAGTGTCATGGCTTTCTCAAATGCTGGTTATAGTACTAATGTATTGGGCATGTGAGCAGGTTTATGGTCTCCAGAGTGGCTGGCAGAGGTCTTAAGAAGCTTATCTCATTCCTAAGTGAAGTGCACTTGTTTTAGTAGATTTTGTATTGGGTTGTGCAGTTTGACCTCCAGGCCAGGATGTGGCACGTGCAGGTAGAAGTAGCAGTCAGGTTTATGCTTGATCTTTGTTTACACAAGAAGTTCTCAGTTGTATCAGACAATGGCCTGGTCTGCAGAATGCACAGTGGCCTGAACTTCCTGCTTAGCCCCAGATGGGGAGGTCGACTGTGGGCAGGGCTGTACCATACAAGCTTTTGCTCAGGTCCCTCAGTGGTATGTACAAGCACCAGCCCCTGACTGGGGTGGCAGGGAAACTCCTGATGAAATTCACAAAGGTTGTGCAGGGGGAAGAGGGAGGTGCCCCAGCACCACAGGATGATTCATTTTCCTGTCACGCCCCCATCCTGGCACTCAGGAAGCTTAGTTCAGTCAGACTCTACTGATGCAATGTAGCCTAGAGTCATAAAAGACACCTGCCCCACGGCTCATCACCAAAATGATTGTAGTGTAAAGCCTCCTCCCTCAGTCCAAAACACACAGCTTCCTGGCTCTCCTGCTCTCTGCTGTAGGAATGCTGCCACTCCATGCAGAGCAGGGAGAAGCCCCATTTTTTGCACAAGCCTAGGCCCAGTGGGGATGCAGTGACCCCAACAACCCCAGAAAGGCCATCCTCCAATGAATCTGTGCCAACTTCTCATGGGAGCAGCCACAGCTATGTATGCAGCAGTGAGTGGAGGGTGAGGGGAAGTCCCTTTCTCTACACCTGGATGTGTGCACCAAGACAGTTTGGCCTGGCTGAAAGCAAATGTGCTGGTGCAAGTTCGCAATCTAGTATGATGCCCTCAAGAAGTCTCCAAATCACCAGCCACACCATTGTTTGGTTTCACGAAGGCAGAGGAGCTCTCTGACGGTTCAGTACTAACAGTCCACCACAGGGGCAAGAGGAGCCCAAAACCCCACCTAGCCTTCCATGAAATACCACTTTCCTTGAATTCCTAACCAACCTCTGCCACCTCGTTTCCTTCTGTCTCTGTGCTCCAGCTTTATCCCATGAGTTTTCTGCTATGTTACATCAATTTCCCCCTTGATGTTCTTTTTGAATTTTGATTATTCACTTGTAACTTTGGTTCTTCCTGAGGAGAACTGGCATCTGACATCTCTAGTCAACCATCTTGAACCTTCTCCCTAAACCACAAAATTTTAAAATAGTTAATAATTTCTTCCTCCCTTTTTTCTGCTACCATTTTTCTATGTTCTTGTCTCTCTAAGTTCTTTTTGTTTTCCCAGGAACAATTTATTCACTGATGAGGGAGGTAAGGATTTTTGAGTAAAGGCAGGATGCTGAGGGTATAAAGAAAACACTTTCAGTCCTTGTTTTCCTTGTCAAGTCATGGTAGTAGGAAAAAATGGGCATTGGTAATGAAAATATGAATAGAATCAGAAGTATGTGCTTCTTTTTACACAGAGACACTTAAAACTAAAGAAAATGTTTCCATCATTGAACATAATTAGAGTACTAACAGCTTCAATATTTCTGGTGACTAGTTCTGCAAGTTTTGCTTTTTCATTGAAAGGTATTTTTATAAGCTTTTCCAATTTTGATAAAAGACAAGCTTCCAGCTAAAAGCAATTTGATGAGTATTGCATGTATTTTGCTTTACAGTGAGTTTTTGAAACATAGATATTAAACTATTTGTTGAATCATTTATGTATCTCTTTGTGTGAAGGTAAAAATGAAACAAATCTTTAATAGTACTAATAGAATACTCATGAAAATATCACTATGTAGAAACCTTTTGATTTTCTTCAAAGGAAGAATACTGAAAAGTAAACTGCATGTCATGCTCATACTCTTCATGAGAAATGTTCTCATTTTGGACATTAAATTCCAGAAGACAGAAATCCTAGAGGTCTTGGCTCAAATTTTAATTCTAAGTAAAGAAGCTGAAGAAATGAAGTCTGTTGGATATACAGACACTCACTGTCTCCTGGCCCCTTCTACCCACCATCTTCCTTTCCCCACCCAGAGTATTAAAGTAGGGCAGAAGAAATGGGAGAAATAGACTAAAATTACAGCCTTGTCTGTGCACAACATGTGAACACAACTCATGGCCTAATGGTCCAGTTCCACAGCCCTTGGCATTTTACATAAATATTATTCTCAGATTTTGTGCCAAGAAAGTATTCCACCTTTTTATTTTCTTGAGGGGAGTAGGAGTGGTGACTGGGGAAGTATTAACTGGAAGGCTTTGTTCTTATTTGTTCTCTATAGAAATACTACATTTCTTACATACAATTACATAAGCTAAATTCTCAATGAGCAATATTGCAGGATTTAAAATATTTATGTAATTAGAAGAAATGGAGAACTTCATAGAAATAAAATAGGCCTCTCAGCCACAAAAAAGTCTTGGAACCTTAGGTATCTGGCATTTTTCAGTGTGTCCGACCCTAGGGTCACCTGAAGATCTCACCTCCCCAGTTCTGTGGGTCCTGCTCTGCCTCTGCGAATCTTTGTCCCTGGCCTTCAATGAAGTTTTCTTTAATGCTTACCACAGCCAGTCAAAAAGAGCAGTGAAAGGAATTAAACCAGGATCTAGGATTTTCTCATAGCAGAAGCCTGAGTTCTGTTCACTTACAGCCCAGTTCCCAATTCTCTGGATAACCTTGGCAAAATCACTGAGGAGAAGGGGCTGTTGTTAGCATGTTGGCAGAATAAGAAAGCACTGGGCAAATGTAAATACTAAATTATAACTCCCTTGGGAGCCGTGGGGGAAATATTACTGTCACTTACCTAAGTATGGTGAAGTAATATTCATTGGAGCCTCTTAGAAAGTCTCCCTTGTGGGAAATTACTTGGCAAACCTCCATTCCTATTTCTTGTCAGGTTGCATTTATTTTTACTTCTTAAGTATGATTGGAGAGTTTTAGGCCCCATAGTGTAGAAAGATTGTACCTCGGGGATTTCAGAGATGAATCTTTGAGAGATGCTTCATGGGAATTATGCTTATGTTATCTGGGAAAGGGAAAGAGCCAGTTTGGGGCTGGGGTGTTATGCACATCTCATGCTGGGAAATTGGTAGAGAACATCACAAGAGAAAATTATTATCCATTTCTAGCAAAATTGCCAGCCAGTACATAGAGCATCCAGAGCTCTCACGTACTGGTAGGAATGGAAAATGGTAATGCTGCCTTGGAAAATAGCTTGGCAGTTTCTCATAAAGTGAAACATACACTTGCCATATAACCCAAAAATTACACTTTTCTAAGAGAAATGAAAGCATAATTTCCACACAAATATCTATACCAAACTGTTCATTGCAGCTTTATTCATGATTGCCAAAAGCTGTAAACAACCCAAATGCCCATCATCTTGTGAAGGGATAAACAAATTGTGGTAAATTCATATAATGGAACACTGATCACCAGTAAAAAGAAATAAGGTACTGATACATCCAATGATATAGATTAATCTCAAAAGCATTACATTAAGTGCAAGAAGCCAGACATGAAAGCTTAGATACTGTGTAAGTATATGCTTCATAGTTATACAGTGTCCTGGAAAAGTCAAAATAAAAGGACAGAAAATAGATCATTGGTTTCCATAGTCTGGGGGCTGGGGGAAGAGATTGACCATGAAGAGGCACAAGGGAACTTTTGGGGTGATGGAAGTGTTCTAGTATATGTATCTCAACTGTTGTGGATATTATGTAATTATATACATTTGTTGAAACTCTTCAAACTATACACTTATAAGGAGAGAATTTTATCATATCTATATTATACTTCAATATATCTGACCAAAGAGGAAAAAAAAGAAAGAAAGGAAATTGATGTCTACTATAACGCTGTAGTTACCTTGGTGGAACAATTTATCATTGGGCCCAGAGTTTCCAATATGTAGCTATTCTCCCAATAGCTTATGGATATTAGGAAGTGCCATTAAAACTTCCCACTTTATTATGGCATCCTTTTAGACTACAAGAATGAATATAGTTTCCCCCCAAAATGTACCTACTTCAAGGAACTTGCTAGTGTTACATGATCTATGAAGTTCGGAATCCATCAAATCATGCAAAACACACACATTCCATATATATGCAGTGCTTACAGGGTGAATCTGTACCAAATTGCATCTCCCACAGTTTTAATCAAACTTACAGTATCCAGTGGTACATGTCCTGTTTGTGCTATAGTGTATGAATCTTAAATAGAGTGATACCTTACACAGAACTCTCAGTATCATTTAGTGCAACAAATGACTTTTAGATTGAAGGAAATTGACATGAATATGCAACACCATCTTCTCTTAATGAATCCTCATATAAACTTACACCCACACAAACACACACCTTATACATTGAATCCTCCTTCATTCTCTATGCTGAATACTTCATTAATGGATGCCCTTCTGATTCTTTCATTCTAAACAGAATATAAGGTTGGGGGGAGGGGCTGTCTCCTTGTGTTATCTGTAGTCCATGCTGACTGCTAATTCTGGAAATCTTTAAGCATTCATCTGTCCATGCTGAGAGCTGGCATAGAGCAATACTCATTCCTGGCACGCAGCTCCTGTGTTCATGTAGGAGATTGAAGGGTGGTTACAAGATGATAACTGTATTGCCTGAAGGAGATAAGTCCCCTTCTGCCAAAATAGTGCTTTGTATATAATTAGTGTAAAAATTCAGAGGAATAGAGTTTATCCTTACAATCATCTTTCTCATTAAAAAAGAATCATAATGGAAGAACAAAGCAGTCCCTGCAGTGAACTGAATTGCTTTCCCTAAGTTTTCATTAAATCAAAGACTCAGCAGTTAGCCATCTTGCAGACATTATTGCAGTCTACTGCATGAGATTTGCAGGGGAAAAAAATGAAGCAGGCAATTTTTTTCCTTTAAGTCTTAGAATTGCATTGTGATTGTCTTTGGATCATAATTTCCTGCCTATGAATTTTTTGAACGTTTGGTTTCATTGATTCCCATTACCGAAATTTTTGAGGGCTGGGAAGAGGATTGTTGTAACTAACCAAATTCAAATGTGATGCTTGCAACTGAGTGAATTCTATTACTAGTTGAAGTGACTGGGACCCTTCAGTGACCCATACGATGAAAAACACAAAAGAAATAACTTCCAAATAAAAGAAAAATGATTAGAATTTATGTTTCTATTTGAAACGCCTCTCAAGAAGTAGTATGGATATCACTTTATTTTACATTTAATTGCCTAATTAGTCATTTCTAAGAAAATGACTATGTTTAAGAATCAGATTTAGGAATTATTATTTAAGTCCACTGTATTAAAATATACTTTTAAATAATTAGGATCTGGACTTTTTTATCCTAAATTTAATAAAAATTCAAGAGCCATTGGGTCACCTTGGTATGTTTCCACAACTTGTCTGTGCCGTATTTCTTCATAATAATAGTAACTGCCTTATGGGTTTCGTGTGAACTAAAGGAGATGATGCATGAAAAACGTATAGGGCAGTGTCAGGCATACAGAAAACCTTCAGTGAAGATGATATTCCCCCATCAGATCAGATTAGATGTGCTTAACAAATATTGATTCTTCTCCCCAGCAAGTTGAATTTTATATATGTAACCCTTAATTTGAACCAATTCTCAAATTTAATGGCCATAATCCAGCATATAGTTCTCCTTGACTTGTCTCTAGATGTCCGAGTAGACACTAGGATGATTCATAGAGGAATCAAAAAGAAGAGACGTTCTAGATATTTTCTTACCACTACAGTGGGCACTGTAAGTGGGAAAACTCAGTGAGAGATGATTATACTAGCACAGGACTCATTCTAAAATGCACAAGCCCAAAGGCCCACCTCCAGGGTGCAGAGTGGGAGACTTTCTGCTTGAAAAAGCTAAGCCAAGGGAAACAATAGGCACTCAAAAGAGCCACCCTTGGGCTTTTAGAACTGTACCCAAATGGCCCAAATTATGAAAGATTAGGAAGGAGAGGAGAGGGTTGTCAAAGGAAGAAGTTGAAAGAACAATTCCCTAGGGCAGTGCTTGCTCCAGATGAGTTAAGTATTTTGTCCTAGAGCTTTGATTAAGACTATGAAATCTTAAGGCAGAATTACTTCCCACCTTTTCTCTCTCCTTGTTTTGTCTGTGTGTGTGTATGTGTGTGTGTGTGTGTGTGTGTCCTATCTCTTCCCTTGTTTCCTCTCTTCACCCAGCTTTTTCTTTCTCACACAGCCTTAACTGGGAAGAAAAACATTCCCATTCCCTTGACTTAGACAGGACTGTCATTACAAATCCAGACATTGCAGAGATCTAGACCCAGGTAGATTAAGCTGTGTCTGCAGATAACCACTCGAAGTTACTATTATTTGCTGAAGAAAAGGCTTTTGTAGCACAAGGATACCAATTCAAATAAAATATTTTGTAAAATAAACTTGATCACCTTCTTTCCTGAATGTTTTCTCTTCCATAACCCACAGACCACATCTGTGAACTGCAACCAACTGAAAACATATACAAAAAGCAAAGCAGCTCCACAGCAGTTGGGAAAATCAAATTCCCATTTGGCCTGCTGACCAAGGCACATGGCAGCTGGAGAAGTTGAGGAAAAAGATGTGTAATTTGGCCAAAGCCAAGATAGGGTGAAAATTTTGTCCCTGATAATTTCTAGCAAGGAATCAGCTTTTGGAACAAGGGTCATAGAGGCTTTGGAAGACCCTATTATTACAATAGTAGAAATCTTCAGATACATTCCCAGAGGGAAAATGGGTCGCTATTTTACAGTCAAAACCCCAAATCTTCATTAATTATTTGGAATCATCAGCGAGCAGCACAATCCTTTTTAAGGCCATTTCAATGGAAACCATAGTAAGAAATCTTTAAGCAGAGATCTAGCCTTACTAACAAACTACCCCAGGCAAGAACTGTCCTTGGATGAGGTCATGAAAAGGAATCTTGCTTCCATTTTTAAACAGGGTAAGAACGTTCTATTTCAAAGGTGAAAAGTAAAATTAGGGCGGAAAGAGGAAAAAACTTAAAAATAATCCAAGGTGAAAAAGAGCTGCAAAATAAACTGAGAGAACATAAAGCACTGAGGGCTACAAAGCCAGAGAAGTGGCCACCAGGTGTCATCTGAGAAGAGGCGAAGGCCACATTGACACAGATCACAGGGCTGTTGCTCAGCCTTTGTGGAGCAGGAGGAGCAGGACACGGACAAACTCAGTGGACTGTCGGGGCCTTAGCAAATCTGAAGCAGCAGGTTCTACACCTATACGCACATTTCAACTTTTGGCTTAGTGGATGTCATTTGCTGAAGTCGAAATTTCCAGCTGTGCAGTGTTAAACTCAGGACCATTATAGCACAGCTTTAGGCAAGCTATTGATTTTAAACTTTTGTTAGGCTAAAAGAAACTAAGTTAAATCATTCAGAAGCGAGTGAAGAACTCAACTTCTAAAAATAAAGTTAAAGAACTTGGTGAGTAACTTCTCGGCAGAGAAATGTGTGGGCATAGCTTATGTAAGTGACATAAATGTACAAGTCTCTGCACTGTGTGCACTGTTAAAAATTGTAAGTTATTTACTATATGGAAACTCATAGCTCTCAACTCCTGATTTCTGTTGTTTTGACCTTGGGTATGTTGAATAATTTAAACACTTGAGAGGAAAGTCATTGGTAAATGTGTTCCTATACTAAGTGTCTCTTAACTAAGGGAGTCAACCTAGCGCACAAGCCAAGGATGCAACTCCTCTCCAGAGAGTTTTATAGTTTTAGTTCTGCCCATGATTACTTCATATGGAGCCTTCCAGAAGGCTCCAACCTTATTACATTTATTCAGATTTCTCTTATATAAATTTCAGTTCTCTTCCTTTCCTTGGTCATTCATTTCTTTCTTCATGTATTCATTCATTCAAGATTTCACTCACTGTTCATTTACTCAGCTAGTGCTTTTGGAAGGCTTTTGTCTCTCAGGCACTGTACTACTAGGTGTGAAGGATACTTGACTGAGTAACGATGATCTGCCTTCTTCTGCCCTTCCAAGCTCACAGATAAGAAGAGGAGAGTGATAAGTAAAGAGTGCCTATAATTGCAAGAGTGCAAATCTAAGGGCCTCCCTTTCCTTTACCTCCACCTAACCTTCATTGCAAAAACATTTACAGTAAGTCATGTGTCGCTTAACATGGGGAGATGTTCTTTTTTTTTTTAGGGAGTGATTTTTTTTTTATTTCAGCATATTATGGGAGTACAAATGTTTAGGTTACATATATTGTCTTTGGCCCACCCAAGTCAGAGCTTCAAGCATGTCCATCCCCCAGATGGTGCACACTGCACCCATTAGGTGTGAATCTACCCATCCCCTCCTTCCCCCTACCACCTGCCTGACACCCGATGAATGTTACTACTATATGTGCACATAAGTGTTGATCAGTTAATAACAATTTTATGGTGAGTACATGTGGTGCTTGTTTTTCCATTCTTGTGGTACTTCACTTAGTAGAAGGGCTCCCGCTCTATCTAGGATAATACAAGAGGTGCTAGATGACCATTGTTTTTTGTGGCTGAGTAGTATTCCATGGTATACATATACCGCATTTTATTAATCCACTCATATATTGATGGGCACTTGGGTTGTTTCCACATCTTTGCAATTGTGAATTGTGCTGCTATAAACATTCTAGTGCAGATGTCTTTTTATAGAATGTTTTTTTTTCCTTTGGGTAGACACCTAGTAGTGGGATTGCTGGATCAAATAGCAGTTCTACTTTTAGCTCTTTGAGGTATCTGCATATTACTTTCCACAGACATTGTACGTGGGGAGATGTTCTGATAAATGTGTCATTAGATGATTTCATTGTTGTGTGATTGCAGAGTGTACTTACATTAACCTAGATGGTATAGCCTACTACATACCTAGGCTATATGATATAGCCTGTTGCTCATAAGCTACAAACCTGTACAGCATGTTACTATAGGCAATTGTAACACAATGGTATTTGTGTGTCTAAATATATGTAAACATAGAAAAGGTACAGTAAAAATACAGTATAAAAGATAAAACAAAATGGTACACCTGTATAGGGCACTTACCATGAATGGAGCTTGCAGGAGTGGAAGTTGCTCTAGGTGAGTCAGTGAGAGAGAGAGATGAGTGAATGTGAAGGCCTAGGACATTACTGTACACTACTGTAGACTTTATAAACACTGTACATTTATGTTACACTAAATTTATTTTAAAAATAAAATAATTGCACTGCAGTGTTACAATGGCTGTGACATCACTAAGCAACAGGAATTTTTCAGCTCCATTATAATCTCACAGGACCACCATTGTATATACAGTCAGTCGTTGACTGAAACATCCTTATACAACACACGACTGTACTTCCCTGTCTTCCACTTCACCATTCTTTTCTCCATTCAGCCCCAAGTCCTCCCTTTCCCAATTACTCACAGCAGAAGAATTCATTATAAGTAGTTAGAATCAGTATGTTGCTATTTCATGGCCTCCCTTTGGCCTTTCTCTGATGGTGCCCATGCCCTTTGCACCAGGACCCTGACGTTGCCTTAAGAAGAGGAGCTCCTGGTCCTTCAGTCCCTGCACTATTCTCCTGACCCCCATTCTCTGTGGGAGAGAGAATACCACCCAGACATCATCCACCTCCTTGGTTTACGTTTACTGCCATGTGCTGTATAAGGACATTTCGGTCAACGACTGATTGCATGTATGAGAGTGGTCCTATAAGATCATAATGCTCATAAAAGATTATTATTTCATCTCCTTTACGGTAACTTCTTGACTGTTGGGCTTCTATGAACTAAATCAGTAGCTATTTTGGTAATTATAGTAGTCCCCTTATCTTCAGAGGATACGTTCTAAGACCCCCAGTGGATGCCTAAAACCAGGATAGTACTGTGTTTTTTCCTATACATACATACATATGATAAAGTTTAATTTATAAATTAGGCACAGTAAGGGATTAACAACAACATAATAGAAGAATTATAACAATGTATTCTAATAAAAGTTACGTAAATATGCTCTCTCTCTCTCAAAATAATTTATTGTACTGTACTCACCTATTTTCAGACCACAGTTGACTATGGGTAACTGAAACCATGAAAAGTGAAACTGTGGGTAAGAGCAAAATTACTACATTAGTGATATCCAAGGCCCTCAAGTGTCTCCTCTCCCCTTACCAGCAGTTACAAGTGGACCACAGTATGGATGACACCTCCGAACTGCTTTCTATCTCTGATACCTGCCACACCTTCATCCCAATAACCCCTCCTTTAAAATTTTGTTTGCTTTAAGCCAAAGTGCACTAGTGCACTAGGCACTGGATGTCTTGTAAATTCTTCTTCATTTATGATTTAGATTAAAATCAGGATTTTTTAAAAAAAGTTGGTGGAGGAATTGGTTAATAAAAGGTGATTATTTTCATTATCTATTGCAATCAACATGCACTTCTCTGCTTTATTCTGTGAACCAAAATAAGATCTTTTAATAAGAATTCAAAGAAATTCAAAGTCAAGATAGTAGGATGTTGCACTACCTGCTTTATAATTAGCCTGTCTAGTTGAGGAAAGGAGGCCAAACATCTAATACACTAATTTTTGTTCTTTGAGCAGGGCATATGCTAAAATACAAGCCTTGAATCTCAGAGTGGGAGACTTTGATTCTAACGTAAAAAATAAATAAACTTAATATTTCAGGTACTAATTTCATTAGAAATAATTTTGTCCAATACTGTACCCTACATACAGCATTATTGGGAAACTTAAAAAGCCCATTTATCTCTTAATATAGACCTTCCAAGTAAAATCAATGCAATTTAATTAAGATTTAAAATAAATTAAAAATATCCTTAATAATAAATCTTTGGATCAAAAATCTTTGTTGGACTGCTTCTAAGGCAGATGTCTATCTTATAAAAAAGATGTAATCTGCTAGTTTGTCCACTTGCTAACATGTCCATATACTGAATTCTAGAAGGGAGCTGTAGAGAGCCAAGAGACTCTGCAACAGTATTTGAAGTGACAATGTTATAACCATTTTTTGAATTTACTTTTATTTTTTAAATTATCCAAATAACACATGAATATAAACATTAAGTGTTTATGTAAATATAAACATTTCAAATACAGACATAAATTTGGTTTAAAAACAAAAAGATAGTGCTTCTCATCTACTATAAATCCCACTCTCCAAAGGAAATCTTTGTTAAATTTTGTTATTCATCTTTCATGGCTTTTTTCTATACATATATATACATAAATGTAGTTATAGTGTGTTTTTTGTGTAAATGCTAGAAACTAAAGTTGTTCTGCAACTTTTTTCACTTAATATATCCTGGAAAATTTTCCATCTCAGTACATGTACATTTACCTTATAGGCTTTAATTGCTGAGATAGTATTGATAAGCCCACAGTAAGTGATCATACAGATCATTTCCAATTTTGAATTATGACATCCATTTTATAAGAAATATTCTTGTAGGCATATCTTTGTATACATGTGAGAGTATTTTGGAGTTTAGATTTCTAAAAGTTTAAATGTTGGGTCACTGGCATTCTACATATTGATAAATATTACCAAATTTCCCCTCCTCCAAAAAAGGCATTACCAATTCAAAAATCTACTAATAGTATTTAAGAGTACCTATTTCCCCATTTAATTGTCACCATTGGATATTATCAGTAATTTTTTTGTCCATTTGAAAGATAAAAAATATCTCATTGTTTTAAATTTTATTTCCTTAATTACCAGTGAAGTGAGCATCCTTTCATATGTTTGTTGGTAATATGAAATAACTTTTAAATCCTAAAATAAAACATAAATGGTAACAATCCCTTACGCAGTCTGTTTTTGGTGTAAGAGTACATCCCAGTGTGCTCGTTTCCTTCTTTTTTAACTCAGTCTCTTGTTTATCATCTCCTCATGAATTAGTGCAAAAAAGGGAAAACAAATGAGTCCTGTGATACCTTCCTCTGGAAGAATGCCACTGCCAGAGCACTGGATAATAATATAGGAATTTATACCATCCATAAACCTTTTATAGTAGTATAATTAGTAGGGCTATTAATACTACCCAAGCCTAGCTTGCTTTATTGCTGTAAACACAGCTTGTGATCACATAAATGACATCAGTAATAATCCTTTAGGGCATCATGTAAACCAAAGCACTCAAGTCAGTTTAGCTAGAGTTTAATCAGAATCTTCATTCAAAAAATAAATAAATAAAGATTATTTTCACTTAGAAAGCAGAGTATGAGGGATAACTCTTAGACATATTATAACATTTGGATTTTGGGTTCCAGGGGAGGTTATTGCTATTGAATGGGAAGAATGGATTGGAAACACATAGAGGAATCAGCGCAAGTTTATGCTCCTCAGCCAAATATATTCTGCCTGTTTCTATAACTCAATGTCACTTACTTATGGTTTTCTACACCCTTGTGGCATTTTTATTAATGTTTCATCCACAAAATGAAGTGAGTTTAATATCTATGCTTTTTATCACTTCTTTAAAAAATAATGAATGTAACATGAGATAGGTTCCAAGAATCCCAAATCTGTGTAAATTAGCAGCATGGTTTAGATGACAGCTGTGGGAATCAGAACAGTAAAATTAAGTTCGAGAATGGTCTCTACTGTGTTTTATGTTCCTTCCTTAAGCAGGTCACTTTAATATCTCTGTCACTTAGATTTCCTGGCTCAAAAAAATGGGAATGTCTATCAAATAAAAATTATTTCTTAATATATATCGATCATTTTATGTGCTCAGAGATAAATTTGTAACTCTGGTGGTTTCATTAAAATGTTAATCAATTTGATGATATTTGAGAGACAGTGTTTGGTTTTACATGACTTTTTTTAGGATTGGCTATTAATTTACTTAAGCTCAGAATTAAACTAGTGTATTGCAGGATAAGTAAAATTTTCTGAAGCAACAGGTGCAAATTCTGTATATTCAACTTGGATGAACATTGACAAAAAGAAGTGCACAATTAAATGGGGGAAAAAGAAATAGTGCACAGTTAGTGAGTTTGTTTGATTTTATAGCCACACTATGCACTTATTTGAAGTACTACCCAAAGGAGAAAGAGAAAGGAAATGATGATATATGACACAGTTACATTATCCTTTAAGCCTCATAACCATCCTGTAGGTTATTTTACAGATGAAGAAACTGAGGCTCAGAGAAGTTAATTAACTTATCAGAATTATGTATTGACTTCTGGTTTAGGGTATAATAAGTCACAAAAGACCATCACTCTCATTCTAACAGCAAAAGCAAGCCTGATAAGCTATAAAATTATAGTTTTTATGAACCCCCCAGAAAGCTAAGGTTGAAAAGGAACCTAAATATGAAAAACTCCAGAAAATTCCCTTTGTAGGAGAAAGAAAATCCTCATCCCTGGCAGATAACAAGAGAAGGAATCTATTAATACCATAGAAAGAGATAAGAAAAAACAGCAAAACTTTAGGTTTTAATGGCCATATGTGGGCTGGTGAAGCAGATTATAATTCTGAAGGATTCCAGCCACAGAGCAGGTCTGTACACACTTTTAAGCTATATTCCATGGGTTTTTACCTAGTGCTGGGCATGTAGTATACACAGGCTGAAGGCCAGCACAGGAGACCTAAAAGAGATCCCACTTGAGGTGTGTGGAGCCTTTCCAAGTGTTTGACAGCTGTCCTTTGAAGGTAAAGGGGAGTAGTGTAGGAGATCTGAGACAAATGAGTTGGAGACATTCCAGACTTTCAGCTGCTATGACAGGAATGAAGAACTGACAGAAATCTTTCTCCATAGGTGCAGAAACCCTGGTATGGTACAGGGATGGGGAGAAAGAGAATTCCTCAAATAGCAGTTGA